>NC_138663.1:34992013-35326282 GCF_964273445.1 Streptopelia decaocto | reverse complement strand
GGTGTTTCCCTCTCCCTTTCTCCATGTTTTTTTGTTCGTTTGTTTGGTTTATTTGGTTTTTGTTTGTTTGTGTTTTTTGTTGTTTATTTGTTCGGTGGATTTTGCTTTTTTTTTGTCATCTAGATCTCTGAACTCCACTGTGGGAAATCCTATTTGTCTGACTGCACAGGCACGAGCCTATGTTGGTCATTTCTCAGGCAAAAGAAGGCTGCAGGGCTTTCCTTGGATTGGTAGCCCTGCTAGGAAAGGTTTCCTAAATGCAGCACAGCAGCACAACTTCTCTACAGCTCTACAAGATACAGATGCTGAGAAAAAGGTTGTGCTGTGCTACCAAACAGGCAAACAGGGAATATCAGTGTGTGGTAGGAGAACGTAAGTGGGAACAACTGAATTCTTCTCAGAAAGTGTGAGACTTGATATGCATCTAGGACACTCAAGAAACCAATGCAGAAAACATTTGTGATATTTGCAAATCAACATGTTTGCTTATACTGTTTCCCACGCTTACCACTCTCTGAACCAATGTTTGCATGGACTATAAGAATTTTTAGGAGGACCTCTCTTGGTCTTTCTTTATAAAATCCTTGACCTAATATCATCCTTCTCTAGGAAGGGTGATAACAGTGTTTATTGATAGGAGTGGTAGTAATTGATAGCATTGATAATAATGTAGAAATGAACATAGGAACATAAGCTTTTGACTGCCCTGAATTTATCTCATAATGACTTTGTTTCCCAATTCTGCCATGTGTGAACCAAAATAACAATACTAACTGGTATTTTCTTAATCTAGTTCTTTGCCATCTTGCTGTTTAAATAGTTATCTTGGTATTCTACTGTTGAAAATGTGAAAAAGTAACTAAATCTTATTATTGCAGCACAGTTTCTGCTCTGCCAGCCTCCAGAGATTTTAGATATGTTAAAAGCCTGTGTAACTGAAGTTCCTTAGTATCTCATATCATCAATAACAGATGACCGTTCTAAAGTCACAAAAAGTTTACCCAAGACCTCTGTGAAAAATTTCTGTGTTTCTGTGAAAATGTTACAAAAAACCCCTTCATTATTGCAAGGCAAACTTATTTAAAAATACACTTTGGACCCAGTGTTTGGATATTACATAAAAACATCGTTATTATTTCTGTATTTTGCAATTATAATTGCAAAAATCAAAATACTGTATAATACATAAAATAATATTTTATATGATAATGGTACAACTTTGTGATGCACAACGGTATAAAATGTCATAGTCTTAAATGTAAATATCTGAGAGTTGAGGCATGAAGTTCTCCAAAGACATAAGGAATGAACTTCATGACAATTAAAAATCAAATGGAGTTTCAGGAATTATGGACTAAGGTATTAAGACTGAAATAAGAAAAAAAAAATCAAGTAGACTTTCACGTCAGTGTTTTATAACAGTTTATGAGGAGCTCAAACTTGGCATACTAGCTGTAGAAGAAATGTGAATTTGGGGAAGAATAGTCTGAGAAACGTAAGAGTTTGTGGAAGGAGAGAGCATCTCCTCCCTTAAGGGTATCTGATGAGGAACCTTTTCAATACAAACGGGAATAATAAGAAAAGGAGGAAGACGTTAAAATAATATAGAGATAAAATCCTGACAGGTGAAAATAAGGGAGGCAAAGAGAAGAACGAACCTCCTTACACACACTAACTGATGGACTCTACAGAAGCTGCAGGCAAACTGGCACTTTGCATCCCATAAGGATGCAAACCGGAGCATCCAGGGTGTTGAGGGGGGTGGTGGCATTGGTGGGACTGTACAAAATGATGAGAAAACAAGCAGGGGAAGGCGACTGGGGAGTAACAAAGGGTGAATAGACAAAAAGGGATGTGAAAGGGCCAGTCACCTATATAACGGAGCTAGTCAGTACATAGTCTGTCCCGTCTTCTTATTAAATCCTTCCTTAACTATCTCTCTGTGTAATTTCACTCTCTATCCCATCGGTCCTGCAAGGGCCAGGTGCCAGTTACTGGGGAGACTGGTGTGAGCAGATGTGGTGCCAGCAGCTGGAGTCAGACTGGGGGTGCAGGTGCCCCACAGTCTGTGGTGTCAGCTACTGGAGCAAGTAGCATCTCATCGGCATCAGCTACTGTGGTGGATGTGGGTCTCTGCCTCTCGCCACTGGGGTAGGAAGGGTGTGTGTTCCAAAAAACAGATACTAGGGGAGACCAACATGAGTGAGGCAAGTGAGGGGCTCAGTGCTGGAGGCTAGAGAGGACCACGGTCATCTCCCATGAACCTGGTGATGGCTGCTGGGGGAACCAGTGTCTACATCTACCCCAAACGGAGTGTACATGGATTGTGTGTGTATCATTTGCTGGCAAACCTCAGGCTGGTACAGCTGGCAAGCATGGGGTCCTGGGTCCAGGCAGGCAGAGGGTCAATGCTGGTCCTCAACAGGGGACCTGCAAATCTGGATGTGTGACTCCAGAGAGTGCCATGTGTGTGCCTTCACTAGCATGCCAGTGGAATGAGGGTGTATGAGGGTACATGCTCACCTTCACTTCTGTTTGAACTCACAAATCCGGACAGAAACCTTGGGTCAGAATTTTTCTATTTAAAGTGTTAAATCTTTCTAATTTGAGTTCAGGTAAAACGTAGCATTTGAAATTCAGATTTGGTAGGGGACCTAGGTGTGCTTTTTCTATAATATGCAGGAAACTCATCTCAATGCTTTGGTTCCTGTCATGTGGTCCACCATAATTTGGATACCATAGAAAAAGATTTAGGGAAAGAAGCGAACATAGATCATAATGAATATGGTGTTTGTTAAATCAGCTGTTGTCTGAGCTAATTTTCTTTTCCATTGGCTTGAGCTTCATTCATGGCACTACCCTTTCATGGTAACTCACCATTCAAACTGCATTACAGTTAAACTATGGATGACAGGTTTTTGACTGTGGCATAATATAATTTCATTTGGCTTTGTAGGTAAATGCCAACATAACATGGCTGCTTCAAGTCAAATTGTTTTCCTCTTTATAGTCTTAATTTGTGGCAAGGATCAGATTAGAAGATGAGAAATATATCTCCTTTTGTAGTCAGCAGCAACTTGAAGTAGGACAAATATCTCTAGAAGGATGATTTTGGAAAAGGGAGAGAATGCTAATGTGTTTGTGCATGGGTTGAACACTGCCTGCAATTACAGCAAGTCATTCTCATACTAGGGAGTCAGTTTAGTTTAGGAGACCTTTTCTTTGATTAGTCTGTGTGTATATGAAATTTAGTGACAGTCAGTCAAGTGAGACTCACAGCAGGGAAGAGAGAGTTATGAGGGAGAAGAGCAGCTACAAACAGAACAAGCTAGCATAATCATAGGAATGATCCTCAGGAAAAGACAGATTTCTGAACCGAATGTCCCACATAAAATTTTAAAACAGTGGAAGCAAAAGCTGCATCAGTTTGCAGAACCGACCATTGAAAGTAAAGATGGGAGAAAAAAAGCACAAGTTATCGTTGCCAGGGATAATGCTGCTGTTGTGGCAAAGACTGATAACAGTATGTGTGTATTGGAATGAGACTGTAGAGAGAGAGGTTGTTTCGATTTTAATTTATTTTAATCTGAAACCAGGAAGTAGAATAATGAATTAATGCATTAGAGGACTAAGCATTCTGGCATATCTAACTGATGCTCTGAAAACTCTTACTCTGTAATTCCCTAATTAGAAACAGGCTCAACTGTGGTAAACTTGATTCCACAGTATGCAAGAACTATTCAGAGGATGAGAGCTAAACCTGGGTTAGTGGCTGCAAATAGCAAGATTTTTAACTTCTCAAGGAAAGGATTAGGACAACAATAACCCTGAGTAAAGACCTTTAAAAGGCTGTGATTTAGGAGAAAAGAGGAAGGTTGCCTTTTTCCTTTGTCAAGTGGAGTCCTCTCAGGGTAGAAGATGAGAGCCTTTTTTCTGAGCAGCTGGGTATGGAGGTGGTCTGTTGAGAGAAAACTTGGATCTGAAACAGGGACAAGCTGTGATGGTGTTCTTACTGCAGCTTTTCATGAATGGGACAAAGAAGAATGAGATTCCAATAATATTGCCAGGATTATGGGATACAAACCCTCTTTTTCTTAATCTCCCAGTATTGCAGCGACTTCCTGAAGAACAGAGGAAATCGATGCAATATCTGAGAGTGATGGCTTTCTTTTTACCAGAAGTCTGTAACTGGAGGGTGACTTGACAGTTCCAAAACCTCTTGAAATAGATGTAAGGCAGAAGAATGCCTCTGGCCTTTACCCTGTGTTCACATGGCTGTAGATCTGAATTTTATAAACCCTACTGAGGAGCTGAACTCTGTGAGTTTGCTGAATGTCCATTAACTTGGGAATATTTACACTGAGCTCTGCTGCATGACACAAATGCAACCAGTAGCTTTCTGGGTGGTGATAAAGTCTTTAAAGAGGAAGTAATTTCAATCTTGCAGAAAACAAGCTACTAATTAAAAGATAAAGGCAGGCAAATTCATGGAAAAACAGGTGGACTTCTTTTGAATTAATGGCAGGTATATCTTATTCTGGAATATGACAGATTGTACATCACACAAAATTTTCGGATCAAGATTCAACACCTTTTTAAAGGTAGAGGCACTAGGTTGCCCGGGGTTGTTGATTTTATGCAGGAAAGGGTGGGTGGAATTCAGTGACATATATTATGCCAGTCAGATTGCATTAGCCTATTAATGCCTGTTGGCTTTAATATCCTTGAATCTATAGAACTTTGTGCAGTGGAGTAGCTAACAATGCTGACATTTTAAATTGTCATCTTCAGATTTGAGAGCTGGAAAAAATGGGGCAGTTCATCCATGTGTTTGCTGTTTTCTCAGCAAGCATGAAGGTCAGAAACTTTTATTTTCAAATATAAAATATTTGATTATACAGTAAGAGATTCTTGTTCTAGAGAGGAGGAATTGTTACCCTGGTATTGTTAAGACTGATATAGTGTAAATATCCATCACATTTTTGGGGGTAAGACTTTTATAAGAGTATCATGATTTGTCAGCTGTACAAAAGTCATTATACATTAAGTCAACACACCCTGTTGTGCCCCTGGTCAATTTGAATTCTGTAGCAGGCTAACTCCATCTTGGAATGGTATATGGAGTTGAATGCAGCCCTGAATTGGTAGAGGACCCATGTAAATATGGGAGTCCTATCCAAAATACATGTGGCCCTCAGTAGGAGTAGAACAACTTCCTGACCTCTGATGAATCATGGGGAGGATATGGAGACACAAAATGGGGATAAAATCATTCCGGTCAACCTAGTTGTGAATGTATGTTACAAGGGTTTGGTAGTTAAAAGCAGACAGGAGCACTCCGTCTAACGTGTCTGTCTGTAGTGTATCGATGGCAAGAGAAGACAGTGTGCCTTAGGCTCACAGGATGGGCTGTGTAGGGCTGTGCTTCTCGTCTATGGCAATTAGGCAATATAGGGCAATACAGACTTCCACTGCTGTTTGGCATAGCTATGGTGTGGCATACATTATTCCTTGGAGCAAATGGGAAACATGGCAGTTCTCATCGGTCCTTCAATTTCATTTGCTCTTGAAGGGAATCCACCCAATACATCTATCTTTTGACAAGAAACAAAATCTGTGCTTCCTGTTTATTCATAATATTAAAAATTATTACATTAATTCAAGTGCAATGTAATCTCTTAGGTCAGGGGTGTAAAACTCATTTTTACTCCTACATTTATACAGGCCTAGAATTACATTTGGCCCTTTGAAGGCAACCGCGAGGCTGATGTGGCCCCTGGTGACAATGAGTTTGACACCCTTGTTTTAAGTCATGGTATAAAATGTTAGTTGCAGAAACAGTCATCATGAAGTCTTAAAGTTAGACACTAACATTTTCAAGTTTTCATTCTGAATGAGGAAGACTATACTAAATAGGGAGAAAAAAGAGGACAAATGAAGAGATAGTGCAGAGTTAAAGAAAAAGGAACACAAATGTCAAGTGATTCTTGATTGGACCCCACCCCCCACTTTGGTTTAAATCAGGGAACTAAATGACTTTTCAAACTTATGGAGAGTTTACATTACCTTGCATGTACTGTACGATATTTGCCTAGTGTTCTGTGAATTGTGCATAACACCTTCCCAAAGCCTGCTCTCTTGTTAGAGATATGAAAAATGTTGTGCTTGCTTCTGAGACATTTGAATGTAGTTGACCATGATTGAAAGTGATTGAATTAGCATGTCTTAATGAGCCAGCTGAACCTTGGCACCTGATGATGAGCCTGTTGTTACATGCACCTGCTGTGTCTCTAAAGTCAAACCTGCTAAGTTCAGCCATGCTTTCGTTGGACATGATTAGGAGTAGAGGAGAAAGAAAAGATCAAAATGTGTTTAACTTTTCAGAAAGTTATTTCACTTTGGAATTTTCATGCATGTATTTTCTTTGAATATTTCCTTATTTCACTTAGAGTATGAATGTTTAATGGTCACAACAGTATGACAAACTTCTGCTCACTTTGCATCTTAAACTGCAATGAAAAATCTAGTGGACTCAACCAAGCAATGTATTTTGTATAAATGTCTCAGCTTTACTTTGAAGGTTTTCAGCAGATTCTGATGTTGCTAGTTTTTAAACAGAAAACATTGTGATTTACCTTGAAATATCTATGCAATGGTTGCACAATATTAATAATTCTCTGGGAACTCATGATAAAATGCATATTTTTATAGTTCCAGTATAACAGTATCTTTTTATCAGAAATTCTTGCTTATTGCAATAGACATGTAATAGTTTTATTATCCAATATACCTTTTCTGAGATATCATGAGCAGTGGAAATGATGTAACAAAAGTGTGTTCCATAATTCTTAAACTTTCAAGGTTTTATTAATAATGGAAAGAAAAGGAAATTTCTAGAATTGCCTCCATAGACTAGCTTATGGAGAATTTGAAATGTATTTTTCTGCTGACAGACCAGTCTTGGATATGCATGGTGAGTAACAGAATGAGTTTGTGACCATTTTGCAGAGGCAGTCTGTAACATGGGTCTTTGCACTTAAATGTGAAACAGTGGTGGGAAAATGTGATGATGAAGAGGAGGCAAGGTTTCATGTTTAGGGAAGACCACTCTAACGTCTTAGGGTATCAATTTTTAAGACACACATAAAGGACCAAAGAGGCAGATAGGCTACTTAAATGATTTTTTGGAGCACATAAGCTGAATTCACTGAACTCAATGGGAGTTACTACAAATTTGCAAATCTAGTGGCTTTGCTAGACTTTCAGTTTCTTCCACCCCTTTCCCTGAGGGCTTTCTGCCTCACTGCCTTTCCTTGTTTCGTCACTGGAGGATACAGGGAAATTGCTCAGTGTGGATGGATTTAGATGTGAGGTAGCAAGCTATCAACATATTTTTCTTGGCAAAGGTAAGATGGTCTCCAGTGATTTGTTTTCTAAACTTCTGAAAGGGTTTCTAACAAAACACAACCTGAAAGACCTAATTTCTTTAAAGAAATTACAACCCAACTTCCTATTCTGCCTAATTTGAACTTAAAATAATTTCTCTACCAATTTAACTTTCTTCAGACATTTTTTCTTAATTATTCTATGGATATTTCATGTTCTAAATCTTTCCTGTTAAATCATTCTCTCCATATCCTCACTTTACTGTCATACTTTTTGTCCCCTCAGGTTTCCGATATCTATCGGGTTATGCTTCTTAAAATTGAATTAATTAGTCTAAGTTCTACTAGCTTTATAGAAACAAATGATTTTTTTTTTCTTTGCTGTAAGTCAAGATACTTCTGTAAATCTGCTCTAAGTCATACTATCCTTTCTGTGTAGCACGCTATTGTGTAATTCACAGTTCATTTTCCTGAAATAATGTTGGTATTTTAGTTTCTTTTCTCATCTTCTACCTTTTGAGCTAAGTAAATTCCATACTGTACTACTGTGCCTTTGTTGTAAAAAGCTCATTTAGTATTATAATTGTGCTGTTTAACCTCTTCCTGATTGTTAATGAAGATGGATCTCTTGCATCTTTTGCATCTCTTCCATCTTTAATGCTGACAATCAATCCAACACTTACAGACCTTGAAAAATACCCCAAAACTCATTCTATTGATGTTTAATGTTATATTATTACTTTTCTGCTTGTGTTTTCTTAATTTGATTTTCCTATGAAGACCTGTTTATTTCCAGGCCAGACCGACTGAACATCAACAGATAGCCCAAAAATTTTTGAATGCTGGTTCTGTAGTAGGTGTGTTTTAGACTACTCAGCACCTGCACATTTATGCATGTGTCCTCCAACACCTGCTGGTAGGTTAGGGAATTAATTTACTAACTGTCTCGTGGATTTGCTGACTTTACTGCCTCCCCGTTTTCTTGTATTCCTGTTCTTGCCCTTTATTAGTACATATGCTTATTAGACAAGTTGTCGGTTTTCACTTACTAAGTCAATCAAGAAAGATAAAGGATGGTTCAGCCTTTCTACTGTGAAGTGTAGTTTTTGATTCCCTCACTCTAACACTGCCCTCCAGAGTGTTTTGGTGATGTCAGTTCTTGGCAGCGTGACTTCTCTCGTACTAATGAACCAGTGCTCTGGGATGTTTCCTCCACAAGTTTATCCTTTCCCTTGTGAAGCTTTCCCCTGGCAGACCTCTTTCTCAAGGAAATTGCAACGTATTAATTGTATGTGTTGGGTAAGTTGAAAAACAGATACACTAAGGTCTCTGTTTAGCCTAGGATATAAGAAAGGAGAAGACCCTGTTCTTAAGCAGCCTGCTGAACACAGTGAATCTGTAGTAAGAAGTACAGACGCAAGTAGTTTTCTGTCCTAGTTGGGAGAATCAGAGATAACAGAAGCTACTTAAAAATGCTTTGAAGCAATGCTTTTCTGAATTCATCTGACCCATACTGAGATTTGTGATGATGTCCATTTTCAGCAGACATTTAGCAACCAAAGTTCCTGAGCTGGATGCCTTTTATTGCTGTTGCTGAAGAGGGATGCAGGTCATTACATATACTGTCTAGGCTGGATTGTCTACCTTAGGCATCTTTATGGTCTTTGGACAGAAAAAACCCCAGCTCTTTCAGAATAATGCTAAAAATGGGACCCTACCCTAGGTGTTATCTTTGGAAAAACCTATTTTGTTTTACAACGGACATAAAGCCAATGTAGCCTAGGAGCTACGGTAGATGGTGTGGATATCCTGCTACATATCTAGAAAATCTCATATTTTACAATATTCCTAGCCTCACAATGAATTAATGGGATTTTAAACCACAATATAAGATTAGTTCTCAGATGCAGTGTCATAAGTAGCTTCAGCTTCTGAAGAATTGTAACATTCACTAGCTGTGGGAAGGCTTTGAGTTAAAAATCATCCAGAGAAGAAAAAATATTAGTTGCATCTAGAAATGGAATCACATTTGGAACAAAAGGATTAAGTTCCTAACAGAGAAAGTTGCAGTAACTTAAAAGATAAACCTAGAAAGACTGATGTAATCAAATGTCACATTGATTATGGCAATCAAGTTTGCTGTTAAAAATGCCTTACAGACCTTCATCTATGAGGAAAAAAAGTTATAGAAGATCAATTAAATCAAATATTAAAAGAAGGCATTGTCTCTGCTGCTGGCAGTTCATGGGCATCTCCACTAATATTAGTATATTCCCTCTGGTGACCAGTTTTATATGGACTAGGGGAAATTAAATGGCACCACTCAAAGAGATCAATATCTCCTGTTTGAGGTTGATGAGTCATTAGCTTTTTGAGGTGAAACTAGGTCCATTACCACCTAAGACATATATGAGGGTAACTGTTCTGTAGCTATTTCTGACCATAAATTGAAAAAATGACCATTCTATAGTAGGAGGATGCTGTATAATTTTAAGGTCATATCCCTTAATTCATCTGCAACGTTGCAAAGATTAGGGAGTCATGTTATGGGAGCTTTGATTTTCAAAATGTATATTTCTATTTAGGTGACTTAACAAAAGCATTGCCTATTTTCCAAAAGCAGCCACAACAGCAGCTTTTGCAAGATTTAGAAGCATTTAATAGAATATGAAAAGCAGGGATTACTTGTGTTAATATATTAGAGAAATGTCAATTACACTGCTGTTTGGAATAGTAGGTAAGGATTAGTAGTATATTTTTTTGCAAATGCTGAAGTGAGACTGAAAACACAATCTGATAGTCAGTTAAAAGAAATTAGGTCATTTTGAGGAACCATCAAGTACCACTGAAACTACATGCCTGACTGTTCTCTTAAAGCTTCCCCGTCAATCAGCTCACAAGATGTGCCTTTTAAACAGACTCAGATATGTTAATAAGCATTTCAGCTTAAAAGTGTTTGTCAGCAGTTTTAAAATATTCACAATTCAACTCATTGAAATTGCTTTCCTAGGGTTTAGCGGCATGCTTGGGAGCATCTGTCACAAAGCTTTTCCATGAAGGATCACACAATATGGTAGCTTAGTTCCTATTTTATGTGATAAAGCAATACAATAAATAGTATGAGGTGAAGTGATTTCACATTAATTTCTGCTGTTGAACACATCCTGCCATTGAAACAATTACTCTAGTATTCAGAAAGTGTTCTCAAAGTAATTGTCCAGATCCTCAGCTGCTGTAAACTTGCAGAGATTCACTGTCTGCCAATTCATTTGAGGTCCAGCATAGTTCACATAGAATCCTAAATGTGTGATAGAGTAAGAGATTCTGGACAGTTAAACATATTCAATCCTGTAATTTTAAGCAGGGTTTGTCCTATAGTATTGTCTGCCACTATATCTAACCCTACATTTATTATTTTCAATAGGGGATGACAGCAATACCTCAGTTTTTGAAAAGTTTTGGAATTATCTGAAGACAAAAACTGTAATTTACCCCTCTCTACACACAGGTTCAAATGAGAACCTGGGATGCAATTCTCTCGTCAAATCTTATGTGTGGCCATTTCAAATTGTAAGGAAAGAATATAAACCCTCTAAGTACAGTAAAGCTATTTTAAAAAAAAATAGGGGAGAAAAATACTTTTCCCTATTGTTTCTTGCACTCCAACAGGATCATTTAGTGTGACTTTTAGGCACTTCACATTCATTTTTGAATGAGGTGATGATGTTAAGAGCTGTAAAGTAATTTAATGTATATTTCTAGAACCCTCTCAATAGATTATAGATACTGGAAAGTGAACCTGACTAATGGCAAGTGAATATGGGTGCAGAAGTAACATGTTATTTAATAGTCAAACATTATAAAGTAAATAAATAATATATGTCCTCCATTGGGCTGAAACATTGGAAAGGGAGTGCCACTTTAATTGCTAATGATGCCTTGGTGTAAGGTAGTCTAAAAATACAGTATAGCTGGTGAACTGTTAAATAAATGAGTGAAGAGCAAAACACTCTTATTCCTGTGCGGAAATAATCTCTCTAGATGTGGGAGGTGGTACAGGCATTTCTCTCCTTTATCTCTAATCCTCACAGATGGTGTACTGGCTCTGGATAGGATGGAGTCAATTTTATTCATATCATCCTGTATGATGTTGTTTTGGATTTGTGATTCAAACAGTCTTTGTAACACACCTGTGGTTTTTTCCTATTGTTTAACAGTATTTGCTAAGATTGAAACTTTCTTTTTTTCCCTCTCTGCACCCTTGCCTCCAGTGAGTAGCTGGGAGTAGGCTAG
Organism: Streptopelia decaocto; assembly: GCF_964273445.1. Lineage (NCBI taxonomy): Eukaryota > Metazoa > Chordata > Aves > Columbiformes > Columbidae > Streptopelia > Streptopelia decaocto. The sequence continues at coordinate 35,314,604 of NC_138663.1, read as the reverse complement.
AAATTGGCAGGGGACACAGCTGACCCAAACTAGTAAAAAGGATATTCCCTACCATAAGATATCATGTTCAGCAATAAAACAGGTAACAGGAGAAGAAGGTGTGGGTTTTGTCTTCTAAGGTACTTGTTGCTCTGAGACTAGCTGGGCATTTGTCTGCTTGTGGAATGTGGAGAGCGACTGCCTTTGCATCCCTCATTTTTTTCCTCTTTCCTTCACTTATTAAACTGTCTTTATCTCAACTCCTGAGTTCTCATGCTCTTGCTCTTCCTATTTTCTCCCTGTCCTCTTGGGGGCAGGGAGTGAGTGAGCAGTTGTGTAGATGCTGAGCTGGTAGCTGGTGTCAACCCACCACAAAGAGCAAGTTGCAATAATATCGAAAATATCACTCCTTGACCAAGCTCTTGTTAAGGCTGCTAGTAAAACAGGAAATGGCTAAAGGAATGGCTATGGTCCCTCCTGCCCCACCAGCAGGTCTCAAACTAGTCCACCTTCTCATGGTCTTTGCCTTACTGTCTTTTCAGCACAGCACATGTCTGGTTCTGAAAACTGCAATTGATTCCTTTCAGTTGTCTTAGTTTTCTTAAAATCAATCTGTGTGAGAATACTGATCTAGCATTCAGATATTTTCATGCAGTTCCTTTGCCCTTGGTGAGAGCAGGAAAAACCAGCAGGGTGGATGGTCCCTACTGGGCTCAGCACTGGAAAACTTGGCTTTCACTCTCATGCTCTCACTAGCCTGCACTAACCAAGTGTAATGAATTTTCAGCCCAGATACCAAACGTGGTGGCAGGTTGTGACAATTGTACTCAACTCCTTGACCAGACTGGTGGTAGTTTGGTACAGGCTCAAGGGAGGTGAAGGCCTGAGCTGTAGCCGGACCATGACCTCCTTCAGCTTACCCACAAAGGAGCAATGTGACACTGTGAGAGCTGGTGCATATGACCTTGGAACACCAATGATGCAATAGACATATGAATAGTGGGTGTCTTTTGAAAGGCTCATTGATCAAGAAACAAAGAATGTTGTGAGTACAAGGAGTTTCATGTGTACCTTTCTCACCTTATATGATTTGAGTATGAGCCAACCACTTTATTCCATAAATATAACAGCCTAGTGAGACCTCTTTGAGCTTTCCCTGCTAGGCAGTGTGGCTGCAGGGCAGTGATCTCTCCTTGAATTCGGACACTTCTCAAGGTTGCTCCTCCAGGCAGATAAACATTTTACCAACAGCAGATCTTCGGTAAGCAACCGATATCACATATAACCTTGTAGTATGGTAACTTTGAGTTTGCCTTAGTTACTTTGATTGCAAGCTGAATTGATACTAATGAAACATTACCAACCCATGTGGCTATCTAATATTAATTATTATAACCTCTGTATTCCTTACCCTTTTTATCCCTGCTCTCTATGTAAATCATTCTAGTTTGAGGCTAACTCAATTTTCCTCTGTATATTTCTTCCATGCAATAATTAATAAAGTGAACCTCACCATGAAACTTATTGAACCTTGTCAAAACACTACTAAACTTTGTCAAATTCTACCAAATTCATTGAACTCTGTCAATTTATTGTTATTGTTATTATTATTTTTTTTTTACCTCAGTAAAACCTATTGCTGCTTCTCTCTTTCGAGTCAGGTGCATTCCACTCATCTGCAACACAGGTGCAAGACTGAAGAGCATGTTATTTTGCATGGTTGGAGAAACCATTATCTTGATGTGTAGCCTGGAGCCTCTGTATTGTGTTTTTAGGGGAAGAACAGGCAAGGAGTGGAGGTGGTAACACAGAGAGAATTGAGAAGAGCTGATAAAGGTTGTTAGATAAGAGCAACGATACAGGGATCTCTAGCTCCAGGTGCCATAAGTTCAAAGACATGTAAAAACTAAATGTGTTTTTTTTCTTAGAGCATGCAGGCAATATGTCTATGAACTCAGCTAGTTCTCCAGAAAAGGCCATCAATGTCCAAAATCTGAAGATCTAATAAGTAAGAAAGGAAAAAAACCCCAAACTTTCAGCTTTCTTTTAAAATAGACCCTTCTACATTTCAGAAGTAAGCCGATCTCTACCAGAGCAGCAGTAGCTAGGCCTTGTATCTAGTTAGCACTATGGTTATTTAACCCCAGGAGTCTCCTGTGGCTTCTTTAAAAAGCCCCTTTTATTCCAGCCATGCTACTTTTCTCTGTTGCAGTAACCCTTGGGGAAGCTGTGTAGTGTAAGATTGTATTCAGTCTACATTATCAGCAAATCACTTTCACACTTGGTCAGGTCTCTTTGGATTGATTGTCTGCATTTACACTCCTGTTTAAAGCATCCTCAATTTGGCCTGGAGGTAAAGCTGCAAATCATATGCTGACAACATCAGTCTTGAGATCTCTGATGGGCTATTTCTGCTTGTCTTCTGAAATGAAATCCTAGGCATATCCAGTGCGCTGCAATCACATCAGCTATGAGGAGGGCCCCAGCAGCTGCGGTGCGCATCTGCCTGCATCTGCCACAAGGTGTGGTGGGGCATTCAGGCTGCGAGTTCTAAACTGAGTGAAACCTGCTTACTCGAGGGCTGGATCAGTCGCAGGAGCAGCCCAAGAATGAGCACTAATGAGTAGTATGGTTGTAGCCACCTTGCAGGTTTCTCTGCACTTTGAATTATTTCTGGCATAGTCCTTAGTTGATGTATAACTCTGCTGGAAGCTCCCCCGAGAGACCCAGTGTCATGGGCAAACATTGTTTTTTCAGGACCACTTACTTTTTTGGAAGGAGAGTTTAGTGAACGACTGAAATTATTTGTTGGCCAGTGGGTAAGTCAACCATTAGTATCTCCTCTTGGCAATCCTATGCTTGCAGTGTATTTACCTGGAGGATTTGCCAATGTTAAATTTAAAATAGTTTGTGAACTACTTTCTGGGCAGCTTCCATTGCCCCCAAATGGGGAAATACAGATTCTATGCCTGTATAAACCACAGCAGCACTTAAAATATAGCCATATCAGCAAGATTTTGCTACATGCACATTAGCCTTAGATAGGTTTGTGATGTCTTTGAAAACTTTAACAGAGTGACAGCTTGAAAAGTCAAAAAATAAACAGCAAAACCTAAAGCCAGCAAGTTCAGACTGGAGGAGAGCACTGTAATGAATTCTAGATGTGACTGCTCATGAGCACCGAGCACAAATTGGGTAGCAATTGTCAAGGTTTAACGCAAGGCGACAATAAACCATGGCAGATGCCCTGTGTTAGTACCCCCCACCCCCTTGGAGAAGATGATAAGAAGAATAAGGAAGAGGAAATTCAAGTTAGAAAGAGTTTTGCAAGTTGGAGAAGTTTTAAAGGCTTTAATAATACTAATAATAAATAGAGAAAATATACAAAATATACAAAACCAATCTTGAAATTCCCAAGGCAGCAATTTTGCCTCCCCGCTTTGGTGGAGAATGGAGTTGGCATCACTCCAGTAGTGGCGGAGCTGGGAGCTAGTGTGGCTTTGGCAGCTGCAGGGCAGGCACTGGGAAGTCCTGGGTGGGACTTCACAGCAAACCAGAAACTGGATTCAGGGATGCAGGGCCTGGAATTTGCAGGCCCGGCTGGCAGGGTCCTCCTCAGATGTTTGCCATGGTTGAAGAGAATGAAATCCTTGTGATCTCCCTCTTATATAGGGTGTATGATGCTTATGGGATGGAATACTCAGTTGGCCAGTTTTAGTCACCTGTTCTGTCTGCCCCTCCTTGCAAACACACGCCTCTCAATTATGGGATGTGTGGAATCTTATCAGTCTTCTTGGTTGTCATAGCAATAAATCTAAATATGAGCTTCTTCAGCATTCCACTGGCCACTTTTACCTGCTTTATGCAGACTGTTTAATACCTGATCCTGATTATTTTCATTTCCTGTAGCTTTCTCTATTCCAACAAACTGAGGATGTCCAATCAACATGTTCTTAATTGGACTGAGAAACATCAGGTGTTGGTTCATCTTTCGTATAGATTATGGGGATCCCTAACTTTGAAAGTAATAGGAGTGACCTGAACCTATGTGAAAAAGTGCCTCCAGCTGGCAGAATTAGAGGATGAGCTGAGTTGCTTCTCTGTAAGGGGAAGGTGTTGATCACTTGTGTGGCATTTAAATTAAAGACTGAGACACTGAAATTTATGGTTATACAGGTCAATGAGGTCCAAACTTCTGTTATGGCAAAGATACCCAATCAAAACAACCAGTGGAGACATTTAGACCATCAGATGCTAAATGTAAACTTTTCGATGAGTTGAATTGTTTCAGTCACTGTAAAGATTATAGTGGGAGTTTAGACATTCATTTTGTATGTAGGCATTAACATTTATATTTCTTAATTTTGAGTTACCTCAGCATTTAGATGTGTTCCAGTTTCCTAAATATCAATGTCTTAGTGCCATTAGGGATGGTCCCATGACAACCAAGGCCTCCACACATCTGCCATGTAGGATGTAGCATCTATAGGAGATTCCTGTCCTCTGAACTGGCAGCCAGAGGCCTGCCCATGCACATTAGGGCATCTGAAATGCCATCGGACACCTGTGTTTAGGCAACTGTATCCTTCTCTCTATGTTTATCCATCAAGACCCAAGCGGTGGAAAAGGCAAGTCTTCCTGGTGCTGGCTTGCACTGCAAAGAAATGGGGTGTGCCTCATTTTCAGGATAAACAAAGTAGTTCTCTGAGGTTTTCTACTACATGGTTCTTCAGATTTGAGGAAGTCAATCCAGAAAGCGTATGAATAACAAATCTCAGAACTGAGCATGGTTTTGAGGGTGACCCTTGACTGGGTAATAGGGCAGGACATTCTAGATAAGTGTAATGATCAAATGGAAAGCATAGTGAGTCATTTTCCATTTTTAAGTTTACTTATCTGGGAGTGCAGCAGGCTAGAAGCTGCTCTACATATTTCTTTGTGTCCACTGCCCGCTATACTACATTGTGTTTCTGTTTCCCTACAGAGCTGACCCGCAAGGAATATTTACTTTTCAAAGATTTTTTCTTTTGTTCTGTTTGTTTTGTATTCACTCTGAATTAGGGCAAATAAAAAAAAAATTCAAACTCCTTCAAACCTTTGAAGTTCTCTGCCCCCGCAGCTGGGAAACTGCTGGGATTTTCAGTGTCAAGGCCAGTGTCATGCCATTTTTCCAGGGAGGCCTGGAAAATCTGAGATCTGAGGAACTTCTGAGGCTCCTTGCACGTTTTGAAATTTTTTTATTTTTTGCCAAAACCAGAGCAGATAGGAGGCATTAGAGCCTTCTGGCTTGGGAAATATTGGACAGAGCATGTCTTCACTAAGCTAAAGTTTTGAATCTATTGCTAGATTATTAGTATCTTTATGGCACACCTCAGGGTCAGAAAGCCACCACTTCCACATTACTTAGCTTTGTAGCACACATATGGTGAATGCAAACGATGTTGCCTTGAAACCTTGCCTTCAGTGCAATGAAAATGACTTGTCACCAGGACATTTAGAAAAAAATATTTTGGGCTTCATGAACCCAAAGTTTTTATAAAAATTTTTCTTCTATAAATTTTCCAGGTATCTCTGTTCCCACAGCAGTACAACTTTTCACCATTCTAATTCTGCATCAGCTGTAATTGTAAGAAAGAACCTGACTCTTGGTTATTACAGTGGAAAGTAATCATTGCAGTGGAAGGAAATGTTAACAGAAATGTAACATCACATTTGTTTTAAATTATTTTCATATTCCTAGGCACGTTGTGCGGGTGAGTGCTACTTCTTCCTACCTGCTACAAAAAGTAACTTTAAATAATTTTTAGACTTTTTTTTTTCTTTTTCCTGTGGTGTACCAAGATATAATCTGAGGGAAAGATGGGAGATAGGGTGGAAGAGAGTGTGTGAGAATTTATGGGTCTCAAAGATTGTCTTGCATTTTCTGTGTTCTGTTATGTTTCTAAAGCTTAATATTACGACCGAGGATTTGAAACATTAATGCATACTAAAGTCTTACTGTTACCATAAGTAAAGCCCGTCAGATATCTGAGTCTCACATGCTTTCTTCATTCCAGCAAAGTGCTGTGTTAGCAGTTCAGTATGTCAGTTGACTCAGCTCCTGCAATCATCGGTGCCATTGGTATCAAATATGCTAAACAATACAGCAGATCCCCTTGTGACTAGCAACCGAAAATGGAAGTTGTATTAGGATAAAACCCTCATGCTGTTTTCAGATTAAAGTGATTTTTTTTTTTGTTACTTTTTTTTTCTGCTTTTATAATCTTTGACTGCTCCCAAAAGACTAAATGAAAGGCAGCGGCCCAAATTTCTGAAGTGGTTAGGAGCTTTGTGATTTACTTTCAGGGGGACCAAACTCTGCTACACAAAACACACTGAATTTCTGGGAGAGCATCTGCCTTCCTTATAATGTGTGACACTGTCTTTTGCTAACATGTAATTTCTTTTCAGCTTGAATCTTACAGGAGCAGGAATTTTAGATGCCCTTTTTTAGCTATTTTCTTTCTCAGGGTCCCTATAAGAAAACAGACAATTGAGGACACAAAGTATCTTCTGGACAGAAATAACATGATGTTCAAGAAATGCTTTTTTGCTTATAATCTTTGGTCCTCCCACCTTGAAGTCTCTCATTCACACACTTGCAACCACAAGCTGTGCCACTGATGGTTTCTTTTCCATGCTAGCCTGTTACTGTACACATGGGCAAGATTTCTATGTAGTTTCTGTCCTTGTTCAATCCCAACAGCTGCAATGTCCCAGCATTTGAAAACCCTCCAAAATAGGTAGTGCCAACCTCTAATGCACACTCTGTGCAGATGCCCGGCTAGGAATATGAGATTAATGTTGATGGTGTTTATCCCAGTTATTCCTTAGGATCAAGAGCTGTAACTGGTGCTGTCCAGGTGAGGGACCTCACTGGCGGGTTTGGTGCAGTCACATAGTTTTACATGTCTCTTGATCATGGCCTTTCTGGTCAGACAAGACTGAAGGGCTGGGGGACTGTGATTCCATGAATCATTCTATGATTCTGTGACTATGTGGCTGCAGGTGGGACGAAGGAACAGGTGGTAGTGGGAAGTGTCACTTTATTTTTTTCCTGTGGGAAGAGCTCAGCACAGTGAGGAAAGGGAGAAATTGTATGGAGGAGAAAGAGGTATATTAGAGAAGCGCAATCAGGTAACAGAGGGCTAAGCAATTGAAACAGTTTGGTTTAATGCTTATCTGTGCAGCTTTAGTATAGCAGAGCTGGCCCTGCTTGGAGTTTTCCTTGACCAGCTTAAAACTAATGCATGGTTTACCTCAAGAGCAATAAATTTTGAATGCTTCTTTTGCAATGTCTTTCATCAGCTAAGCACAATGCTCTTAACCACCCTTGTAAAACTAGTGTAGGATGCACCACAAGATGCTCTGGGGCACTGGCTTCTGAAAAGATCTGACAAAATGATGTATTTCAGTCACCACACACCTTGGAGAGCCCAGGGCTCTATTCCAAAATAGACCATCTGTGACCCAAGTTGGTCCCTGTGTCAGAGAAGTTAGAGAACCACAGACACAAGTTGTGAAAAAAAAATAATCTATTTCCCGAGTGCCAAGAATGGAGAGCAAATAATACAGTCCACAGTGAATATTTCTGCTGCAGCTGACAGGTTAGACAAGAGGATGTTTTGCTGTAACTTCCAAGATTCTCAAGCCATTTCAGAAAGGTGCCACAGGATAGACAGTGTGTGTTTAGTTGGTTGGAAATTACCTTTTCATTTCCTTGGCAAATATGTTGATATGTAAGTCTCAGTGGGACAGACAAGCAGGAGCTGCCTAAGCTCTTTTAAGATGAAAGATCATAAGTCTTTTATGCACAATCTAACTAATCTGTTTTCAACTTCCTACTTTCTGACTTAACCCCTTCCTGATCATACATGTAATTGTTATCTGAAAGGGCCTCCTGGGCACCACATATGATGCATATCCAAATTGAAAATCTGTCAGTTTCTCTTTAATCTCCACCCTGCCTATTTGTGCCTTTTTTAGTGAGTATCTGGTATTTGGTTCGTGAATAATCCATTTCACTTTCAAAGCACTTAGAGAAAAAGAAAAGGAGAACTACAGGGTTCCAAAACTATAGTGACAAGAGGAGAGGAGAGGAAAGGACTGTGGTTCCAGCTGATATCTGGCACTTTATTGTGTTTAGAAATGTTTACTGCTCTGTTGAATTTGACTGACACCACCAAGGAAGTAGTACTTTTTAATTGCCAACTGCCTGTCCTAGTTTTGTGCTGATGCAAACCACTGCTGCTAATTATCTTGTTACAATAAAGTTTTTTTCTCTCTCTCTCCAAATCCCTCCCTAATTAAGAGCCTGTCCTTGTTAAAATCCACCCTACATCATTTATTTCCCATGTTAGTAGCTCACTGTCCCCTCTTTTCTTCTGCAGTGCTCTTGTATCTTTTTTGTTGATGTTGACAATATCTTAGATTATAAATTGTTTGGGGCAGAGAGGGTAGTTTCTGGCTTTTATTTTTTCCTAGGATGCTGAAAAGGTGTTTTTTGGGGCTGCAAGGGTTTCTGAATATGGAGGTTTTTCACAACTAGGAGTCTATGAATGATAACTGTAATAAAAATAATCAAATTCAAAAAAGTCTAGTGCCATATGAATGGATTTTTTTTTTTTTTTAATTTTACTTCTCTCAGAAACTGAAATCTGGAAAGAATCATTTCGGGAAAAATACAGAAAAATGTACTGTGTTGCTTTTAGGAGTTTTAAATTAAGTCAAAGCAATGGAAATGAAAGAATGAAATATATTTATGTAAACAGCGAGGACATAAATGTACTACCCTTTATACAAAAGAAAACACTAGTTAGGACAATAGAGACTTTCTTGGTATTGAGCAAATGCTGGTTAGTACCTGGTGGTGCTTTCATCGTATAAATGTGCAGTACTTGTAACACAGATTTAGTAGGTTCTTTTGAGAGGATGAAGGTGACCTGGAGTATAGCAAGACTCCAATATGATTCTGAAAAGCTAGTACAAACTTAAAGTTTCTGTAACTTTGTAAAGAAAACACTAATAAGGCTGTCTCTACAGATGGGAAATTAAAAGAACTCTCTACAGGTCAGTCAGGCGTATATAACTGTGAGTGCAAAGAGACAAAGCGTTATGATTATTTTTATTTTTCACTGTGTTATATGGAAGCCCATCTATGACATGCTACTAATGCCAAACACAGTTTTCCCCCTTTGGAGCTATGGGATGACAGACCACTATCTGATTTTGACAATTTTCAAATATCATCACTATTAATCTGAGTGTATTTGGTTTACATGGCAAGGTTTTGATAACAGGGAGGCTGCAGGGTGGGTTCTGTGAGCAGACGCCAGGAGATGTCCCCATGTCCGACAGAGCCAGTTGCAGTCAGCTCCAAGATGGACTTACTGCTGGCCAAGGCTGAGCCCATTAGCAATGTTGGTGGCATCTCTGTGATAACATATTTAACAGAGGAAAGGTAGAAAAACAACCCTGCAGTCACCAAAGTCAGAGAAAAAGGAGGGAGACAAGGTGCTCCAGGCACCAAAGCAGAGATTCCCTTGCAGCCCATGGAGAAGACCATGGTGAAGCAGCCCATGGAAGCCTACGGTGGGGCAGACATCTGCTCTGCAGCCCATGGAGGACTCCATGCCAGTGCAAACAAGGTACGAGCTCTTCCTACAGTGCGCTGCCTGTAATAAGGGCTTTCAAAACACAGGTAAATTTGCTTTATACAACCTGGTGTTTTGAAACCCAACATTTTTGTTTATTTATTTTTAACAATCAGTATTATCTTTTTGATTTCCTTGGGGCTGTAACTTTAACTTTCACTGGAACTAAGGCACCAAGAACATTATGGTGTTAACATTGTGAGGAAGGGTTTGTAACACCAGTGTTTCGTATGAAGTTTTCTAGGGAAAGATGAGGACTTGTGTTGGAGATCTAAGGCATCTTTTTGGGGAAAAGATTTTTTGTGTAGCAGGAGCCTAATAGAAGCATGATATAGTATTTTTGATGGTTTTCAAGATAATTATATTTTGCTTACAAATGGTAGACCAGCTGTAAAATTCATGTACTTAGACTCAAAGGAGTTAAAGCCACCAGCAGGAACCGACAGAGATGCAAGACTTGGCAAAGAGGTGTAATATGTATGTACGATGGCTTTTGACTCTTGCTGATCACTTGGGTGTGTGAAAAGTTTAATTACTCCTGTCATTTCTTCCCTTGTACTCTGATCCACTTGCTCCTCTTCTTTTGTGAGGAACTAGGATGATGAACCAAAATGTTGGCTTTTCCTTTCTGCATAGGGGGATCAGTAATGCCTCTTGAGTAGCCTTTCATGATTAGGAAATGTCAAGTTTTACTTTTTGTGTGAATTTAATTGTTTTGATGATGTGCCTTGCAAATTGCATTGAGTATTCATTCACTTTTTTGTTTCTTTCTTTTTTTTTTTTTTAACCCACACTTCGCACTTTTTTTCTTTCGGCAAGTTTATTCCAAAAAGAGACTTGAAATAAATTGTTAAAGCAGTCACATTTTAGTAGTATGTTTCTTAATGTTAGCAGCAATAATATTGTTATCAGCAATACCACTCATTTCACATGGGGCAGGTACCTTCATTGAATAGAAGGAATATTTATCACTTCCTTGGAACAAAGATTTATTTGAACCTAGTGTGAAAGAATGCTGTCTGATTGGTGTGTTCACCTCGTTTTTGAACATTCTGGTAAAGAATCTTCCAGAAAATGATTTTATATATGTATATATATATATATGTATTTTTCAACCGAAAGTTTAAAACCATTTTCCCTTACTTTTTGAGCTAGGTTTACACGGTGGTGGAATGAAGAGTCTGGTAATGCAAATTTCTCTTGTGAAAGAGGAAAAAAGGAAATTAGTATCAGAAAATATGGCCTTCAGACTCTTCAGTCAGATTTTGAAGATCATTATTTTTGATGTTATGTTTTTTTCAAATTAGCATTTTAATATTGTATAGCTACTTCTAACTCTCCAACCATCTGTAACTAATTTCCTTTTTTTTCAAAAAAGTCCTGCTAACATCTGTTTATATGCAATTACAATTGCAGGCATGTAGAATATTACTTCAAACTTAATATTTGGCTAAAAGCTTGGAACTCTGGAATGATATTACAATTAACTTGCAATTTATTATGCTTAGACATGGGTTTAGAAATGCGCATCAGGCTAAACAGTATGTCTGTTGACATAGTCTTAAATCAGAAAGGCATATTACTATCTTATTTTAGTTTTAGCTTTTTTTCAGACACGAGCATTAAAAAAATAGTAATACCCAATATTCATATTTGTTATTCTAATTTAAATGATTTTGCAAAACTTAACTGATAGAACTTCTGACTAATTGCTTTAATAATTCAGGTTTATTTTGGCAATTTTTTAGTAATCTAGGAAAAAAAAAACCCACAAAAGACAAAATACATAGTGACTGAAGAACAGAACACCATTTTCTTTAGTTCTATAAAAATGGTTTTGTTTGTGTGAAAGGATTCCGATTTCAAGGGATAAAACTTTAAAACCAATGACAGGTCAACGTTAATGCACAGAGATTACAAATTGGAAGTGGCCTGTGAGTTCTTCTTCTCCAAAGTAACTAAACTGTAGAAACATTTTTTCCCCCCATGATTTCAGTTTGCATAGCCTAAAATATAATATGTAACCACAGTCAAAATACTTTACCAATGATTTTTAATTAGAATATTCCTTTGAATTAATACTCAAAGGTGACTACGTATGTAGTTTCCCATCATAATATAGCACATGAAGTGTCAAAAAAAAAAAAAAAAAGAAGGAAAAGATATTTCTGCAGTTATGGAAGAGGGTAAAAAGGGATGCTACTGGGGATTTTCCTTCATAGCACATTTATATTTATATGGTACCAATGTTGTGGCTAAGGTGTGGAGATTTTTTTCTAGTAACATTGGTGCTTACATTTCTATTGATGACAGACTGAACCTACCATGAATACATGACATGCAGGTACAAGATGGTGAAAATGACAATGTTAGCTCATGAGGTAGACATTAACTTAATTACTGCACATTCTTTAACATTGCCATAGTTTGGGATTTTTTAATGACTGTTGTTTCAGCTGTTACAATTTGTTTTATCTGCACTTGGTAAGACTGTGATGATACAATGCTGAATTTTTACCTAAATTTAGAAAAGGAGTTTAAATTCAATCTATAACTAGGTGATTGGTAGTTTGGGAAATTGCCCTGTGATCAAGTCAATGCAGCCATCAAAGCCCACTTACTCATGGATTAGTATATATGCTGTATCAAAAAATCTTTTCAGCTGCAGTGTAATTTTTCATCTACACAATGTATTCACCCATTTGAGTATCTGCTCTTTATTTATTCATTCAAAAATGAGCTGTTAGTTCTTAATTTCACAAAGATCAAGACTACTGACACTAGGTGTTTGTTCTTTGACCCTGTAACTGCATTCATCAGTGATTTGTGTAGTTGATCCTTCCTAAAATATCAGTCATCAAACTGTCTATAACTAAACATTCTACATATTGTTCTTAATCACGAGGGAAGAAGATGAGAAACTACCCTTAATCTCTCTATTAGCTTTCAGAGACAAAGGACTACGTCTTGCTTTACTTATTTCTCAGGTCTTCTGCAAAGGCATTCATTCAGATGTCATCCTAGAGTGTGTATTGCGTAGGATTTTATTCTGAGAGGTACATAAGTATTAAATCTATTGTACAGTACCTGGGATTTGGGGATATCATGCCTACACTTCTGATCATCTTCTGAATCATTGAACTTTGGACCAGAACTGCATGCAAACATTTCTCGTCTTCTGCCCTGATCAATCTCAGTCCAATCACATTAAATAAATCTGGAATTGGGGGACATTCTGTCAGTTCCTTTTTTGAATGACACATAGCACTTAATCTTAAAGTGCTGGTTAGGCTCTCTTCCCTTGAACCATCTCTAGGATGCTTAAAAATAAAGCATCTACACTAAAAATGCTGGTAGGTTATTCTGTCTCAGTATCTTTGGTGTTTTACAAACAAAATAAATATTTGAATTTACAAGTGCTGATCTGAGATTTTTGGAGTCTTGTTTTTTCAGCCCTAGAAAATTTCTACTGACATGCCAAAATCCTTTGGAACTCCATCTGAAAAACTGTTGTTTAGGGGCCTTAAGCCTCTTATAGGCTACATGGCACGAGAAACTGAAAAGGTTTGGGTTTTCTGTTTTAGTACCAAATAAAATCACAAGCAATTTCCATTGATTTTTTTTTTTTTTTTTTAATTTTTCAGATGAGGGTCTCATTCTCTGTACAATGTGATTCCAATCATCCCCTTTCATTTTTTTCTCTTTTCCTTCCACCTTATGTCTTTTCTATTCCTCTAGTCTGCGATAATTTTTTTTTTTTAATGTTTAGTACCAAGAGTGATACAAAGCCTTTTTGAAGAATTCCACACAGTGATTTTATTAAAGATCTGATTTTTTTCAAACTGAAGTTTATCTCTAACCTCCAATATTGCAGAAGACTGTCATAACTGATCTATGTTCTTGTTGATGAGTCATGTTACCTCCTTTCATTGACTAATATAGCATTCTGTAGGTAATTTCAAATATGGAGTAGAGTAACTCTAAGAAGACTTCAATAAAATCTGCATTAGTGAGGCTCCAAAGGAGAATACAACCTTCTAAGGATGTTATTTGTAGTATTATGGCCACTGTGGGTGGTAGAGGAAAATAGGCATCTTTTCACAGGCAGGATTTTTTCCTTGGCTACTCCAAAGATAGAACTTCCTGGTGCCAGGGTTTCTTACTCACCATTAGAGGGAAAAGAACAAATTAGTCTATTGAACTTAGAAGGACTGAGTGCACAGGTCTTAAAATACAATAAATGCAAGAGTCTGCAATGAAACTAGGCTGAGCTGAATTACGTTGCATTTTCCATAAACTAGGAATGTGCATGTGAACAATGTAATCCATGATAATGTATTCAGCTACAAGACCCTGATATTGTGCATTCATATAAAAGGAATGATTTTTTTACCATTGTACATTTCCTGTGTGTGTACTTCCTTGATATTGACTATATTATATTCATAATGAAATTATCTAAATATACTTGGTTTATCAAAACCTATTAATGTAAATGGTCTACCCTCAAACTAAATCTGATAGTACAGATACAAGGAGACTTGGCCAACAGTTTACTATATCTGTAATTGGTCTTAGAATGAGGAGATTGCAATTATTTTGGTCATATCTTGTAGAATCCCAGATGAACTGAAACCTGATTCTGTTTCTCTGCACTGAAATCAATGGGAACCTGTACTGTTCGAAACCAGTCCAGCTACATAGTGAAAATGTGTAATTGAGAACTATTATTAAGCTAATATTTTGCTTCACCAAAATTGCTCAGTCATGAGATCAGCTTTTTCATATTAACAAAGACTAGATGTATGTAGAACTTTAGTGTAATGCTGATGTGCAGGAATAAAGCCTAAGGAAAAAGTCCCTGCTGCAGCAGTACATATGCTTGAGTACACTGCTTGAGTTAAAACTCTCGTAACTGCTTATGTGCTGAGTCAGAGCCTTAGAAATCAATAGAGTGTCAACCAGCTTCTATAAACGGACATGGTCTAGTTCTCCTCACAGTCCTTCAGAGTTAATTAGGCATGGATTGAATTGCAATAGTGTCTTTATCCCCATTCACTCACACCACTTATATCTGCATGGTACTCATGGCACTTTCTTGCTACCATAAAGTATCCCTATCTGACCATACCCTGCAGGGGTGTGCTGGCTTGGTGTGGGAGAGAAGTCTCCAGAAACTGAGAGAAGATGTAAAAAAGTTGAAGAAAAGGTGGACTTTAGCTGGGTGAATTTAGTGATGAGTCAGGTTCCTATGTTGTATCAAGAGCTTGTTTGCTTATTTTTTGAATCAGAGCACATGTTATGAGCACATATATGTATAAAGTCACATGTAAAATCAATCTTTCTATTTCCTTGTGTGAATGAATGTTTCCTCTCCCTGCTGTATGTGTACTCCTCTGATATTTGTGAACCTTTTTCCTCTGTCTTATTTATTGTATGAGATAGATTGTCCATTAAGACTTCCTAGGCCAATTCAAAAGCTGTTATTTAGACTCCTGATTCCATTAGTGCTTACATCAGTTAAAGTGCCTAGAAGATCATGATGAACAGTACTCCCCAAGCCTGCACTCTCTTCTTTGAAAAACTACCATGCGTAAACTCTATTTTCTCCCCTCTGATGACATTTTTAGGTAGAGGATAAAATGGATGAAAGAACTGAAGTAGTGGGATGAGATAACATTGGCTGAATTGTATAATGCTGTATAGGCAGGTCTGTTCAGCTACAGGAGGGCCTATATCCTCCCTTGATAATGTGCTGTGTGAGTGTACTATTTATCAGAAAGGTACGGTGTGTAGGCAGAATAAATGGAACTCAAATGTGGTGAAAAGGATTGTGCATGTACATGAAAATGCAATTACTTTCCATGAATGTGGCAAGAGAAAGCCTAATACTCTGCACTACACGAAGTCAACAGAATTAGTTTCTAGTCAGCTTATACTTTCTTTATTTTGCTCATGCTAGAAGGAGAGGTTGACTTTAGATCTGTTGTCCATGTACCTCACCAAAATATCTCTCTCATTAAAAAAAAATGAAAGGTTGACAGTGTCTAATTACATTCACTGCTTCTGTTATTCTACCTTCTTATTAAAAAAAATCAAAAGTCCTAGTGAGTTTGTCATGGCTTCTGATTAGAAAGCTCTAATTAGAAAGGAGGCAATATAATGAGATTTCGGTGATGCATCATATAGTTTGAAAACTGAATTCCAGTCCTAATTTCTACTGAACACCAAGCCATATTCTCAGCCACCAGCTCCTCAATTCTGTAAGTCTGTGTATTTATTGCTCTCTGCAGTTTCCACCCTTGGCCTTTTTCAAATTGGCCACTAACCCTAAAAATGCTCTTGTCCAAAAAGCCTAAAGATACCTTCAAAAGTATGTCAACTTAGGATGTTATACTGAGATCACCCTCTAATGTCCTGGCAAATACTATCTCATTGTTTCCTGTAATATCTCTGCCTGTCTGCATTAACTTTTATCTCTTATATTTAGATTGATGCAAGACAATGACTCTCTTGCTGGTCTTTTTTTCACAGTGTGTAATGAAGTACAATCCTGGTTCAAGAATAAGAGTACCCTGAGTTATGGTAAAATACATCACAATTATTAAGAAAAAAGGGATAGCCTTTTTTTTTTTTTAGTTCCAGTCATTGTTCTTTTGTTTATTGTTCTTTTGTTTATTCTTTAATGATTCAGCCAGCACCTGAATTTAACTGTGTATTACTAACATCATGCTGTAGGTCACAAGTGACTTAATATAGCTATACTCCAGTGGGTTATTAAATTGCGAGATGTCCTTGGAATATTTTGCTCCTGTACACATCACTGGGTTGTCCCTTTAGGTTAGTAACATTCTGTGAGTGAAGACCTGGTGAGCACTCAGCTTGCTGCTCCATGTGCAAGGGACAGTTGTCAAATCTGTTTCTGAATAGTCCTCTGAATCTTCCTTGGAACTGCGCTCTGCTAAGCTGAAAGATTTTGCCCTGGGAATAAGTATTAGATGTTAAATAGTTCCTAGGACCCATGCTACTGAGATGTACCTTACTTATTGACATGAGGAAAAACTGCACTGAACATGTGACATGGAGTAGATCAGTAACTAGAGGGTCCCATTGCCCTTCTGGTATTTGTTGCAATTAGACCTGAAGAATCACTAGAATACAATGGAATTCTTCCCTTTGGTCTTATGAATAAGATTAATTTGATTTTTCAATTATTATTAGTGTGATTTGTGAGGGGAAAAAAAAATCCATAAAAGATGTATCTATTAGGTTTTTTTTAGACAGAAAAGCAAATTGCGCTAAAAAACCCTCTAGAATGAGCATCCTTAGACTCTTAATGATGTGGTGTTTCCAGGACTGATACTAAATTTCAGCCTTCTGTTTTCTTTCTCACAGGAATGAGTGTCATTATGAACTCTCTGGTGCTATATAGATAGTACCTTGTCAATGCAGTTTGCATACTTTTTCATTTGAATATTCTTTACGTGTCTTTTTTGAAAAAGAAATTATTTTACACAATCAGTTCATTTTAGTTCAGTCAGACGCAGATAGAGTCAACACTCCCTGTCTCCCTCTTCCTGGTCTCCCTTTCCAAAGAGGAGCAATGTGCTGTAGTCAGCCTGATCATAGTTCACTGAAGTCTGACTGTTTAGGAGAATAAGAGTCTATCTTGCCGGCCAATACCTCTCTTAGCATTGCAGTGGAACTGTATTGCCACAGTGCTATCATCTTCTTTGCTGAACAAACCAGTGTGTGAACCCCATGCTATATGTTGCTATCCTACTGGACTTTCAGTTGAGAATATTAAATTGATATGGTAATTTAACAAGAAACCAAAATGTCTGAGAAATGTTGAAAAGGTTCTATTCATGTGTGTCTTGCTTTACAATGAAAGAGTGGAAATTTTCAAAAAAAGGATTCTCTCTCTAACAGAATGCAAATAAACACTGCTTTCCCCTATAGCCCCCTGTCTATCTATGGAATAATAATTCTAGGCAAAAGCTGCATGTTGTCATCTTCAACATTTTAGCATTATTATATGCTTAGTTTTTCCATAAATTATAACATTCTTCAATCATGATTAGATGTGTGCAGTGGTGAATCAGGTATTATTAATCAAAATCACTTTAAACAGTCACTTATGAGAACACGTATCACCAGTGCAATATAGGAAAGGGCATGATGAAGTGAATATCTGCACTCTAAAAGATACCCTTTAGCAGGATGCCATTTTAAACAAGAAACGAAGAGAGGTAATGTGGGTGTGTGTATTAAGCACTGTGGCAGAAATTGAGTTCACAATGATATGAGCCTTGATGAGCTGGCTTAAAGGTTGAAAAACATACAAGCCAAACTGAGAATTGAACATTTTTGTGTGACTCCTTAAAACTGTAATATGAGAGAGAAGTGGCTGGTAAGAAAGAAGAGCAAAAGGAAATGAGGTCGGGGAAATGTGGGTGAGAGGGAGAGAGAACTAATGAAGCCAACGAAAACATACTTAATATTTGAGATACTCAAGCGTGCTATTCCAGATACCCTACTATGCTGATACAAGCTTCATCTGTATAGGAAGTAAAAAATGAAAGTATGACTCAAAACCAGTGGGAGACCCCCCACCAGGAGAAGCGAGGTGTTTTTAGAGCAATCTGTTCTAACTTCAGTCTGATTTCACTGGTTCTCATACACTATATAGAATTCGAGCTTTAGCCTGGTGTCTCCCATACCAAATGCGGTGGCTGTGGTCCCAGATCTTTACCACTTGGAGGATCCCTCTAACAAAAAAGTGTCCTCAAGTTGCCAGTCTATAAGCTTTTAGTTGCTTTACATCATCAGTGTATGTGAATGCATACAATATAGGTTATAACACTTAAAAAGAGTGATTATAGTTACATTTTTTTAAGTCAGGCGTTTCAATGAAAAAATCTTTTTCATTAGTTCTGTTTTGCGTGTGTTTGCTGGTAAAAAGCCCTGTCTCAGTGGTCCTATTACACCTAAAAACATGTTCATTCATGTAGTGGCATATCTTATCTCTTGTATATGGGGAGCAATCAAGAGGTTGCTTTGTTGACACACTGGTTAATCTGTGAGTTTGAGTTCAGTCATTCTGCTTTGTATGTACAGGAAAATCCTATTTATGAGCTAAAGCAGACAGATTAGCATCTTTGAAATTTTCTGTTTATCCACTGAGGAGGGTTTAGCATATATAATTTCCCAGCATTCTCCTAACAGTATGTCCTCAACTTCAGCTGTAGGGACTTGTTCTCAAAGTATATATCTAAGCAGTTCAAATCCATAAGTCTTCAGCTAAGATTTTGAGAAAGATTAACAATTAATCAATGGTGAAAAGTTCTGTGGGGTTTTTTTCATGCAGAATAATCAGGCTCAAATGTCACTTAGTTGCCTAAATATCTTCACAAGGGAGTTAGGAGCTGGAATACCTTGTGCAGATCTGAAACTGAACAGAGACTATAATAATAATTTTATATAGCCCAACAAACCCACATGTTTTTACAATATTAGGATATACATATTTATCTTAAATCTATATTACTAAAAAAAAAAAAAGCAGTAAGAGAAAACTGTATTGGGTGTGTGGGTGCTTGATTTTACTTGTGTGATGGTTTAGTACATATATTCATCAGAATGAATAGCATTTTCTTCCCAATCTGCTACAAATTGGAACCTGGTGGTTGTCAACAGCCTTTAATGAAATTCAGTCCTGGGCTTGGGATCACTCCTGAGACTATGTAAGCCCTCCAGCAGCTTTTAAGTGGAGGATTGGACTTGTGCTCTTAACTCCCTTAGCAGAATGGAGTTGAGTGCCAAATCACCCTGCAGATTTGGGAGAGCTTCCCAGTGAAAGAGAGAGTAGCTGATTAGTGGGGAAAGCAAAATATCCTTGAGTACAGAGACTGTCAGTTGCCAAGAAAACTTAATCCACTTCACTGTCAATAGTAACAATGCTGGAATGCCTCTGCTAAGTCTCTGCTAAGACTTCATGTCCTGAAAATCGGTTTTCAGGCAAGCAGAGAACTTGAACACTGTGTCCTCATTTTAGTTTTGCAGGGTGGGTTCAGCTGTCTGATACTAAAGAGAACCTTACATATTTCCAGTCATCTTATTAGAAAATAAACAACCTAATACAAAGCAGTTTATCTTCGCTTTTATGTTTGCCCTGTAGTAGACCACTCTGTAAAATTTGTGTAGGAAGCTAGTTTTTTTGTTTTGAACAAAATTTTAATCATAGGCTTAGATGCTTTTCTGTGGTTATGTGAACTTGTCTCAGTCCATGTAAATACCTGACACAAGCTTAGGCTGAGGTGTTTTAGGGCTTTTCATTGTATTCCTCTTATCTTCCTGGAAGACCAATAGACTTCTGCTGTCCAAGGTGTGAATGAGGTATTGATTCTGAGGGGATCAAAGCCTCTGGGGTGCTTCATAAATCAGGAAAACTTCAATGAATCAACAAAGTTTTTATGGCTGGAAGACCTCAAAAGAGAAGTTACTCACTTTCTGTAAGAGCTGTTCTAAAGAAGTAAGATCAATGCCAATCTTAATAGAAAATCTAAGGACTGTGGTTGAAATTATGGTTCACTGCCACCAGCAGAGCCAGGAATTGACCTGTGACAGGCTTGATGATAACACTCAACTGCTATGATTTGATTTTATCTGTTGTTTGAGTTTACCATCATAGTTTATAATCCCCTGTGAGGGTGAAAAACATGGACTCCACACAATCCAATGTGAATCCAGCTGAAGCCGTTTATTGCTTGTTATAGTTTTCCTTCAGTATCTATTTGCTTTGTCCACGCGCTTACAGGCTGCATGTGATTGGATAATAGCTACTGTCCATGCGCTGCAAACTAACAAGGCTTTGGGTTTTTACAGCTAGCACGAGCTCTAACATTCAGCATTACCTCACCACAAAATTGCTGACTTGCTGACTCTTGATTTCTTCTTCCTCTTGTTCTCACTCAAGACTGCTCAAAGTCACGTAAGACACATAGGCTGTTCTGCTCTCTCTTTTGCTCTCAGAAGCCAATTCAGTTCAATTCCATATAATGTCCATTCTTTTCAAGAAAATCTCTCACATCTCCCACAATTCCCAGTGACCTCCTTAATAATGCCTCATATAATAATTTATTTCATTGTCGCTGTCATTACCAGTGATTAATTTATGCTTCATACAAAACATTACCTGAGTTCTCCCAAGCTAGTATGCAAGTCTCCTAGGAAGTCCAGGTATGAGGTACCTGAATATCACAGTTCACATGTATAAAGCTTGAAGTAACAAGTTTCATTAAGCATATTTTCAGGTCTGCACAACTTGATTATTTGGCATAGATGTCTTAAATAATTCTTATAATTGTACCTTAAAACTCTAGTTATGAACTAAACAGTAACTGAGATGCTGGCATTTTCAATGCTGCCAGACATTAGGAAGATGTAGATGTCCCAAGTCACCAGAAGATTAATTAACTGGCAATTTCCATCCCACCAAAGTGCTATAATACCAACTTGATGAATAAAATGTATTTACAAAGGAAGCTAGGAATGAGCGTTATTTCCTCTTACACTGTGCAAGGAGCCTCTTTACAAGGCAGAAACATGCTAGAGAAGTGGAAGAAGTGCTGCTCTTCAAATGCAATGATGGGTTTCCTGGCCATTGAGAAAGCATGAAAGACTATGGAGAACATCAGCTTCTGCTTTAATTTATGTCCAGTACACATTTTAGCCTGGAGTACAGATGTTTTCCTCAACCAGAAGTTTATTATTTTTGTTGGATAATCCTATTTTGCACAACATTTACTTTGGTCACTAAACAGTTGAAAATAACTATTGGTTTTTGCCTGTGTTCCTAGCTCAAGCGTCATGGTCTTACGTCCTGTCTAATAGTTGTACATAGTGTTACATTTGTGACTAGTGATGCTGCCTGAATAATTGAATTTGAGAGAGTGATCTAGTCTTGAATCATACTAATAGTTTGTGGCTATTGGGTGCTAGGGGCAGATGTCAACTCTATGTAGCTGACCTTAGAAAATCCATTAATACTTTAGGACTCTTTTGAGGCAGTAGAAGAGGCAGACTCTGCCAACAGGAAAGAAATATTGTGGACCTGGGACTGCTATATAGATATGTTGCCTTCTATTCTCATTCATTCTCAACACTGACTTTGATTTTAACTCTTCTCTGAATTTATTCATGTTCACCATAAACCTGTCAGCTGAAAAGCTAAAATAATCTAAACAGGGAAGAAGAATATACCAAATGACTGATATATCCAATTAAGCCTTCTCTGTGGAGATACAAGATACTCAAAATGTAGTGCTGGTAATCAGCCCACAAGGCAGAACTTACTTATATGAAATATTATTTTAATAAATGAATTCATCTAGGGAACTCTTGATCTACTGAAAAACTTTTTTTTCTTTTGTCAACAGGAAATCAGGTTGAAAAACATCATTCCTATTTAATACATTCTCATATATTCCCTGCTAGTCTTAAAATAATAGGTCTTATATTATTTTTTTCTACAAACTTAATTTTAATTTGCCTATGAGTTGTTGCTTCCATATTCTCCTGCTCTGCAACTTTTAATTTCCATAGAAAAAAGATGAAACAGTTTCCACATGTTCTTTTCAAGCTAGGCATGGTCTGTCCTTGCATTCTGTGAAGAATGTCTTGAAGATCTCAGATAATTTCTTAAGAATTCATTAGTTTTTGATAGGTGCGTGTGATGTAGGTAAGTGCATATAGAGCTGCTACTGTGAAGAATGAGACAGACACCTGTGCCATTGGCTTGTGATTATCAATTAGATGGTGTGGAGATGGTGAAACTTAATTTCTGTGCTGCAGGAAAACTAGACTTTAAAAAATTATTTATTTTGTTTTTTAAAGAAAAACAATCCTTTCCGCAGAAAAAAAGTTTTAAGACATTAAAACACATATTCAAAGAAAGAATCATCCAGGATCTTTCTCTTATCAAAACAAATAAGAATGGAACTTCTTGGTCCTCCTTCCCCTCTACTCTGCCCTGGTGAGACCACATCTGGAATATTGTGTCCAGTTCTGGGCCCCTCAGTTCAAGAAGGACAGGGAACTGCTGGAGAGGGTCCAGCGTAGGGCAACCAAGATGATTAAGGGGGTGGAGCACCTCCCTTATGAAGAAAGGCTGAGGGAGCTGGGTCTCTTTAGTTTGGAGAAGAGGAGACTAAGGGGGACCTTATTAATGTTTATAAATATATGAAGGGTGAGTGCCATGAGGATGGAGCCAGGCTCTTCTTGGTGGCAAACAATGATAGGACAAGGGGTAATGGGATCAAGCTGGAACACAAGAGGTTCCACTTAAATTTGAGAAGAAACTTCTTCTCAGTAAGGGTGACAGAACACTGGAACAGGCTGCCCAGGGAGGTTGTGGAGTCTCCTTCTCTGGAGACATTCAAAACCCGCCTGGACATGTTCCTGTGTGACCTCACCTAGGCGTTCCTGCTCCAGCAGGGGGATTGGACTAGATGATCTTTTGAGGTCCCTTCCAATCCCAAACATACTGTGATACTGTGTGATACTGTATAATGCCTAAGCAGTCACAAAACCCCCAAAGACTCATTAGATTGCCTCAAAGTCATGGCAAATGCCCCAAAACAAAGGACAGCTATAGGTATTAATGGAGCTGAGAACATATATACGCTGAGGAACACAGTTTTAGGACTCCAATCTGGGATTGCTAACTCTTGCCTGTCTGTAGGAGCCCTGGTATCTAGAGGTATTTACACAAAGTCCAGCCCTCTGGAGAGGGCTGCCATGTGTCATGCCCCTCTGGTTGCTTGGTGAACACTGCTGAAGGTGCTGCTAGTTCCAAGCTCACGATATGAAATTTGTGGAGTTCCTATTAGTGAAAGAAAACCTTAAATTCTTGAGGTCCTGGAGCTCTGAGGCAATCCTCTTGTTGAGATTGTAGGCTGTAAGTGATTAGGCTTTTGAGTGCCTCACTAATTAATTGGATTTGAGCTCATTTTTCAGCAGCCAAGCCACCAACAGGAATTCAGTTCACAGGACCACATTGAAGAAAGTCTGAAGTAAAGCAGCCTAAAATGCCTTTGTGTGGATCTCAGTACACCAGTACCAGTGATGTGGACTTAGCTAATAATATAGGGTGTTTCGAAAAGATGAACCCAATTTGAAATCACTGTCTCCTGCAACCATGAACCACCCATGAACGAAACTCTTACCACTCGAAAGGGTAGGGCATAGAGTTTCAAGTGTTTACTGCTAGATGCCTCTCACAGCACACACAAAAAACCAAAAATTACAAAATCAATGCAAGATGTTGCCATTGTGAAATATCCTGCTTTAAAATTGGGTCCACTTTTTTGAAACACCCTGGACAAATCAGACTTGACCCAGCTGGGTTTCACAATTGAATTCCTTTGGTTTAAGGAATTTCTTGGTAAACTGACCAACACCACCACTCCAAAGTACCTCTTGCAGAGGGTCAGAATTAAATAGTATTTTGTGACAGTAGTTTTAAGGATTATTGCAGGAGTAAATATTTCAGATCCAAGTGCTAACTGAGTACAGGGACTACAGGTAAAACATTTGATGGTGGTAGGAGGATTTGAGATTGTGATTTTTCCCTTTTGATGTTAGCAGTATAAAGATCATCTAGGTATGTAATCTAAACCAGTAATCCCATTTTACAGATAGACAGCTACACAAATATTTGCAGTTTAACTAATCTCACCCTTATTTATAGGTTATTTGTCAACTTCCAGTTCAAACCTATGCAATTTTACAGCTTATATTGAAACTGATGCAGATATTTATGTAAAAAAAAATAATTAATGGATAGCATAGGAAATAGAGGTGATATTTAGCACAAAGTATTACCATTTTCACTATTTATTTCTTCTTAGAAAGCTGCTGTTCTTTAGCTCTTCTAACAACAGATTTACTAGGCATTTTGTTGTCATTTGATGTGTGCTGATATGTCTTCAAGAACTGACTTCCCTGAACTGATGTTTAGTCTCTTTGCCCCCTCTAACTGTACTGTCCATGGTAATGTACTTCTCTATTTTCTCCCGATCCATGCCCTTACTTTCAATTTAATGTGAAAAAGAGAAATAAAAAGTTCATGAAGTTGACTCTAGCTGCCCTTGACAATAATTTAGAATTTAATCATTAGATAATAAGTCACAACATCATTCAATTATCAGAACACTCTGACATACAGGGCATTGGTGAAAATCCTCCCTCTTCCACCATCACCTACCCTCTTTATGTATTTACTGTCAGAAATATGATGGACCTAAGCTGAAAATGCTGTTATCAGTTTTGCATCTGATTACACAGCATTTGGAATTCTGACTTGAGAAATTTGAACTGCTGCTTGCCTGGGCAGCTCTTGAGTGTTGGTGTAAAAAGAGTTTAAGCCTTAAAAAAAAGATCTTTAAAAAGGCTTTATGAGGTCCGTGTCCTGTTTTGAAGTTGCATTTGAATATAATCTATTTAATGCAACATGAAGCATGACTATAAGGTAAGAGTTGACATTCCACTACTCTAAATTCTTTGTTTATGAATTATCCACTTGTTGCTTTTCCA
Organism: Streptopelia decaocto; assembly: GCF_964273445.1. NCBI lineage: Eukaryota > Metazoa > Chordata > Aves > Columbiformes > Columbidae > Streptopelia > Streptopelia decaocto. Next base: position 35,289,336 of record NC_138663.1, on the reverse strand, counting down.
TGGAAATGGGACCTCCATTTAGTTTGAAGAATATTTAGGTAACTGTTTCTAAACTGTGTTTTCTGACCATTATTTTAATCACTTGGATCTGATGTTGGTTGTCCTGTGAGAGTCACACTTCCCTTATTTCACTGTCAGAATGCGTTTGTTTCAGAAACCTTCATACAGCACAAGGAGTTACTGGTATCATGATTCAGGTGAGAAACTTTTAAACCTGTAATATGAAATGTAGTTCTCTTCATTGCCTCTTCTCCCTCAAGACACATACAGGTCTTGACTTCCATACTAACAGTTAACCATCAGGACAAATTTCTTTATATATGCCCAGAATCATTGTCACTGGTGAAGGGGTTTGTCAAAGATAAAGAGAAACAAATTAATCTAAAATAAACCTTTTTTGTTACAAAAACCAAAAAGAGAGTAGATAACTAGAGCCTTCTCTTCAAACTTACGGTGTTTTTCTTCTGTAATAAAAAGAAAAAAAGAAAGTGTTTGTTTGTCTTGAAATAAATAATATAAAATTTTCGAATGAAGTCACTTTTGGAAAACTCAGTAGTTCTATATTTTCTTTTTTTTTTTTTTTTTTTGTATTGAACCACCCACTTAATTTCATTTTAAAAGCTGCTAATGCTTGAGAGCTGCACTACTCCTTCACAGCTCCTGCCTTGACAAAGTCTCCATTCTTCAATTCTTTTCCTACACAGGTTTCTCTCTCAAAAATAAACAGAAGACTAAGTTTAATAAGCAGAATACTAAGTTTAGTATTTTACCTCTACGTCTGTATTGGTGTCAATGAGATATCTCAGAAGATATGAGAACCTTCTTATGAGACAAAAAGACAATCAACTAAAGATCTCTAAATCACAAGAAAAATAATGAGCAATAAAGAACTAAAGCAAATAGATTATTTTAGCTTGTCTGTTCACAGCAATTTTATTAATGATAAAAAGATCTCTGCCTTTAACAATTTCTGTAATTAATAAAAAACTTTATCTGAGTTCTATGTTTAACCAAATTTACCTGCCATTTGTATCTGTAGAGTTTCCAGTACCAAGAGTATTATGCCTTACATAATTTTCATACTGCATATAAATAGGTGCATACGATAAACCTAAAAAGAAAATGATGTAATTGCACTACAAGTAGTAGTGAGAAATATCTAGCTCTTATAAATATTTCCAGAGAATTGCACTCTGCCTCAAACAAATAAAAATTATTCTGAATTATGAGTAAAAATCCAAAGAACTGGGTCACATATGAAAATAAAGTTTTTGAAATTTTGTTAAATTTTTGGATATAATCTTCCATATGCACTAAAAAGCACCAGGAGAGTGTCCCTAAAATATAGGATAATTCAGTGACCTGTCCTGAATTTGTAATCTGTACTAGCGAACCGCCTTGAAATAATTTTTACTACAGCTTTTATGCAGCAAAAGTGTGGCCTCCTTCATGTAGCTCTCAGGATATTTACTTAAATAAAAGCTTCTATGTCACAAGCTATGGAGAACGCAGTGGTACCAGCCTCCTATGAAAGCAATAGAACTGGACTGCTGTACATCATTTCAGAAGACTGTGTTGACAAATTTCACCCTTCATGTTCTTCCTTCTATCTTCAGGAAACATTCTGTCTGAATCTGCAACTGGACTTATACCCATGATGCTCATTATAGCCTAGATCCCCTGCACATCTCTGCCACACAGAGCTACGCTGCTAAGTTACATCCTGATGTCATTGTAACGAATTCTTTCTTAAACAACAGACAATATTGTGTGTTACTTTTTTTTTTTTCTTGCAATTGATTTCTTATATTTCTTATATAGTAACTGTAAAGCCAGCAGAAGTCCTAGTAAGAGGAAGAAATATTTGAATCTGTTTTTTTTGTTGTAGAACTAGATTAGAGCCAGTTAAATACCTAACTCTTGTTTATATATATGTGACTAATATCAAGAGAAAATAGTATAACTCAGTGCAAATAAACATGAGGAATTTCTTATGGAAGAGTGTTAATTGTTCATAGTATTAATTAAAAATTAGGTGGAAAATCACCTTATCTGTTCTGTGACGTCTGTAGGAATCCTTATTCAAGAATTCTGAGATCTAGATTTGTGTAATTTTTGTTTTCAAGGGTCATATTTCTCAATGGCATATTGCATTCATGACAGCTTTGTAACATCTTTCTCAGAAATAGTTAAAAATGGTGGATGATATCAACAAAATCCTTCTGATGATGATGAAATATAAAGTTTTTCCTCCTGTTTGATTCTTGAGAAACATGAGGACAAAAAGTCCTGGTGTAGTCAAATTAAACTTCTGACACTAAATTACTCATGTCATGTCTCAACTAAAGACTGCGCTAAGGCCCAGCTCACATATTTGAATCAAAATTTCTCAATATCCATGGACACGTGCAGATTCTTCATCCTGAAAGATGCATGTTGACATTGGTTCTCCCACAAATCTCATTGCAAAACTGAGACACCAAATTTGTATCTGTGTCCATACCTAAATTTCCACGAGTCAGTTTAGACTAACCATTTTGATTCACAACTATCATCTTAGCTCTAATGTACTGCGAAGCCTAACTTGCTTCCATACTCTAGTTTATCAAATATAGTGCTGCCAGGGTTACCTCTACTCCTGTTATACTGGCCATATCTCTTCCTGTTTTTTTTTAATCCCTCCACTGGCTTCCAATTTCCTTTTATGTCAAGTTCAATCTCATGCTTTGCCTTCACCTTCAATATTTCAATTTTTTTTTTTTCCTCAACCTATCTACCTATCTCTTGGCTATATCTCCTTGCACTGAAGAGTATAAATGCTTCTTAGATAAACAAGATCTATGTAATATGCGACCTGTGAGTAATTAAAGCTTCTCACCTGATTTCAGTTCATGTTTGCATTATAGTGCTGGTAGTAATGAATCTCAGTTTAAAAAGTGCATTGAAATCTAAATATGGAAAACACTATAACACTTACCTATTATTTAATAGATAATTTCAGTTGCAGATTGTTCATCATGAGCGGTAGTTAAAAGATTTATTATTAGGCTTTTTCTATTCAGGCTTCTGTACAAACAGACCTACATAAGAGCAGAATCCCTTAATGAATTTCACTATTTCTTTTCTTTGTTTTTTTTTTCCAAGTTGATATGATCTTTCGTGTTATGGGCAGCCATCATAGCAAATGAACAGTGAACACTTGGACACTCTGAGATTTCCCAAAATAAAGGCTTTAAAGGCCAAAAAGAGAACAAAACAAAATCCACTATTTTTGAGTGAGGAAGTCACTCTTCATTATCAAAGATCTGACAGGAGGCTGGCTGCTTTTTTTTTTTTTTTTCTTTGGTAAATCAGAGCAGTCTGGTTTTATGTCTATTTGCCTCAAAAGGTTTGGCATTCTGGCTATTTGTAGCAACACTCTTATGGTATCTGTACTCTCAAAGAACAACCGTGCTGATGTTAGCTGGGACTTGCAATATTGCTGGACATTGGAGCCTCTGGTCTCTTCAAGGAATTAAGCATTTAAGTTTACAAATTCCCTGTGGTCACTTAAAAGAATTAGGCATTTCAGTTTATAGATTCCAAGCACCTGATTTCAAAATTGGGTATGCTTGGCTATGCTAGGGAATGAAACCTTTCGTCTGGTCCTCTGAAATCATTACTTCACCAAGATAAGCTGCTGTTTCCTTTCCTTTGACTGATGTGAAGTTTAATTTCATGCATTTAATTTCTCTTCTGATCTCAGAGGAAGATGTATATTTTTGTAAAGTATGGTTAGTGGACCACAAAGAGAAAGAACACAAAGTATTTTCCTTTCCTCCTAAAAAACACATATCTCTTATATGCAAGTTCTGCCAATGATTTCAAGCAGCACAGTGTCTCATAATAGTTATCAGTACTGATTTTCATTTTTTGCCACAGAAAAATGTGTGCTTTGAGTAAGAACTGTCCCAACCTTTGAACAAATGCGGTGCTGTTTTCATCAGTGGTTAATGATTCATACAGCTACTAAACAGAGTGTTATGAAAAACTTCTTCACTGGTTTTGCTGAATAATGGGCTGATCAATGCATGTGAAGTGTATGACATTTAATACAAATGGACATCTGGAGTGGGAGGGAAGGTAATACTTAATCCCCTTTCCTTGTAAAAGCTGAGAAAAAGCAAAAGAAGAAGGATCCAAAACAGAAGAATGCATTTTAGCTTATCTTACTCTATTACAGCTGAAGGAATGCTCAATCAGTTCATGAAATTGAACCCACAGGGTTTTTTCTGGATAGAAACTGCTGCTGTTAATTGAGGTTGTATTTGTAATTATTTTAACCCATTTTACAGGCCTAAAATAGCAGTACCCAATATTTTATTTGAAAGACAGATATTCTTAAGGGTAAACTCTCTTGTCCCTTCTGTAACCAATGAATCTACTAAATGAATTTCTTAAGTTACAAACATTTCTGTTTTGTTATAGATTATATAATTATTTTACAAGGTCACCCCTAACCAAAATATTCAGTTTTTAGATGTTAGTGTCTACACTGGGTTCAGTGATAAAGCTTTTAAAAACCTTGAACAGGAAGACTTGATTTGCAGAGTATATAGAATTTAAAATATATTTGTGAAGTCTGTTGTGGAATTTATAACCATCCTTACCCAAAGCTATATTTCTCTTACTGTTTTTCGAGTTTTCAGTACTTTGAACCATGTAATTAGAATTGCACAGCTTAGAATCATTACTTTTGTGCACCTGCAGATTTTGTAAGTTTTTTTCTTCAGCAAACCTTCTTGTGTTCTTAAGTTCTTATAAACTCTATATTGTTAAAGAAAGCTTATTTTAAAGACTATTTTTGACATCTTGTTTCATTCAGATCCAACCTTCTAAGTGTGTTATTTCATCGAGGGACAGAACTAAGCATATTTAAGTTAGAAATATTATTTTCTTTAGAAAAATCTAGACATGATCAGGGAAAGTATTTCATTTTCTTTCTGTAGCTATTTGTCTCAGAAAATTGGTAGGCACTAGAGATACAGTCAGGTATCCTGTAGACTTTACAAGAGCACTCACAGTATATATAGGATAATGTTCAGAGACTTTCATAGAGCTCATAAATGTCAATAGTGTTCACCTTCAGTTAATCTAACTTTGGCAAAAGTGTGGTGATATTATTCTACTTGTTGGAGAATGAAAGATTAACCAGGTAATTACACCAAAACTTTTAAGAAGTTTTTGAAAGAAACTGAATTTTTCTGTAAGTGACAACATTTTGAATTATAAGGCTTTGAAAAGAAGAGGGCGTGACAATTTAGTCACACTGGAAATTTTAGTTTTGGTCAATAAGTCACAAAGAGAATTTCCCAAGGGAAAGGAGATATTATTATTATTTTCCTCAGAAACTATGATTAAATATGTATGGAAATATCAAAACCGTCACAATGGAAACTGTATGAAATCTTACAAGTTTAAATTCTGTAATTCTATAATGCAGTATGAGATATTTTTATATGTCAGTTCTGAAACTATATATGTAGTTTAATAAAGAAATTACTAATTTCTAATAGCACATACAGATTTAATGTATTTACTTGTAACCAAGGGAATGTATCCTGAGTTTATAACTCAGTCCCACAAAGGAAAGGATACTGAAAGGAAATCCTTACAATCCCACAAAGTCTCTGATATTGTCGTGGGGTGGGATGCTGTGTGCTGCAACTATTTTGTTTACTTGTATAATGGGATAACTCATGTTAATATAGCTAGGCATAAAAATAACTATCTGAGGGCTCAACGTGATTTGTTTATCAGCTACTGTTCTCTTCCTTCTCCATTGCTCTTCATCATTAATGTTTAATTTTTTGGTTAACCATTTTTTTTTTGCTTGCCCCCCCCCTTTTTTTTTTTTAAATATATGCATATATAAATGCCTTTATTTCCTTTCACCATAAGGAATTTGTAGTTTGTAATTTGAAAGTAGATTTTTTTATTCAAAACCTGCATTTTTAAAATGGTCAAGCAAAGAAATGCAGCAATTTCTAAAATTGCTATTTTGGTTAAGAAATAATATAAAAAAAATAAGATTGCAAACTTTTCTGTTCCTCCTATCCTGTCACTTTCTTTCAAACAAAACCATTAGAGAGATATAATAAAAATAAGTAAATAGCTTTTATTGTCCTGGAAATACATTTTCTAGCAAACCAGCTATTTTCTTCCTTCCTTTCCCCAGTCATGTCTGTATTAATTTTACATAATTACGTCTTCTTGAAAGAAGCTCTTTGTCTTCCTGAGCATTATTCCTAGAAATACTGGAGCATCTCTCTTATGAGGAAAGACTGAGAGAGCTGGAACTGTTCAGCTTGGAGAAAAGGCAGCTCAGGGGTATGTCTTCAATGTGTACAAATATCTGAAGAGAAGGTACAAAGCCAGACTCTTTTCAGCAGTCTCCAGTGACAAGGCCAGAGGCAACAGACACAATCTGAAACACAAGAGGTTCTGTCTGATCATAAAAAAACCCCACTCACTGTGAGGGTGACCAAACACTGGCACAGATTTCCCAGTGGTATCTCCTTGGAGATATTAAAAAACTATCTGAATGTCATCTTGGTCAACATGCCGCTGGCAATCCTGCTTGAGCAGGGGGCTTGGACAAGGTGACCTCCACAGGTCCCTTCCAACCTCACCCAGCCTGTGATTCTGTGATAAGGGGTCGAAATTGCAAAATTGTATCTGATTTTCCTGATACATTCCTATTGTCTTAATGCTACCTGTTGGGCTCTCTTTTTGAAAATATTACCTAAATTGAGTGAATTCAAAGAGCTACTAATCCAAGTAACTATGCAATTGAAAGGTAGAGGAGATTCAGAGCTTGTCTCATTTCATTATAATGAATTTTGTAAGGGACTGAGTATGCTGGATTACATATCCTAAACATGGGATGCAACAACTCTCAATGCTTACATTTCTAGATAATACACTCATAGAATATTATCAAAAGCATGGCCATCAAAAACTGAAGTTATAGTGGGCTTTACTTCGGAGCAATATTCGATCTGAAGTCTTGTCAGCATAAAAAAAATCTTTCTGTCTGCCTATATTTATGCTGATATTGATGATAATTTCATTAAAAACAAATGAAGTTTGCCCAGAGCTAATAGAAAATAAAGAAGAAACTACACATTTTTTTTGTGTGTTCAAATGGTACATGCACAGATGACAATTCTTGCTTTTTACCTTAGCTGATGCAATGATAGGTGAAACATTTGTGTGATTAGGACTGCATGCAGAGATAAATGAGTCATATAGAGGAATATTTATTGAGGATGAATCACTCATTTAGCTAAAAAATATAAAATGTGATCAAAGATCACACACATCTGAACACAAGAAAAATTTCAAGAATTGAAATACTGGACACTGTCTGTTTTTTTTGAAGAAAATAAGCAAGCAATTCCTTAAAATGACCAATTTATGAAGAGGCAATTTCTCAGGCAAAAACTGTGTTACTAGTCACAGGATTTTTTCATGATTAAGAACAACTGAACTGTACACAAAGGTAAGTCCAAGAAACATCTCCTCTACTCATACTGTGCTTTAAAATGCTGTAAATAAATTACTATCTTTTGTAAATTTGGTCTTTGCTGCATTGTGTGACTATTTCAGCAACATCTGTATTCCCACAGTGATAAAGTTATACTGAATTTCAGCAGTCAAATAATATATTGAAACATTTTAAAAACAGGAAAAGTACTGTTCAGAATCAAGCATATTGAAGTGATGTTGTGCTGGGAGGCTGTCTTGAGTTTCTTCATGGAACAAGGGTTTAGTTTATAAATGAGAATTTACCACTCATCTCTTTCTTTTCTTTCATATTGATTTTTAAAACGACTGAGGTTTCCTATGCTTTTGCCAATGCATTTCTTGAAAGAACTGAAAAGATCTTTCAAGTATCTCTGCTGGCTTTGGTTTGGATAGAGTTCATTTTCTTTATAGTAATTCATACAAGACTATGTTTTGGATTTGTGATGAAAACTGTGTTGATAACACAGGAATGTTTTAGTTACTGCTGAGCAGTGCTTATGATACTGTGATTTTAGGTATCACTTACACAGAGGCAAGGCCTTTTGTGCTTCTCACACCACCCCATCAGTAAGTCAGCTGGGAGGGGACACAGCTGGGACAGCTGAACCAACTGATGAAGGGGATATTCCATACCATATGACGTCATGCTCTGTGTTATATATAAATCTGGAGGAAAAGAAGGAAGGGGGACATTCAGAGTTATGACATTTTGTCTTCCCAAGTAACCATTACAGGTAATGGAGCCCTGCTTCTCTGCAGGTGACTGAATACCTGCCTGCCCGTGGGAGGTAATGAATCCCTTGATTTGCTTTGCTTGTGTGCAGCTTTTGCTTTATTTATTAAGCTGTCTTCATGTCAACCCATGAGTTTTCTCACTTTACCCTTGTGATCCTCTCCCCCATCCAAACAGAGCGGGGGAGGAAGAGTGAGTGGCCGCATGAGGCTTAGTTGTCAGCTGGGGTTAAACCTCAACAGTAACAAATGCACCAAAATAAGATGATGAATATCTTCTAAAAGCCCTTTTGTATACATTTCCCTTCTTAATATATCTTCACATTTTAGGGTGGCTTCAAAATCATGTTTCGGAGCACCATTACCACCTCAGGTCTTTTTTTTTTTTTTCTTTATATCCTCAAAGTTGCAATTGATTTGTTTTATTTCCTTAAGCAACATACTAATAGAGTTGAAATGCAAGTTTTTAAGATTTTTTTTCTCAATTAAATCAAATCATAGTCCAAGAGTGAGAACTGTATTAGCCTCTATGTGTATTTAATTTAACTCAGCTTACCTGCTTGCTGCTACAGAGACCTACATTAAAATGGCTGTTTGAGGAGGGGACAGTAGGAAATGCAATAGAAGAGGAAGAGATTCTGTATTTCCAATGTGAATATTAAGTCCTTAGAGAAATCAGTGACCGAATTATTTGCAAGAAAAGAAAAAAAAAGGAAACAAATAATCCCCCCCCAAGAAAACAAACATTTTTTTTTCCACCTGTGGCCAGAGAAAAAGCTCAAACCTCTCCCATTGGATATCCCCTCCCTTCCCATGCAAAAAAAAAAAAGAAAAACCCAAACCAAACCAAAAAAACAAACAGCAGGCCAAACCCAAGGTGACTGAAGTTTATGCTTTAGATGAAGATGCAGAAGAGCAGGCAACAGCTTCTCATGGAGGCACACTGATAGCAGAAGCATACGGCATGTGCAGCATTGAACCAGGAGAGTGTGACTGGTTGTCTGTAATAACTACCTTGGAAAGAGTCATTATGAGTGGTAGGCAAGACTTCAAAATGTAGGTTCAACTCTTTCTTTGTGCCTGCTTTTTGCTGCTGATTAAACAATGTCCTCTGATTTCACTTGCCTGGTGCACTGGACACCAAACTGCAGAGGCTCAGGAATTCTGCAGCTCCCATGGTCTGCCTGGGATCTCAACACCCAGTAGACTTCAATCACGTGTGTGTGCACATATGTAACACAACACATGATCAAGATAACAATATTGCACAAATAAGTAACCCCTTCAGAAGATACAGTAATATTCAAGATAATACTACCAAGATGAGAACACTTAGTTGTAAAATTCTGGAAAATGGAAAAAAATGGTCACTCTTCTGTCAGAAACCTTTTAACTTTCTCCTATATGCTCCTTATTGTGCTGAACAGAAGTTGCCAAATGCATGCCTCTCTAAGCTTAGGGAAAGCCAGCAAATCCCTCTGAGGGCTGCTACGCAGGTGCACAAGTGTGTGAGAACTTTTATATTTTAAGGTGCAGGTAAAAAGTAAAACAAGCCCTGTGCCCCAGTCCCTAAGGAAAATGGTTCCACGTTGTAACATTACTGTCCAACAAGCTTGTAAGAGACTTTCAGTTGCCACTTGTTGCACATGAAAATAAATTTTCTTTGAGCTATGCTGCTACATCAACTCACTCTTAAGATGGTATGCAAAGGAAAGATTTTAATGAGATTTCTCAGGTTCTGGTGGAGCTGGGTCTCATCTCCCCCCAGAATAAGAGCAGCACCTGCTAATGTAGGAGCAGTAACATCCGCCTGGGTGGCAGGATGAACATCTGGGAATGTAAGGGCTGTGACCATTCTGAGTCAGAAAAACTGCACTGAAAGAAAGATGGCAGGTGCTCTTGTGATGGTCCCTGAGCTGTTTATACTCTTACAAAGCTCTTCCTTAAATTGTTGTTGTCCCTACCCTTTCTATTGGAAGTTTTTTCAAAGTCTCACTCTTCTGATGATTAACATCTTTCTTCTAATTTTTATCCTGAATCATGGATAGCTTATATATATTTGTGTAAGTTAGCTGAAAAAACTTTCTTTCCCATTTCTGACATATTTGTGTATCTTTTTACCTTTCATTTTGCAACACTAAAAGGACCAAGCACTTCCGTCACCCTCTGGGAAGAAGCGTATCTTCTCACTACAAACATGCATTGCAAGAATAGAGCTGAAAAATAAACACAAAAATTTGATGATTAAACGAAAACACAAGTCTAAAATTTAGATTTCCTTTTTTATAATTTTTATTATTTTATTTTATTTTCTTTTTACTGGTACATGGTTGTTGTCTGTTTGAACTACTAATCCTTCAGAATCTAGAAATTAAGCAAAATGTTTTCTTAAGGGCTGCACTGAAATGTGATAGTGTGAAATAACAACTTTGACCTTACAATTTGTACTTACTGAAACTTCCTTTTAATCCCAGTATAGATGGAGCTGGGTCCAGAGCAATCTTCAGCTTGTAGACTTGTGGCTCAATGATACCCCATTGAAGCTGTAAGTGGAAAACAAAATACATTGTCACTAGCGTGTTCCTCTTGACTGGTGTTCTGTACAGCAAGATACTGTTACACAGATTGAGGGGGCTGGTGGCTTAACCTGTGAAAGACTGAATTGGTAATACTTTAATTACTAGTCTAGTATTCCTTAAGAGGACCAGTAACCATACTGGACTGATCCGGGACACTTACGTAAAAAATTTGTTGTCACTAATAGAAGATTTGTTTCATCAAGTACTGAAAACTGCAGGATTAGATATAATGAATAAAGACCTTGCATTTGTCAAGGTACTGGTTTTGTCTTCTAAATCTGTTCAGGGAAGACAAAACCAATTCTTACACAGACTTTTGATAGATCAGGACTTCCTGAAAAACCTCAGTGTTTCGAGGTTCAAGAAACCTCTAAATGTAAAATAACTCCTTTAAATTTAAACTCTGATACAGTAAGAGAAATACTTACTACCCACTGATTTCAGACAATTGAAGAAACTCCATTATTCCATACACAAGTTAAAAGCACAAGATTATTGGAAAATCATCTATCATAAGGAAAAGCTTCCATAGTTTCCTTTTTTTTAATAGGAGTTTGGAGAAATTTAAAAAATCAACAAAAGTTATTTAGTTCCTAAAAGAAATGAAAGTAATAAGCACATTTTTCTTAATTAAGCCAGAACATGTAAAGCATGAAGGTGAAGGAAAATATACAGATGACAGGCTAGAGGTTAAAGATGGAGGGAAGGTAGAGCCACAGGATAAAATGACTACTTTTCTTCTGTTTCCAGTACAGTATCTGACTCTGAGTGTGGGAGTGAAATCAGAGCTAATTAGAACAGAATACAGAAAAAGGCAAGTAGCACACCTGAAAAGCAAAGCTCTGAGAACTTAACACAAGAAGAACTGAGGATCTGGCTCAATGAGTCAATCAAATTGTAAGTCAGTCAGAATTTTTAACAAATCTGTGAGCTTGGGAATAGCTTTTGTTAATGAAGAATCTCTAATACTGCATCTGCTGGATAAGGAAGTGGTGACTTGGGCAGCTAGAGAGATTCGATAGTTTATTTTCAAAAGGGAGTGTGTGTTTTTTAAGAACACTTTTTTGAGGAACATAAATTGAAGAAATGGAAGTGAAAAGAAAATATATTAAAACTGAGCATAGTTCATCAAAGACAGCTCATATCTGAATCACAGGATGTCCTTCTTTGATTAAAATAAATAGTGTCCTAGATAAAGAGAGGTAGTAAAACTAATTAGTCTGCTTGTCACTAAAATGTTTGATCTGTGTTTTCACTGAAAAATAGTCAAATTACAATAGGAACTCAGTATAATATGTGGTGGAGGAGAAAAAGCAGCACATGCTGCTTTGGAAGGTGAAATCTCAGGCCAGAGAGGAGTTATCAGTGAATGACTTTAAGGACTGGTCTTGGGATCTGTTTTGAGATATATTTTCCCAATTGTACTGTAATTGAAAGTGTTATTGAATTGCCTGATTTAAAAACATTTGGCTGGTTGATAGGGAGGAAATTCTAAGTAGAAATAAAAAGAATAATGCTAACAAAGAGTAAAAAAAAAACCAACAACAAACAAGGATCTGATGCTTACACAGGGGTTTAAGTATGTACTGTGGGAGACAAGTGAAAGGTAATATCTCAACATGTAACTCTAACCTTGCAAATGGGTGTAATCTTGGTACCTGACCCCAGAAGTGCCATGACTACCTAATTATTTTCTTTTAGGATCTTACAGTTCCCTGGAGTACCTTAATTCTGGTTGTGCTGAGCAAAGCTTGTGAAAGAAGCACCATTAAGTAAATATGCAGTAGTTCCTTTACACAAAGACTTCTGCCTCATATGTGCTAACACTCATCAAGAAAAACTATTTACATAAACAGTAAAATGCCTTATTTATTTATTAGCTTGTTTAAATGTAAAGTATAGGAGCCATACAGGGAGTAGGGCCTGGATTAATTCCCTGAGAGAATACCATATTGTATGGCATCATGTTCTTATTTTTCCTTATGCACCTATTTTTCCTCTCTGACAGAGAACTGTGAACACTTTGCTCCACAGCTCCACAGAACTGTTGGAGACTGAGTTAAACCCTGTTATGGCCTTGACATTCTCCTGGGAGAGGAGCAATGGGCATTGGAGTCTGCCCAACAGGAGCAGGACAATGTGCCTGGGCCCCTCCTTTCCTGGCTAAGGGTTACTCTAGGAATTTTCAGCACCGTCATCCCTTTCTCACAAAGCCGTGCTTCAGAAAAGAAAGACTGAATGCAACTTAAGTCTATAGAAAAATGTAGCAAGCACCATCCCTAGGAAGAGATTCAAAGTCAATGGTTTGCAGCTGGATACCAGCACCTCCCAGTAATCTTGTATGAGGGCTGTTAGATTTGAAAAAAAACCTCTGTTCTCAGTAGATTTTACTCGTCTTGGTCTTTGGATCTCACTTGGGATCTCATTTTGATCTTTTTATTGCTCCCTGGTGTTAACTAAGGAGCCTAACCTTTTAACTAGGAGTTTTGTCTCATTGTAGGGTGTTTTCAGATGCCTCAGGCTTTTGTTGAACCTAGTCCTTATGAAGGATTAACTATAATAAGAACATGAGTGGAAAATGGCAGAGAAGAGGATCTGAATATTATTGATCTGTAACTATGCTATTGAGCTTATATAAAACTTAATAAAAAATATAAATGCAATTCTAAGTATGACATATTACATGATATTTCCAGTAGAGAGAGTAGTATAGGAACATTAATGCATTTATACATTCTATTGATAATATGGCATTCAATGTGAGCTACCATTTTCATGTTTCAAGAAGTTTTAAGGCAGAGTTTCATCCTTAAGTGAAAATCTCTCTATGCATGCATGTCTCTCATCCGAGGGACAGAACAGAAATGATATTTACTACAGCTCCCTAAAGGATGTTTCAAATAGGTGGTCAGAAACATTTATCTATCTTCTTGCTTGGATAGTTCAGCAATGCACTCATTCTTATTAAAGTAGTTTCAATGTTTGTTATAAGCCTGAAAATTATTTGGGAAGTATGTATGTATCTGACATTAATAAAAAATAAAAAAAGAAGAAGCAGATATGAATAATAAAGTTCAACAGCACTTGCCATCATGAAATTTAAACTAAAACAAGCTTTTAATCTTTTTATCTTTTTAGTCTTCAGAGTAGAAGAACATTTTTCTAATATCAAGTTTTGAGTACTTTTTTAAAAAAGAAACATTATAGACACATTAGTGCAACTGATAGAATGAAAATAACTGAGAATTACTAAATTAGGGAAAAGTGGATGGAATTTGCTTAATTAATCTACAAAGTTTTAATTAACCTCTCCAGTGGCCCAATTAGGGTTCAGGAGATATATCAGAAGATATCCTTAAAATAAAACCACAAATTACTTTAAATTGCACATCAGTTGATTCCACCAACTAATTAGTTTCATTCCTGGTTTAACAAGCTAAATTAGAAACATCAAATGTGTGGGGGAAGAAACAATAATCAAAATATTGTGAAAGCAACTTTGACTAGAAGAAAATATGCACAAGTTGTCCCAGCTGTATAGAGGCACATTGAAGACTATTAGAAAGAGAAAAAATATTTTAGAAAGATATTTAAATAGAATAATAGTAAAGTCCACTAAATTTGGAAATGGATTAGCATGATAGTTATGCTGATGCTGAGCAGATGATGATAGTATTTTTTAACTACTAGACATTTTGAAACTTGGATTTCTTAAAGAATAAGACTGTTCTAACAACATTTCTGAACTCTGGCCTTATGACCAAAGTTTCTTCAGTTCGCAGCTGCGAAGTGAAATAACTCCAGTGGATTTATTTTGGATGTACTCTTGGGAAGGTAACATTTCTAACCCCAGGTGTCATTTAGCCTGGTATGATTGTTTCTTAAAGTTCTTTGATCTCTCCCAGTTCTTTCTTGTTGGGTGTTATGATTGTATGATCAATGAAAATATTATCTGTCCAGGCAGCAGATGTGCAATCTTAGACCTCCTACCATTTAGTTGTTTATCTAGTTTATCTGTCAGAAAATTAGAATCAAATCATAAGTATCTGTGTTGTCTAGTGTAGAAATTAAGAATAAGGGCAAAATAAAAAAAATATTTCGGGCAGTCACTCAGGCACTCGGATCTTTTTGTAAACTGATCTAACAGAACTAGAAAGCTGTTAATTTTTTGAAACAAATTATCATATATTAAATTTTGAAATAGTTAAGATACAAATGCATTACATGAAAATAATGGGGTGCGTAGTAAGACACTCAAAGTGTGAAAAATCTTTCAGCTGAGACCCTGAATTCAGATTCGGACCCATGTAACCACCTTCACTGCCGAGTTAATTTGTGGGTCCCATCAGCTAGGAGAAATTTGTGATTTTTTTTCCTAGAGCTTTAAATCTGAAGAGTGTAACTCTTTTTTTATGTATTCATAATTTCATAATCCCTTACACTGAATTAATATTTAAATAGAATGTATCTATAGTGTAATGGGTAATAAATATATGTTTAATGCACAACACATGGTAACGATTTAATAGATTTTTACTGAATTTATTAAATAACAATATTATTAGATTAACGTAATATCCCTGGGTATCTTTTTGAGAGGATGTATGTAACATACATCATTAGTCAATACCTTGTTCACCAAGATGCAGCAGGTAAACATCAAGCACACAAACCTTTGGCAAATGGAACCAGATGAAGCAGGCAGTTATGCTGGAACCCAGCTATTCCATTTTAAATTTTTCTCTCCATGTTTCATGGTGTGTGGATTTAAAACCTGGACTGTGTCAAGAGATGTAGAAAAGTTCTCTACTTGCCTAAGACCTACCTGAAGGCTTCCTCTGATCTTGTATGGCCATGGAACAGACAGAACTAATGAAATGTCAGCATCTCTCTAAAATACTATTATTATCTCTGAATTATACACTTTCCTTTTACCATATAAACCAATTTTTAATTACAATACAAATTATATGGTAAGAGCTATAAAGCAGTAAACAAAGAACTAATTTGTGTTCCTTCTGCACTTATCATTCGTTGACTAATTAGTTTCTCTCTCAGGTTCTGAATGACTCTTATAAAGAAAAATCTCCTGAGGATACAGAGGTTAATTTTGAAGTGATTACAAATATTCAGCTAACATTATAATTAATAGTATTACTTAAAGCACAGCAGTCATCTCCCATTCCAATAAGGAACATTTACTAATTAACCAGACAATTGGTATTATTCAGGATATTTAACTTTTCACTCTTCAATCAACTGAGCTCATGAGGCTGAATACCACATATTTAAATGGAGAAGCTTATACAAAGGTTAAACCCCTTCAAATGCTTAAGCACCTAAACAAATAGAACTTGCGCTAATGTACTTAATTTCATCCTGACAGATCCTTAAGCACTTTATAAAACACTGGACAGATCATACTGTTAGATGGATAGAAATCTTCCGTGAACTCACAAACATTTTTTTGCTATTAACAAATAAAAATAAAATTACTTCTAGGCCTACATATGACAAAGAATAATTTCCTCAGAAATTTAATTTTTTAGTAGCAACAAATGATTAAAAGGTGAAAGAAATTGTGATATTATGCATAGTTTAATATAAAAATATATTCCGTTTCTTAATAGGGAAAATATTATATCCAGTTAAAATGTGTTGTAAAAATAAACAAATTTGTTTATTTAATGTAACATACGTGTATTTTACTGTAGCTCACAAAAAGTGCTGTGGGAATTTCTGACCATGGTCAGGTTAGGTTACAGCGTAGCCTTTTCAAATCTGGGATAATTCTATTGGCCATAGAACAGAAATGAAACAGAAGACGTGTTTGGTTCATCATGACATTCAAAAGTCTTGCAAAGGAATGCAGGTAACCCTCAGAACTCTGTTCTGAATGCAGTTAGTCATTTAGCCTTGGGTGCTCAAATGTCTTTGCCAAACAAAAGCATGGAAAAGTCTCATTCCAGATTAGGACTCTCAAAAAAGAATAATCTAAACCACCTACATGTTGTTCACCATTGTTAGTCCACAATCCTTGTTGAAGAAGAAGGACTTATTATGCACCTGCTTGGATTGACAGACAGATCACAATAAACCAGACTGCAGATGCAGCCATAATTTTTAGGCACTTTCTTGACAATCTGTTCAGTGTGTGTTTTGCAGAGAACTTCCCCCTCCCCCCGTCACCCCAGCCTGACTATCTGCATTAAAAATACTCAGTTGTTTATATTTACTTGTGTCATTTCAATAACAAGTTCAAACTGGCACATTGTTATTTTCTCTTTCGTTATTTTTTTTGTTGTTTGGAAAAAAGCATAAAAGGAATGAGTGTCAAAAGTTGCTCACAGTAGTCTTTTTTTCCCTTTTTATGTCCTTGGCAGAATAAGAACTGGGCATGAAATGTGTGCATACTTGACTAATATGAGTCTTGTTGTAACCTTTGTATGGAAAGGTCTTTTTCTGATTAAAAGCAAATCAATTTGAAAATGTAATAATCTTTTTTTAATGTCAAATAGAAAGATGAAACTTGGAATACGTATTTTTTGGTAACATTTTAAAGTTCAACCAGAAACTGCAGTAGAAAGAAGGGCTGCACAAAGCATAATTTCTTATTATTTTTTTTTTAACAGATACAGTGTATCTATTTTGCTCTTATTTTTGATAAGTAAGTGTTTTATTAAACAACAGAATTGTAGAACTGTAGAATGTCCTGAGTTGGAAGGCACCCACAAGGGCCACCACCATAAGGAGTGGTAAAGACTCTGTATAGGAATCAGGAGACAACTATTTCATTCTGTTCAGTTAGAGTGTGACCAAGCAAACCACCAACTCCTGTCCCTGCATATGACAACCCCACAGTTCACACCATGTGTCTGAGGGCGTTGTCCAGTCTCTTCTTGAATAGTGTCACACTTAGGGCCATGACATCTCCCTGGGGACCTTGTTCCAGTGCTTCACTGCCCTCTGGATGAAAAAACTTTTCTAAATGTCCAACCTAAATCTCTCCTGGCACATCTTACTGCCGTTCCCTTGGGTTCTGTCATTGATCACTAAAGAGAAGAGACCAATACATGGCACTCTCCTCCCCTTGTGAGGAAGCTGTAGGCACCATGAGGTCTCCCCTCAGTCTCCTCTTCTCCAGGATGAACAAACCAAGAGATTTTAGCCCCTCATCATACGGCTTCCTCTCCAAACCCAACTGGTGAACCAACCTCGTAGCCCTCTTTTGGACACTCTCCAGTAGCTTTAAATCCTTTTTATCCTGTGGCACCCAGAACTGCACACAGAGCTCCCGGTGAGGCCGCACCAGTGCAGAGTGGAGCGGGACAATCACCTCCCTCGCCTGGCTGGCAATGCTGTGCTGGATGCATCCCAGGACAAGGTTGCCCTCTTGGCTGCCAGGGCACACTGTTGACTCATGTTCAACTTGCCATCGACCAAACTCCCACGTCACTCTCTGCAGAGCTGCTCCCTCCCACCACCATAAGGGGTGGTAAAGACTCTGTATAGGAATCAGGAGACAACTATTTCATTCTATTCAGTTAGAGTGTGACCAAGCAAAGTTTTTCTAATTACTTTATTTTTTTTTCCCCCCTTACTTTCTAATTACTTTAAACCTGGACATTTTATTTTGTCTAGTCTGCTGTTGCTTCATAAATCCAGTTTTATTTTGATTTTAGTGGTTTGCAGCAACTGATTTATTGAGAAATACAGAAAAGAAGTAGGCCAGTTTGATAATATGTTCCTGATGAGACATACAACTCAGAACTCTGCAGCCGTATGAGAAGATTAGAGACATTTTCAGAGTGATCAGGAGGACAGGTGGGAAGTGTTTACAATAAAAGCCTAGAAGAAGTGAGGGGGTAAATTGCTGTGCTCCAGAGGTTGATATTGTATTTGTTTGACTGCTGTACATATTTATGGCACCCACAAGCAAGATGATACCATGTTCCAATGAAGAATTTGGAGCATCTAGACTAGTTATGTCATACAGAAATTTAAAAATAAGCAGGATAATTTTTTCTAAACTTAACACAATCTCAGTGGTTTGAAAAGCCACAGCAAAGAGTATAGTATTGGGCTGTATTAGTCTGACAGTAATGGTAACCACGACATGCTAAGGGAGATTCAGAGGGTGGTTAAGGCAGAAAATTAATCGCTCTGGGAGATTTTATTATTCCTATGCTGACTCTGTAACAAAAATGTATGCTGCAGACTCTACATTTTAGATCCCCTGAATGCTTACTTATTGTAAAAACTAGTCAGTTAGCAACCAAGAGAAAACATGAGTCTTGATTTATTTCTTTTATTGTGCACAGGACCTGCTTCTAGAATTGCTTCAAGCAGCTGTTGGGGAATCACAGTTGCAGCACATCCAATTCAACATCCGTGTAGGAATGGAGAAGATCTTAAAGCCAAGACAGCAAATTCGACATGAAAAAGGGGAATTACAAGAAAATGTTTATATAAATTGCATAAAAATGTAACCGAATGAGTTAAAGTGGTAGCTGAGAGGGTAAAACATTCAGAAACAGCATAAAGTTTGTTTAAAATTCTACTTTATAGACATAGTGAAAATATAAAATAATCAATAGACTCTAAGGAACAAAACTGTTTACTGGGGTTAGCAGCAAAGCAAAGGAAACATTAGCAGCAAGAAGGTTTTGAAAAACGGAGGTTTTGTATAAATGACAAATGTTTTAAGAGAACTTATGACAGGTGAAGAAATAGTAGTTTTACCAAATCAAGGTATATTTTTAACTGCATCTTAAAAATCCAAAAAGTTAGCTTAAAAGTAATTTCAAATTATTTTAAATGTTGAGGAAAATATGTCTAGAAATTAAGATTCTGCTGCACTGGAGTCATTCTTTATAGGGAATGGATATCAAGAATAATATCAAATAAAGATCATATAAGAGATTTTAGAAAAAATAAATACAATGATCATTAGGAAATCACTAAAAGCGGATGACATGCAAGCTAAAGAGAACCAATTATGAAAGTGCTGAACAACTGTTATATACATCCTACTGTTTAAATCAGCATTAACAGAATTTTTGTAGATTCCTCTCTGAAAACATGAGGTCAGGACTCAGCTGTGCCCCAAAAATGTAATATAGTGTCAGAAATTATTAGGAAAACAATTAAGAGGAAAGCATAGATTTGAAAACAGGTTTATAAGACAATAATGCATTCAAATGTACAATATCGAGTGGTGTTGTTCAATCCATCTAAAAATTGATTCAGTAGAAGTAGGAAAGTTACAGAGATTGGCTCTTGTGTGAAGAGACCTCACATAAGCCAGAACTGGAAAAATAGTGAAAATAGCTATGATTAAAATCATAAATGTTATGCAGAAAGCAAATAGGGAATATTGACAGAAACGAAGGCGTGCCTGCACATGAATAAATTTCCAGTTCTCTGGTTTAATATAAGTAAAAGGAAATATTTTTCATTTACATTGTGTAACTTCTTTTCATGGGGTTATACATATGTGAAAAGTACGAAGAGACTACAGTAGGAATGAAAAAATAAATGGAGTGTGGGTCAATCAGTGGCACCTTTGTCTGGTAGTTCACACTGAACATCCAGTTCAGAATCCCAAACTGCATGAAAATAGGTCCAGAAAATGGTATCAAATTAAAAAAAAAAAAGGAAAATTGTTGGAGAAGCCAAAATGTTTCACTTCAAAATTTTCTGAATAGAGCTATTTTTTTCAGTAGACTAATTAGATTATTACAAATTTTAAAACCATACAGCAAGATATGCTAAATATTTTAATTTGACCGTATCATTATGCAAATAGCTCTAAGTATAATTAACTTACTTTTTTTCTTTTTTTTTTTTTTTTTTTAAGTCCAACGTATGTGCAGTATTTTAGGAAAACAAGACATTCTGTTGGTTATGAACCACTATTACTGAACTTCTTGTGACATTTTGTAAAAACTGAAGGAAGTGCCTGAAGGAAGAAGCAAAATGTATTGTTAAAATCTGTATTCTATAGATGTACTATCCTCCTGAATTTGGCTCACCCTTGGTTTTGGAAAGTTTCCCATCTGCCTGATTCTCATTTGAACTGTGAGCTGTGCATCTATAAATTGTTGATGTTCATGCAGTTGAAAACTGTTTGCATGAGTACAGTTTCTACATTTGCTGTCACCCTTTGACTTCCACCTGCTCAACCTGAAAATTATTCCCATGTATGAGAAAGCATGTGAGAATAATGTTTATTTCTCTATGAGAAAGCAAGGAAGCATGGGATACTTGGCCATTTCTGAAAGACTGAAGTGGCGTATAAATAAAAGACACTGTCAAATTTGCTTGTGTTTGTCGCCATGCGCTAATTGTCCTCTGCCTCTCTTTTGCTCCTCATTTTCATATCTCTCAGTCTGATGGTGGAATAGAATTGATCTAATAAGAGAAATTTCTCCTGTGAAAACACGAGATAATTATTTGTTGCAAGGTGCTAATTCCTAATATTACAATAACTTCCTGCCAGCTGGTGGGGAGGCAGGAATAGTAGACCACTAATATATTCTTTGTGTGGCTTTTAATATCAGACTCTCATGTGTTGGTCTGAGAGCACAACAGGTGTCAGACAGCAGTGAAACAACACCTTCTTCCCTTGTAAAAACAGGATACACTTACATAATGCCAGGTATTAAATTGCAATAATAGCCTGTTATTAGAGACATATGGGAAGAGTATACGCAAGCTTCTTTAGAGGAAAAATATGGTGTAGAAATAGTCTGTTGGCTCAGGGAAGCTTTGATATAAGTAGGAAAAAAATATCTAAAAATGGGAAAATGTAGTATTGAAATAAATGGAAAATAAAATAAGACATTTCTCAAAGGAAGTATAGAAGGTGACAAATGCAGTAGGCAACTAGCCTGCCAGAGCCAACTCCAGTGTTTGTTTTATTATTTTTTTTTTTTTCCTAGTACACCAGAGGGATCAGTTTAAATGCAGGCTGCCTGTCTGGGAAATCATCTCTGAAAATGGCTTCTGCAGAGGTGGGTTGATTGTATAGGCTTGAGTCAGCCAATTAGGTACATGAGAAATGCTTTGTGACTTGGCCTATTTGACACCTACTAAGGTACCAGTCTCAGAGGTAAAACATACTAAGAACATCAGCCTGCAAAAGTTGTTTTGCACTGCGCATAGAAGGAAAGATGGAGGGAGAGACAGAGAGACATAAAGAGAGCACTTGTTTGTGTGAAGGCTGAGGTGTAAAAAGCTAAATGCAATTTTTGTGGGAGAAAAAAAAATCAGAGATAAAATCTTGGATAAAAGTCAGGCTTGAACCAGGACTAGTTCAGTATACATAAAGACCTTTATGTAATCTTCTTAAAGCCCAGTTGTACTCTTCTGCTGTGGAGAGAACTCCTATAGCATATGCTAAGGCAGAACACAATGTTTGTATTTTGTTGTTTGTTGGAATCCCCCCCAACTCTGAACAAAATGTTACCCATACTAAAAACAATATTAGCCAAATATACTTCACCTTTGAGAGTCTGCCCCCAAAATATTATTGTCTAATTGTCTATACGCACTTGCAACTCCACTCCAGTATTCCAAACTGTTAGTATCTGCTCCTTCATCTCTCCTGCAATTTCTTTTTCCTTATTTTCATCTTCCTTATTTTCTTTTTTTATACTCTTAGTTTCCCCTTTGCAGTACTGTCATGTCACCTGTTAAAAATGTTTCATGCTGTTAAGAGGAATTTTGTATTTTGTATTTACAGCATTGAGCAGTAATTTTCTTAATCATTTCCTTCAGTGCTTTTGGGATATATTTAAAAAAATAATTTAAGTATCCTTTAAAGCAATTTAAGTAGTATTTAAGTAATTACTATGAACTGATCTGTGTATAAATCTGTAATCTATTCAATTCTTAAAGAAGAAATCTTAATAGGAAGAGTGGAATAATATTTTGCATCATGAGTTTTTCTAAAAACCAATTTTTTAAATATATACATTAAACTTTATTGCAAAATAATTTCTGGGTTTGTTCTTTAGTTTGATCCCAAAATCAGATATTCTGATTTAATAGGAGCATGAATTTAAAGGGAAAAATGTAGAAATATAGGCAAGTTATTTTTTTGTGACTTATAGCTGACATGAGATTGCATTTCCCTTATTCTTGTTTTGCATTCAAAAAACAAGTTTTTCCCAATTCAGAAGAAAATAAATGCACTTTGATGATGTCTGAATGATCTCTCATGAATACATGATACTAAAATTTCCTCTCAGCTTAAGAATGGATACAGTCATGATAAAGCATTTTGTACTTAACAAAGTACGTGAAATCTTTCATGTTACAGAATATTGCAACCTGCTTTATCTTTAGTTCCACAAGTTTCCATAAAACCAGTGTCCAATTTGAAATTTAACACCATCTCGAAGCTTAAGCAGCCTTTTCTGGGTTCTTATTGACAGGGTGAGAGCATTGCTGTATGCATTATACTACTTTTGATTGTTGCTATAGGCACTACTGCAAAGTCGTGACAGATGACAAAGGAAGGGCAGGATTTAGTTCAAACCATTGGTATTGGACTCTGCTTGGTCCCACAAGCCAGGTCAGTGCTGGTCCCAAGTGGAAACGGATGAGGTGGCTGGTTGACATCACTAAGCTGGGAGCAGTATCTAAGAGCTATGAGACAGGTTACTGAAAGAGACGCACTTTTGCTGGGGCTATTTTTTATGTAATATAGTTATAGGTGTGGAAAGTGGAATTGCACTAAAGGTTGTGCGTTCCACAGTCCTGACAGAGAGTCCATTGCCTTGATGTTCAGAAATGCATTTTGGATCAGCAGAAGCAGGTTACAGATTGTCAGTTTTTAGCCAGTTTACCTAAGCTGTAATTAAATTTGAAAGCTGTATTTGTAATTGCAGTTTAAATCACCGTAAAATTTGTGTCATAAATCATGGACGTGGACAGCTGGGGAAGACATAGGGAAAAGTTCAGATTAGCACTGCAGTGAAGACACATTCATAGAGAATGGTAGGGGAGCTAAAAATTGTATGTTGCAATGAAAGAAATTGCATAAAAACATGCTGTCAATCATACCATATCTCCTTGGGGAGAAGCAGACCATGTTGTAAATCAGTCCAGCCATCTGCATTTGTTGTTTCAGAATGTAGTTCCGTGTATTCCTGGTGCTATGATTTCAATGGTAGCTGAGTAAATCTACAAGAAGCTTCAATCAAGGAGCAGATTTAAGATTCTCTGTTCTGAGTATTCTCTAATAACTTCAGTCTGAGATGACCAGTTTGTAGACAACAATACTACAATACAAATTTTAAAAGAAATGCCAGAGTGATATAACAAAAAGAGTGATATAACAAAGAGAGTTTCAGGGCAAGGGACTAAAACTATTTGTAAGTTATATACACCATGATGCAATGAAAAATGAACTTCCTCAGCCATATATCCTGGCACTACCTGTATGTTCTACAAGTATTCTCTGTCTCTTTTACCTCAGGTTGTGTTTGAACTGAGCTGCAGATTTTCTCCATAACCCAAACATGACTAGACACTGGTGGAAATAATGAATTACGTCACCTCAATCATGCAAAATCAGACATCCATAGACTAATTTCATTGCTGTCTCACAAAGTCTTACAGCAGCCTCGTGTGAATATTGAGCAGAAGACGTGTTTAAATGCCACACTGGAGAGGTTTTCACAAAGGGGAGCAGTTTCTTTTCTCTACACTTTAAAATCTTTTTTTTAAGCAGTGGAAAATGTCCTTTGAAATGAACAACATATTAGAAAATACTTATTTTGACCTATGTGGATATAAATTGAAGATTTTACATTTCCTTTTAATTACAGTAAGGACTTGATTATGTTTTAACTTGAACTGCAACCTTTAATACAGGAGATTCACAGGTAACTTGTAAGAGGTAATGACCCTAAGCACTGCAGTGGTTGCAGAATGAAATAATGGAAATGATTTAAAGTCAACAGCAATTTACATAAAGCCATTCTTTAAAGGGATTGAAGCTAAGCCATTCCTTTGCCCTTGTTATTGTACCTATCAACATGATATGCAAATGGATTTTAATTAAAACACCCAACAGCCTGAAATACTGTTGCACATACTATCTCCTTCTTAAGAAGAATAGTTACACATTTTGTTACTTACTCCTAAAAGTTATTTTTTAGAGACATATCTGATACTTACTGTTCTAGATCAAACAGAAATAAAAGTATACCCATTCTGTAACAACCATCCATATGTTTTTGTACAGCAATCTTTCCAGTCTTACTGGAAAGTCATGTCTATTTTTTGTTCAATAGACATTTTAAGCATCTACACTATTAAAGATAAAGAAGTTAAATTAGGAAAGGAAGTACTCAGTGTTCTTGGATAAAGTTGTTCCGAATGTCTCTTTCTCTTCAGATGATGTCTCATAATTTCCTTACATGCCCTGTTCATTATATTCCTTTGCTATGCTTTCTTCTGAGATTTTAAACTCTGCAGACAAACTGTCTGTGTATGAACATATGATAGATATCTCATGACTGTCACCTCTGGCGGGGCCTCTAGAATCCAGCACAATGTTAGAAAAAAATCAGTGTTAGTGATAACAGTATTAACAGTAAATATATATTACAATCACCTTGTGAATGGGAAAGGACAATGTTCTGTGAAAATCTCTTTGACATTTCAAACATAACGTGGAACCCTGACATCCCTCTATACCAAATTAGATTTGAAAAAACAAGTTTTAGAAAAGTTTGGGAAGAAATCTAAGTTACTTGGAAAACTGACTTAGTTTATAAGTTTTTTTCTTACCCTGTCTGTTAGGCACAGTTTAGTAAAAAGGTCACGTCTTGTTAAAGCTTGAAAGACAAGCTTTAGTACCTGTTCACATCTTTTGTAAACGTATTTGATATAATAAAGTATGTTACCAATGTTTGACAAAATATGATTAACATGTGGTGTTAGTTCCAGCCTTCTCATGCTGCTGAAGTGTTACACAGTACTTAGCAGCATTTCCTGAAACACTGACAAGGGTTTTTTTTTTGCTTCTGGGACACATACAAATTGTAATAACAAATACAGAAGGAGTATTTATTTAAATAGACGTTTCAATTATCTCTTTTAAAAATTATTTTACTTTTTATGTAACTGGGAGTGAGTATCTTCCCATTGCTAGATCACTGCAGTAGTGGCTTATCCCTATTTAACTGTAATGATGGGGTCTCGATCCTGCTGGGATCTTTGGTGTCACACATTATAAAAGAGCTTCTAAGCAGTGTCTGAAATGGAAATTGAGAAGTCTTGGCAGGGAACCACTCCTGCAACCTATTAGCTGTTGTCTCCTTGGGAGAAAAAGTGATGATATATACCTGTTGTGCTCAGAGAATTATCAGCAAGGCATATTGATCCGTTTTTGCTCATACCATAAAGGCTCGTATGATTCTAAGCTGCCTGTGAATAAATAGAAGAAGAAGGGTAGGAATATCTGGAAAAAATTTTGTGAAAGAAAGGTATGTCAAACTTCCAGGAATGCTCTGTTGAAAACTGAATATGTGCTTGACCAAAATGTGATTGTGATTAATTTAGAACTGATGTTTCTTTGGACAAGCTCAATATGTGAAAGCATTTATAGACTAAAGCAAAGGGAGAGATAGTGTACAGAGTTAAGGTTTTATGGCTTTTTTAACAGCTGAAACCTGAGACACTACTTCAAGAAAAAAGAAGGTATTTCAGTAAACTTAATTCTATGGTGGTGTTTGTTTGTTTGTTTGTTTGTTTTAACACCAAGAATATCCTCAAGGGTACAACTAATTAGAGTTATGTTGAGGTCTGAAAAGCTGCAACTATTTCAGTTCTTCGGTATTTCTAATCACACGTCCAGATCAATATGAATGCCCTGAATGAGGACATGGAACTCAAAATAAAAAACTCACCAGCTTTTATCTTGACATAAAATGCAAGTTTTCCTGGGAATCCTTTAATCTGACTGTCGCCTTTTTTCATTCACAGTGGAGAGCTTGTAAAGAGCTCTGCCTTTGCAGTGAAATACTACTATTTAGAAAGAGGGTTATCAAAAAGCAATGTTTGTTTGTTTATTGAAATCTCTATCAACAGAATGTCAGTGCTTTTGAGAAAGAAACATTTTTACTCTGAATTGTCTGTCTGAGCAAACAGTTTCTATTAGATTTGGAATGATAACATCTGCTATAATAAGTCTTTGTCTGTGCATGTTTTTCCCCTGAAGGAGAGAGAACTCTGGCAAAATAAAAAAATAAATAAATCTGCCTAACTACTGTTACCAAGTCTGCTTTAAGAAAATACGTCTTATAATATTCTCAGAACTCCCTATCAAAACCAACTGAGACTACTTTTTGTCTATTAAAATATGCATTATTTATGCTAAGAGTCATTCTTTAGAATATGCTTTGCATGTTAAGAATCTCAAGTACATAAAGCCCAACTTCTGATTGTAGTCATCTTATTACAGCTATCAATAAGCAGACAAAATGTCTTGCTATTTTTCAGCTTTCTCTGTAAATTCTATTTGAACATCAGCCCATGAGTAGGGTAATAGATGTTAAGAACAGTTTATATTGACAAAAGCTGCTTATGGTCCAAAACACTGGAGAGATATTTGCAAGCATGACAAAACCAAAACCAGGCAAACAAACAAAAGGCTTGTTTTTATATGAAGAGCATTTGATGAAACACTCTGATTTATTTTCACATATGTCTTAGGTAAGGGGAACAATGTTGCCCTGTTAGTGAAAACATCTTGAAGAAAACCTCTTCCTTAAATACATGTTCTTTGTTCTGTCCAATTCAGCATCAGTTGGTCTCCTACATTGCTCAGATGAATGATCTCATAGCTTTCAACTAGAGTTGCTCATGTGAGAAAAGTTTCAAGACAAGGTTCTGTGTTCATTCTTCAATGTTTTAAGAAGAGTTTCCCAGTAATTCTTAAACAACTGAAGGGACAGTTCATTTCTCCTTACTCCAAAGGCAACCTTATGGAGCTTTGAAGTCTACAGCCTCTCTAACTTCAGAACAATTAGCATAGAAAGATGTTTGGAATCTCATGTCACTGATGTAGGTTTTATTGTGGTTGTAGTTTAATTATCCAGCTCTCAGATGGAAGGAATGGTGATCTTGTACTTCTTTGATCATATATCTATGTTTTCAGTAGTCAGTTGAAGGAGATATGTGCCTGTGAAAATCTCAAGTTGTCCATCTGTGGCATCCATTTAATGAGTAGGAAACACAGTTACTGTTTGAAGAGCAGCTATTCTACAGAAGTTATTTGGCTGCAAGAAAAAAAAAAAAGTGAAATAAAAGATGTTTGCATAGTCTATGGACTTAGTCTTGAAGAAAGGGATAAGATGAGACTGCTAAAACAGGAATGTGGTTACAGTGTCTACATCTCCTTCCTTTTCAAACCAATCTCATGGATCAGGCATTCACTAGAAAGGATTCCGAATCCTGTTGGAACACTCTGCATGTTTGAGGTTGGAGTAGAATCCCTTTATCTTCTCTCTTTGTGATGGGTCTTGCTTTACTGGATGCACACTCACCATACGAAAGACTGACATTTAGCCTCTGGACTTCTCTGTTGTTTAGAGTGTTAATAAAGACTTAATCAGTTGAAGGAACTTTCTATTACTAAATGATTTGTTCCAGAAAAATTGAAGGGCTATTATCTTCCATGCTGTTAATAAAGATACATCAGGCTCAGTCCTGTTTGGCCATGTGGCTGATAGACCTAACAAAAGCACTGAATGTAAAATTCTCAGTCTCCACAATCAATCTCAAAAACCTCTTCCACATTTAGGTTTATATATTATTAGGGAAAGAGTGTTGCACTAGCTACAATGATGTGGATAATCATCTCTGCTTATAACTAGGAGATGTATTTGGTGGGAAATTTTGCTAATGCTTTCACTTGGTTAAAATCCGATATGTTTTCTCTTTGAATAGCTTGCGCTAAAACCTCAAAATACCATTGTCCTCCTTCCTAACTACAAGTGACTCTACTTAAGTATCAATATTTTTGTTTATTGCATTTGTCATTCTCCATTTTTTAAATATATATATGTATATATATATATATATTTTCTTTTTTCACAAGTATGAATCCTACTCATGAAATAAATATAAAGTGTATTTACGTTTAGGCTAAGAAAGGGCGGCAAGATCAAGATGAGAGAGTTTACTGCCTGGGTGGGTATTTAACTTGGGTATCTCTACATGCAAGGAGGCAGTACACATTTCAAAACGTATCTGGTGAAGGCAAAGAAAGCACCTCATAATTAGTAGAACAGAATAAAGTAATTGAAATAAGAGACTCTGGATCATTTCCAGACATAAACTGACTCTGAACTGAATATTCTTAAGTTCACCAGGGTTTGACTGTCTTGTTGAAAAATTATTTTCTAGCTTCCAGCTTCTCTGATGGCATCTGAAGTTGAGGTTGAAAGTGGGGTTAGCAGAATGGACAGATCCCAGTCCTGGAAAAGCCATCAGCCTCTCTGAGAATATGAGCAAGTTTCTCATCCTCCATTCCCTTCTGCCTTTCCTTCTCCCTTAGACAGAGGAATGAGAATTAGGACAAGGTTTCTTCACTCATTCAAAAATATGATTAATTTACCTCACACAATAACTGAAGAGCAAAGCCGAATCATAAACAAAAGAAATGTTCTAGCAGCCTCGTAATTACAAATTTTCATGTTTATTTCATAAAATATAATTAAATTCTTGTTGGAAAATGGTGAAAGCAACTGGCAACCTGTAACAGGAAGAGATTCTTGTGCACAATAAACTTATTGGTTACTGTGCTAACCAAGGCAGAGACTTCTGAATAAAGGGTAAGGAACTGTAGGGCTAAATGACTCTAAAATATTATTCTGAAAACTGTATAACCTAAGATCTAATAAAATCTAGATTTTCACAGGTTTTGAAATAAAATGCAACACTTTCTATTTCACTGCCTGTATACAGTCTAGGTGATGAAAACTGAATGTTTATTTAATTTTTATAAATTACAACATTTTCTTAACAAGACATTTCCATTCTACTCCTGTTTCAAGGACAAGATCTGGTAAAGGTGAAAGGCTTAGATACCCTAATTTCCTTTTTTTGTTTGTCTGTAAATAACTTGCTGTGTTTGTTCTTCAAGTGGACAGAATTCCCAAGAATAAAGATAGAAGCAGACTTATGTGTCAAGAAAACACTGCAATACTTTTACTATAGGTTTAGTTATTTTATGAACACTTCACTGTCTTCTCTTTTTCTTTGCATATTGCATAACTGATTCATTTGCAGAGATGTCAAAAATAGAAAAACATACCTTTTTTTTTTTAGTTCCTTCTAAATAGAATTCAATGTGAGGACTTAGCAGCAACAACAACAACAAAAAACTCCATGTAGCTGAATATTGTTTATTTATCTTTTGGTAAATTTATTATTATTTTGTTACAAGAACGAAAAAAAAACATTGGCAAAGTTAGATTTTGGGGCGGGGGGGGCAGGGGGGGCAGATCATATAGTGTAGCATCCTTTCAGTTGAAGAAGTTGTTTACATAAAATTTTGGACAAAAATGAAAATTCTGCCAAAAATGACCCTATTCTTCTAGTAATACTTGCTGCCAGTGTAATTTTAAAGGCTAGAGGGATATTGTTATCTTTTCATCAGGTTAATAATTACGATAATCTTCCCTTCCAATTTGTCTTGTCATTTTTCCAACAATCTCTAGGTTCACTTTTAAACAGAAAAATGGCTTTGAAAAGAACACTTTAAATTCTTAGTCCACTAAGGAATGTAAAACCGGGAGTTCTTTTAACCAAACTTATCTCCACCCTCTGTGTTTCTGATTTTTTTTTCCCTTGGGAATATTAGAAGTCAGATCAACTTCATACACATGTGAGGCGATTTGCTGTGCAAGTTAATATCCAGTATGCTTTGCAAGGGTTGCTTACCTAAAATGAGAACTTTCAAAACCACTAGCTTTTCAGATTTATGTTTACTCTTGAGAATTTCTCCAGAGTTCTGTATCTCCCACATCTTTCAAAGCTTCACCCAAATGAATCCTTTAAGGGATGTGAGGCCAAGGGATTGGCTAAAATAAAATAAAGCTCAGAATACACAGAGCAGTGTATATTTTCCCCTCTCAAATTGGTAAGAAAGAGAGAGTTCTGTTTTTCTCTCCTGTATGTGTATGCATTTGTAGTTTCATGTTTAGTTGGCAGCTTTCATTGTGCACCAGCTTGTTTTTCTCTTTGAAGTGGCTGAGTTCCTTGATATCTTGAATAATGAACACACTGTCAGTCAAAATATGCAGAGTTATTTTTTTATTTGTCCTGTCATGCAACTGTATGTCCACTTGCTGACATTTCATGGGAATTTCCCTACTCTTCAGTGTTTCACTGTCAGTTAATATCAGAGTTACTGAATAGCTCTCTCGTTATTTTTCTACTTTTTCTAGGCAATGATTTTTCTACTTTCAAAACATGAAACTGATCAGTTATGAGTTTTGTCTTTATCAAAAAGTTTTGTTTTGTTTTGTTTTTTTTTTTTAATAAGTATCCTAGTGGTTTACAGTTGTAAATTCTCTGTAGCTCTTGGAGCATTGATTAGGGTATTCATTTTCTGTAAAGCAAAGAGGATAACTATTGGCATAAACCCATCATAATCAACAAGAAATAAACTGGAAATTTTTCCATTCAGTGGGCATTAAAAAATGATATTTTCTTTTGTTCTGTCCAGTTATGAACAGAAGTTGGGAAATAAATGGGGAGAGGAAGGCAGAATATAGTGTTCTCATGACGCTTCTAACTACCTGTACCTGAATTCCCTTATTAACACATTCAGCTGTTCATTATAATGCTGCTGCTCTTCCTGAAGTCCCAGTGTGGTCCTCTCTGCTGCAACTATGTCTGCTAGTGACTTCAATAGATTTTTGGAATCAGTTTCTCTCTGCATCTGCCAGTCTCTATGCTGCTTTCTGGGATCAACGTGCAAATTTAAGGTCTCAGCTGTCATTGGTTTCCGCAATCCACAGTCCACTCCTAAAGGGTGCCCAGCGCAAGCTCCCTTGCTCTGCTGCAGGATGCCTTCTGGCTCTCTTCTTCATGGGGAAACTTGCAGTCCCTTCTGTCTTCCCTCCTGCTGCCTCCCCAGGCCCCTTCAGACAAACATGTGGCCTTAATCTGTCTCTAACCTGTTCCTGTCCTCTTTCTGCCACTGTCTCAAGACCCTGTGCTGAGTTTTTTGTCCTTTCTCTGCTTATTCAATAAGTATATTCAAGCTCAGTCTACTTAAGGGTGTGCATCCAAAGATTAATTTGCTTATTCTAAAGGTTTTATGTGATAAATTTACCTTTATGTTCTTTAGGATTCTGAACGCTGTTTTTAAGGCAATTCTGATCAATGTTCTCTGTTTCCCTGTCCTTTCACATTTTCCTTTATTTTTCACTCTCTTTATCCCAGTGTCCAATTTTCCTGTCTTCCCCTGTTGTAGTCTCCAATGCTCAGCTCAGTAGCGTTAGATTGTATTACTAGCATCCTGATGTTTTATGTAAATTATGTAAGCAATGTGGTGTCCTAGAACACAGGATTAATTTCAAAAGTCTTCTTAAACCTTTGCTGTGAAACTGTAATTTCAACCAGTTTTCCTTCTGTCACTTACATACACTCTCAGTTCTACTGGAAACCACTCTGCCTTACAGAGGGAAGAGAGCACCTTATCTGGCAAGGGAAAAAGTTACCACTCTAAATGGATGCTATTATACCTAATTAAGGAACACACTTACCAATGAACTTATGAAGGAGGAAGGTGGTTATAAAGACATTAAATTGTCTTGCAACTCTACGGCAGTATCCAGAGGTGCTCACGTTTAAATGATGTTGCAAAAAACTTGTTCCTTTGACCTCAGACTTCGAAATCTGCTGCTTGCTAAGGTTGTGGTTTCAAGGAAAAGCCAAAATAGCTGCCACCTCACCTAACCCAGCCTTTTACTGCTTTCATTCATGTTTTTGTAAAGTTAATTTGCTGCAAATTCATCTGTCTGTGCCATTTGAAATGAAGGTAAGCACCAGCAGTGGAGTAGGCAGGAACTCCTACATGAGAGCACCTTTCCTACAGCTTACTGCAAAACTGTGCCCTTAGAGTCGGCAGCCTCAGCTCCATGTATAAATTAGAAGTTTATATTACTGAGTTTCAAGAGGTCTTATTTACAGGTTCTAATAGGTTATGATTTTTTTTTGTCTACCACTTTATGAGTCACTAGTCACTTACACTAGTGCAGTAAAAACTCAGCCCTCCCAACCCAAATATCTGGAGGTGTTTAAAGGAAATCTGGGCATCTTGCTAAAATTTGGAAATAATGTTGTTACTGGATGCACAAGAGAAAGTAGTACTAAGAAAAGCCAGACAAATTGTACATATGTCATCTTTTACTATAGTAATTAACAGAAGCTGTGGCTGGTAAGATTGTCTTTCTGTAATATTGCCATCGTTACCAAATGGTTTTTAAATTTTTTTTTAATTTTTTTTTTTTAATTTATTCTCCACGCTGTTTTGTTATATGCCTCTGATTTCTATTTTGAAAAGCAAATATGCTTTTCTACAGGTAATGTCTGTGAATGCAGCAATGCACAAACTGGGGCAGCTCACAGCCCTGGGCAGCATATGTTCTGCTTGAATGGCAGATGGACGTCGTCCGGCTCCTGACATGTTCTTGTCTGCCCTTGGTTTGGTTTTGTTAGTGGATCCTAAACTACTTTCCTGGAATAGTTCAGTCACAGTCCTGGAAAAAAGGTCATCTTCAGTTGTCCACCTAGGGGACTTTTACAAAACATTCATGAAAAGTTGAAAGCAGTAGCACATTTAGCATTTCAGTCTTAAAACAGGGCAATTTAACTAAATATGATTATGCACAGAAGAGATATATCCCTAGAAGCAGAACCTCCAACAGTATCTATTTTCTACACATAAAATATTGCTCCAGAAATTCAAAGGGATTTGATGAAATGTTGGTTTGAATTGCAAAGCTCTTTTCCTCTAGAAGGAAAAAAATAGACTATAGGATAATTGAGCCAGTACAAAAGTTGCGAATGCAGTGAAAACACAATGAAGGTTCCTCCTGCTGCAGAAACAAGACAGTTGCCCTGGAGAATGAGGTCGTTGCTCCTTCCTGGAGTAATGCTGGGAGGCTTCTGTGTGAATTAATTTGGCAATTGGTTTTAGTGTTGGAAAATCCAATGCTGGGCAGGCTATAGCCTAGAAGGAGCTGTGAATACACAGATATAATTGCACTATTTTTGCCACAATGACTACAAAAAGCTCCAGGCACTGCACTGTTGGGTTTTTGGGTTCTGTTGTCACATTGAAGTTGATACTAAAAATTTTTAAAACACTACTTGTCACTTAACCTACAGGATCTCCTGTCCTGTGTTTTCTTACTGCCTAAAACACTATGGTTCCACTCCATATGCTAAAATCTGTGTACTATGATAATTAATTAATGATACTTGAACACCATGCTCACTGAGACTACTTAAGTTGGCCATAAATCGAAGAGCTGTTTAATCTGCCTCAAACTAGAGTGACTGTGAATCCCAGTTTACCATTTTAGCTCTGCCTTCTACTCTCTTTCCATTTTCCTATTAGGCTCATCTTTGGAAACAGAAAACTTTAATGGAATTGAAAAGAGTAGAGGGAAGAGAAGCTCAGAATATGCATGCTGAAGTCATTACAGATGTTACTGTTAGTATTCTGTCATATCAATTCTTTCACTGCTTGTATTGTTAAGATGTTTGAGTTTTGATGATGATAACAGTAAGTTTTGAAAGAGGGAGTTAAGACATCTCAGAAAAGCGAAGATCTTAGAGGAAAAAGAAAAAAAATATGAACTTCAGATCATCATATTTCCCTGTGATTACGTCAGGTGACAATTACACTTGGAAATTCAGCTGGATCACACTGGATTACTCTTTTATGTTAGTATTTCCTGTGGTTTCAATAGAGGCACAGCAGCATAATATGGAAGATATATTGTAATAATTCAAATACAGTAAAAGATCTATGATGTTTAGCTAGAACTATAAACATTTAAGTACTATGGCTTGTTACCATCCAATGTTACTACAACAGGATTCAGGCAGTATCTTTACTTGGGGGGTGAGTAGCTTGAGTGTCAAAGACTAAAATATTAAAAATAATTACTGAAGCATAAATTTTATATGGATATTGAAACCACTGACTTTATAAGTACGTGTTTGTATCTCTTCATTCCTATTTTTATAATGTGAACAGGTGTTTACTTAGTCAGGTACTTGTCTGTGAAAAAAACTGTTAAAATGTTTGATTTTTAAGTCTTAATACATCTGTTGAAATCCAGACAAATATTTTTAAAGCTAAATGTCCTAATAGAATAAACTGTGAAAAGAATAAAATCCCAGTGTGCTAAAATTTAAATTCCACTAGGAAATGAACATGATGGAATACTTCATACTTGTCCTACTACATGGATACCATTTTTGGGTTGATACACAACAACACACAATAGGAGAGTCCTCTAAAAGAGATCTGCCTTTACCAAAAAAAAAAAAAAGGGTTGAGAGGTTAGTATTTTAATAATTACTTGTTGCAATTTGAGAAAAAAATAAGTGACAGAATAAGGAGGACAAAATGAAATTGCTCTAAATCTTTTTCATCTCTGCTTGAGACTAGAGGCTAATCTACATTTCTGAAGCAGTCCTCCAATTCACTGGCAATTCTACAGACAAAGTTAAATTGCTACAGACAGAATTGTTTGGAAATGAAAGTGATGTTTGTTAGATATATTCCTGTCAGGTTATAGCTACAAACCAGGCTGCTGCTCTTCTGAATTGTACTGTTTCAGTAGTATTTAAGTCTGCCTAGCATATTATGACACTCAATGGGTGGTTGGTTCAACCTTTCCATGTCAAAGCCACAACTCTCCTTTCATATTGGATTAATAACTAAATTTTTTGTCTACTTTTCAGTTCTGAAACTGCAAAAGCAGTGATAATTTTGCTTAAATAAATTCATTCTGTTTTCTTTCAGAAGGAGCTGGACTAATGCACATTTTACTTTAAAGACCTGAGGGGAAATTATTTGTTGTCATTTGTTGTGGAAATATGAATAGAACATTGATGTTACTCTTAGAAGGCGTCTACGAAGTCTGTCATGGCCAAGTGTTAAATAACAGCTGACTTCAACTTCATTACTTTTTTAACTCACATGAGCAGTTTTAAAGTTTTATTTCTCAGTATTTACCTTGTGATCAAAACCAAGAACACTTTGACTTCTGAAAGACTGAAGATTGAAACTATTTTGAAATTCTGCCTTTATTGCTTGAAAATTATTGATTGATTGATAATAGGATCACATAGGAAAGAAAATGGGTTAGTCTTTTACTGATGTGTAGAATAACAATTGACATGATAAGTTAAATAAAATTAGGTTTTACTGGGCTGGCATTATAAATTGAATCTAATCGATGGAACTGGCAATTCCATTCAAGATTTTCAGTTAACCTCCTATATTACTGCTTTAATCAAAAAGCAATTTAGATGCTATTCTTTATAGCTAAGCAATGAAAAAGTCTGGAGTTCTTTTAAATGGTGTTAGTTGATAGCTTTTTTTTTTTTTTTTTAATAAACTGCCTTTGTTCTGTGTGATTTAAAATGGCGAGATCTGAACAATCTCTTCTTAGGAACATGCTTTAATTGATGCCAGTATCAGTGCTGTAACTGCATTGAAGTGTTTATTATTTTAGAAATATGATCCAGAAGAAGAAATATTAATTCTGCATAAAAATCCTATATAAAAAAACCCAACTCAGAACAGTCAGAAAGGGTATAAAATGTATGTCCACAACTTATAGTCCAGGATGTAAATAAATTTTTTGATTAATGCTCTATGACTCTCAGCCTGTCAAAATATACACAGCAGTTACATTTTATCATCTCCTAGTTGGCTTTATCATATTGACGAGCAACTGCTTGTTCTCTTTAGTTTATATATCAGTAGAATTCCTAATGTGATGTGACCTTATGAAATGTGTATCTATAGGGAAATAGTGCTTTGAGTACTGCCATAACGCTCTGTTGTGTCATACAATCAATTCAATTGGGCGCTATGCTCAAGATAATGATGTGCCTTGTTTCTCTCATCTGGGAAAATTAGCTTACACACAGGTCTGGGTACCTCTGTGCATAGCACTCTGCACCAGGGACACTAATCTATAGAAGCTATTTCAACTTGCTATCTGAGAAATTAAACCCAAAACAATGTTTCTCATTCAGGCTGGCACCTGGAATCTATTAACATGCAGTGTACCCAAACAGAAATGTAAATTGTCTTCTTTTTCAGGGAATAATTTAGATCTAATCGGAGAAGGTTGCTTGAAGGTAAACTGTTAGGGACTTGCCATAGTGAACTTAGCAATCCAACATATCTAGCAACATGAAAAAAATGGAGACAGCTAGAAAACAAGTCTATTAGAGAATGAGATCCTATTTCCCAATACCTTTATATAAATATATAAAATTGACTTCACATCCAAAGTTGTTTGTTTGCTAACTGCAGGCTGTACTGAAACAGAAATAGAATGTTTGAGGTAAGAATCCTTAACACTTCACATGCTGAATGATGTCTAGGTTCCTGATGTTGACTCTGGTCATTATCAGACCCTACACTAAGGGTAACATTTCAGAACAAAAACTTATCATGAATTCTGCTATAGCACTTAAGAGTTATTTGCCTGCCAGAAAGTGAAGCAGCAGGATGAATTAGCCTGTGTAACTGACTAGACCATTACTAATAGAAATATTCCTTAGTTAAATGTGCAATCTTTATCATTGATAAACTGTGTAAGAGAATACTTATTAACTGCAAAAGCAAAGAAACACACAAAGCCAATTCCCAGTAACTGGGAATTATTTACTAAACTGCAACATTGAGAAATATCCCTGAGAAGACCATTTTTTTTCCCTGACACTAAAGTTTCCCTATGTTTTAATTCCCCTCTTCCCCAAGTCCCACTCACAGAGTAAATTAGCTCTGGCTGATCTTCACTGCTTCTGGTATGTGAGCCAGCGTGCTATGTGTGTTCAGTATTTCTATATTGCATTTCTGCCTACCCTTTAGTGACTCAGCAAAAGCTATTCAGACTCTTCCCTGCAGGATCAACTCCTATAAATGTCAGTGTTTCAATTGCCTGTGTTTTTCAGCTCCAACAGCCAGGGCCCAAGGTAACATCAATTCACAGAAGAGCAGTAGGAAAAACTCACTATAGAATAAAGAAGGAAAATAATAATTTTTACCCAACTTTTCATTGTCTTCTTTCTACTGTATATGGCAAATATCAGAGAGCACCTCTTAAATTTTCCTGAATTTTCTCAAACTCCAGCTTCTTAGGTTCCTTCCTTTCTCTGTTGACAGCAAAATTCCTGGTTCCCAAAGTCTGCGTTCACCTTTCTGCTCTTTCCACCCGAATTCTGACTCGTTTCTCCTCCCTTCAGTCGCTGACAAACCCCATTCTTGTGTTTGCAGAACATAAGGTATAATTTTTTCCCATTTCTCTCTCCTTACAATCATGCATTTCAAGTCCTTCCATTGACTCTTCCATCTCTCACAAAAGCTGGATTCCCTATATAAGTATCTCTGTATCACCTTGCTTATAATCTTTTCTGCTCTTTCTCTATCTGAGACATCGTTTTGTGTCTCAAGCAATTTTCTACCACCTATTCCAGAAACAGGTTTAGTTTGTTGTTTCCTCCTAATTTTTCCCAGATTCTTATTTCAGTACGTGTAGGCAGTGATTGTGCAGTGGTTGCTGGCATTCCCCAGAAAAAAAGCATGTTCCAAGAACCAACAGGGCACATCCTTTCCAAACCATGTAGAAGATCATGTGTGCTTAGGCCCACATTAATCTTGCCTGTCATTAGACACACAGGTGAGGGGCCTAAACTCTGAACAGACCTACCCTATGGACTCTCTGTTAGTCAGCCATGAGAGAAAAAGAGGCACCTTCTTTAGGTTCTGAATTATTGTGTGAAGGTGCCTGTTACATTGCACTGTCAGTTAAGCATACAATGATCCGTCACTTTGTTTAGATGCCTAAAGTGAGACTGAATGAGTCTGGTTCTCGACTTCAAATATTAATGTACAGTAAATAATTCCATTATTGCCCTGACCTGGTTAATTTATTCTGTTATAATAGTCTCAATACAGTTCAGTATGAACCTCATTACAAGAAAAAAGGAAGAAAAATATTTTTCTTGACAAGGATTAAATATAGAAATATAGTATTTGCAACATTAACAAGCTGGTAGTTTGGAGGAGGCATATTCCCAATTGTTCAAAGTAACAAGTGAAGTTAGAGTTTCCCACAGTGAAATAAATGCTATATCTGAATTATCCATATGTCATGCTTGATTTTTTCCCCATTAAAATAAGCGTGGAAATTTAGCTTACAGACATTCTAAATGTCACCTGGAAACAACAGTGCTGTGAGTGAGACAGAGGCAAAAAGGGCAGGTTAAGTACTTGGAGGAGGTAGCCAGAGGGTGAAGTCCTATCAAACAAAGAAAATATCTTAATAGAATTATTTTAAAGTTTTATTTCAATTTTTAAACTCTTTTTTTCACCTAAGATTTTATTATTGTTACTAAGTAAGTCCAACAGCTCTGCAAATAACACACTTTGCCAGGTATCAGCATTCTCTTCAGCTACAAATAATTTTGCTTTTCATATAACTGGGCAAATTTTCCCAGAGGTGTCTGGGAAGAAGAAATGAGTGTCTGTTTTTTGTTTATGCTAGGTAGGGACTCTCAGTCTCAAGTTCCATCTTAAACTGGCTTGAAGTAGTGGAAGACACCAATATGCTTTACAGGATTTACAGTGTCACGGTCTGTTGTGTCCATGGAATATTTAGGTCTTGAGAGATCTGTAAAGTTTTGGAAAAAAATATTTCGTTTTTTCAAATGGAAGCATGATGATCCAATTCAGGTCTTGTTTAGCTATTGCCATTTCAGAGAGGAAAAACAGGTGTTTAGATGGAATCTTGTCTTCTGCTTTTTAGTTACACTGAGTGCTATATATCCTTTGAATGATATAGTAAAAAATACAGTTATGTTGGTTGTAATGCAGGATTGATACTATTTTGGCCTTGAAATTTATTTGCACAGATTGATCAAAAGTGGGTGTCAGAAAATCATATGTCAGTCACAGCTATAGATGTCATATAAAGATTTTTGAAACCATTTAGGTTGATGAGAACTTTACATTTCTCTCTCACAAGTTACATGGATCTTTCTGCTATCATAGTTGAATTGCCGCAGTGTGCTTGATTGTGCACAGCCAAAAAGGTTCATCTATCACCTGAAACTAGAGCAGATTGCAGCAGAGTGAGTGTTTTCAGGTATGGAATGGGAGATTCTGCTTCTCTTTGGCTTTGCTCTGTGAACCAAGTACCACGAGTTTAGTTTCTTTTGTTTTGGCATAGCTTTAGGCATACCTTTAAAACCTTCTCTGCAAAAGCCTAAGGCTTCAAAAATTTCCCCGACTGTAGGAACTAGTAAAGAAAGTTCTGCTGGTGAATCCACATAAGTCATAGTTCTCCAGGAGAGCTTTCTGTCTTTTGTGGCCCAGTCTATCTGCAAACACTGCATGAGCACATGGTGTGAAACTTCCTAAGCCTCCCTTCAGCAGGAACTGAAGCAAATCTATCCCTCTACCAACCTTTTTGCAGGCTTTTGTTTGCAATAGTCTTATATTTTTATCTCTTATTATCTTAGTGATTACTTTTAATAGGTTTGAGAAATGCTTTTTGTCACAGGGAAAAAAACTGCTCAGTTCATGTGGTTTAAAACAAAGACAGAAGTGGTGTATTGATTTGTTAATGACACGCCATCAACAAGGAATTCAGGTCCAATATCAGCAATACAACAGATAAACCACAATACTAGATATTTATAAAATGTTAATAAGCACCTCTGTGAATACCTTCTACAATGAATCCCCCTGCCCAGGCCATGTGGGTTACCAGCACCCTTGCCCCTTCAGGGGGTGTGGGCTCCCACAGCTGCACAACCATCCTTGGGGAGATGTGGGTGCTGCAGCTTGGTGTCTGCCCGCATCACTCCCAGTTATCCGCGCACCAGCTAGAGAGTACTCCA
Source organism: Streptopelia decaocto (assembly GCF_964273445.1). Lineage (NCBI taxonomy): Eukaryota > Metazoa > Chordata > Aves > Columbiformes > Columbidae > Streptopelia > Streptopelia decaocto. The sequence goes on along the minus strand of NC_138663.1, from coordinate 35,248,261 downwards.
TTGGTAGTGTGAGTCCTGAATGCTGCATCCTGCACTGTTGCTACACTAATTGGATGCATACTACTCATAATGTCCAGTGCAGTATGAAATAATGCTGTTTCATTAACTAATGATTTTAAATTTTAAACCCTTGATATCTGACAAGTTTCCCACTCTGAGGGAATCTACTACATGAGCCTCAAGTCTCTAAGCAGCCTTACTGTGAACCAAAACGTGCAGAGCCCTCAGTAACCAATCTTCTTTCTGTTATTATGGGCTGATCTTTTCCACAAACAGTGTTGCCAATTTAAACCAGCAGTTCCTGGAAGCACAGCCTTTAATAACCTCAGACAAAAATGTGCTTTGTATTCTTGTTCCATTGAACTTAAAAATGCAAACTGAAATAGCCTTCCCTGTAAGGCAAAATCTAAATATTACCTTTATTTATTTCTGATTAATAGAACATAAGTAGTTTGGGAAATTCTAATCTAACCAAGATTTTCTACAAGCAAAACAAGCTACAGTTTCTGGCACTGTAAATGAGTATAGCTCTGTTTCATTTAGAACTGGTTATTTATATTAGTAGGAAACAATTATAACAATTTACTTCAATCATATCCAATGTATGAAATCTATAGGGTATTTAATTCATTGTTAAAAACTTGAAAAAAAAATTGTTGAAATTTATGGGCCAAATCTTTCTCTGTTTTGAGAGGAATACACTTATAGCTGGTTACATACCAAAACTAATAATAATTTACATTTTATACCATAGGTGTCAAGTTTACAATGACGTGATAGTGTGGCAAGTATAACAAGTAACATAACTTGTGTGATGAATATCTGTATGGTAATATTTTCCAGTATTCGGAAGTATCTTTCTACTTAGATTTCTTGTGCATACAGCACTACTTCATCTTGGTATGCAAACTAGATTCTGCTTATTCTCATGTTAAACTGGGATGAAGTTCACAGTTTTTTATCATGTGCACTGGTATTTGAACAACTTACATTTGATACACATTTTTTTTTTTAATGTAGAAATAGATTTCCTTACCCCTAAATTTAGATTCATGATGGAAATCTATGAGAACTTGACTGATTTGTTGGAGACTGAATTTGACACTGTGGACTAAGTTCAGAAGTAGTATAAATGAATTTGTCAGTCATGTAGATACAAACTGATGTAACTTAAACACACTAGGAGACATCTGATGTGCAGAATTTAAACAGAAAAAAGAATCAGCAAGTGGGTGCAAAATACGATTTGGGAGGTCAAAACATATACATATATATAAAAAATATGTAAGTTATCAAAATATATTCATAAGTGTATATATAAAATTATTCTCCCCTCTGACCTTAAGATAACTGTTATATACTTTGTATATCCTGACCTTGATCTTCCTAGAAACAAACCAAGTCAGTTAAAACAAACTCATGATTTGCTAGGAGACAAATATTGGGGAGACTGTGTTTGAAAAAGATCACAGAGAGACCTTGTGCTAAATTTAGATGAGGTAAGGTTAAACTGTATTGATCAAACATTATGGCTTGAGAGAGTTATTCTGGAAAGGTTTCATATAATTAGTATTATATAAGCTGGGTAGAAAGGACTGATAGGAATGAAGGTATCAGAAGTAATACTAACAGCCTTTGCAAATGCTATGTAGATCTTTAATTTGCCTTTGCATGACTTTGCCTGTCTCTGCAAAAGAGTTGTCTGGTGCTGAGAAGAATATTACGGCATCCTTGTTAACTCTGAAACTCTTCTGGAAATATGCTTGCCAACAATCCTCGTCCATAATGCACCATCTCTACATGGTGTTACAGAAATAATCACTAATAAGAAGACAATTATGTAAGATCAGGTGTGGGTATTAGAAGAAAATTTTAAGATAAAAGATCAAAGAATAATTGCCAAATTAGATTGTAAAAATTTCTGCATGTTATTTATGTTAAGCTGTGCTATTTGAGGAATATAAAACATGACTAACTACATCAGCAGGTGTGGTGTAGGTGTAGTGCAATTATACATTGACATTTTTGCTGAAGCCTATAAAGTATTATTATGTACTGGCTACCGATATAGACCTAGACCTGTTAAAAATAATTGAAGGATCAGTTCTCTTTAGAATTTTTTTTTCCCTGCAGTTGCAATGCTTAGCAGGAATGAATTGTTTCTGAAGTTAGTCTGTACAACAAATGGACTATAATCCTAAAAGGAGTATTATACTAATTTCAAGATTTCTAGTTTTGTCTTATGCTAGTGTTCTTTGGTTTTAATAACAAATATTTCTAAATTTATTACCAATTGTCTTTTTATGTATGTTTACTATTTGATGCTGAGTTTAACAATTGTATGCAAGTAATATTCTGAACACTGTTAATTAGAAAGATTCAATGATTTTCCAGAAGCAAAACAACTTTGGTCATTGCTATCTTTGAATTGTTCCTCATATTTTGTGTTAACATAAACTCATGTCACTAACACAAGATATGTTTTTACATTTCAGTCCCTTTTTTAATCTTGCTACAATATCAGATTATTCCTTATTCTATATTTTGTCCAGCCTAGTATATAATGTTCTTTCTAAAAGCTTTTTTTTTGCTGGGGTGAGAATACAACAATTCTACACTCAAAGTGTCTTACCAAGAGGAAGCTCATCTTGATAATGTAGATATTTACTTCTTAAGTACTCGATGTCTGGGTCAAATATATTTGCACTGGCATCTCATCCCTCCCATTCAAATGCCTTCTGGTTGTTACATGATGTGATATAACACTTTATGTTGTTGTCTTCTGCAAAGCAGCACCAGAAAAGATTTTCCTAGCTAAAACTAACTTCCTAACTAAAACTAACTCCCTAACGTTCTTTCCTAACAATTTTCCTTTAACTGAAGGGAGTTCTAGTGAAATGTATGGAAGAATTTTCGGAGTTGTAGCAAAAGACTATAAACTGGTACCAAAAATCAATCTAATTGGAGCCAAAAAGGGTGGACTCCAATCTCCTGTCATATGTAGTGGTGAAAATATTGAGTTACTCAAAAAAAGGATGGAATGTATTTATTTACTCTGAAGTAACTTAGAGTAAAATATAATTTCAAATTGGATTCTTAGAAGTAGAGGAATTCAGAAAATCTTTCACCCATATGTGAATATTTCCAAGCCGTCAGGAAAAGTTGTACAGTCTTCAAAGGTGTAATGTAGGTAAGTGCAGATTATGAAAATACAGTCCTGTCTTTCACTAATAATAATAACTTACTGTATTTCTTTTGATCTCTTTTGGGTTGATAAATCCTGAAGAATATATAAAATAAGAACTTCAAAATAAACCCAAATCAAACATAAAAACTTGCTGCCAAATATTAATCTTTCTTTAGATTCTGCAGCTCTTGACCTTATGTATTATGTTATAGAAATAATTTTGCAGATATGGATTGAAAGATAACTTCAAATAAATGATCACAGGATCTTAGCAGTGGTAATTATGCAGCACAACTTATCATGGATCTAGATATAATCCATATAATCAAGTGTTCTTTAAAATAAAGAATGATAACAAATACAAATTAAATGCATAAAGAGTTCTCCATATTCCTTTAATTTTCTGTGTTCAGTTATTAAAGTAATCAACAACCAAAGAAATAACCCTGTAAACCATGCTGTACCTGAATAGCTTATTTCAAGAAACCTTCTGCATTGTAATTTTTTTCCTATGTGTTGCAGAAGTAAAAATTGACACTTGAGTAAGAAAGAACGTTTTTTCTCAGAAGTTGTTTCAGAAATGCTTGAGAACTATACTTGACCTTGTGATAACAAAGAACATTTTGAACAGGAGAAATTCTTATTTTCTTTTACATGGAATGAAAGAAAGCACATAAAGGTGACAACCGCAGAATCAGCTTTGTCAAAGGGCAACAGAATAATGTTTCCATTGTTTCCATTGTGAATAATGGCTCTTTGGGCAGGACTGAGACTCTTTCCGACTTCTGTGCTCATGCTGTAGCCACTGTTATGTGATGCAGACACAGTTTAACATATATATATATATATATATATATATATATGACATATATTTATTGTGGCTCTAGCCTGAACACTTGAGACCACCCTTCTAAAAGAAGTTTGGGCTCATGAAAGGTAATTGAAAGGCAAAGGAAAAAAATCTTTGTTATACTTAGGGATGATCCTGAATCAAAATCCCAAATCCAAACACCTTTAAACTCTGCGGACTGATAATATACATTCTTTTCAGAGGACATTTCTTCAGAAGAGATTGTCTTGTTCTTTGGAATGTTGCTTTAAAAAACACCCTGAACTCACCACAAATATTCTAACACATTCTGTTGAACAGTTGGCATGCTATTTCAAAAAGCCCTTTTTTTAGTAATTAATGACTTTTTAAAATAAAATACAAAAAATAAAATTAAAGCATTCTTTTCTCCAGTAGTCATTTCTCCTGTTTGTGCTCTCACAGCTTATAGTAAGTGTTTACTGTTTCAAAAACTGACAGTTCAAATCTAGTGCAAACCCAAGTGGCACTAACAAGCAAATAGTTTCCATGTCTGAAACCTATTGTAGTAATTGCTACTGACTCCAGAGGCATTCCCTAGACAAGAGCAGTAATGATAATTTGGTGACTTTCTTTTGAGTAGACTTCATTTACAACAGCTAGCAGATATTTCTGCCTTCAGGGCTGAGGAGAGATTTATGGACTGCAGTAATAGCTACTCACTTTTAATTTTTTCAAAAGAGGTTTCTTTAGTAGTGAGCAAACAACTGTATGTTTTCCAGATGTTGCTTCTTAATCATTGACATTAATATATCCTTTATGAGGCTCTCAAAAATACACACGACACAACCATTGTCAAAATTTACAGAGACTATTAATTAAGTTTCACATTAGAAAATCAACAGGGAGAGCTTTATTTCTCACAGGAAGACTGTGCTTGATCATGTCCCAGTTGTTGATGGTAACTTGTTACTTTATTATTCACTGCCTAGACTGAATCATCTAAGAGTCATATTTGGGGAGCAGGACCAAGTTGTAAAAAGCAATGTAGAGTAAAAATCATCTCTGCATTAAATAGTTTATAAATCAGTGCTAGTACCAGCAAGCAGTTAAATGATGCTTTTGCTCCTTTTTTTTTTTTTTCTGTTTTGTTTTAAGGACTCGATCATCTTTAACAGATTGGACTTCTTAAGGACCCTAGTGTAGGTTAGCATAAAAAAAAAAGAATTGCTTGAATTGACAAAGGATCTTAACATAATCTGTTAGTAAGTGTTCATAAAGAAAATGTGAATTTGAAATCTGGCTTTAAATTTATACTGAAATTATTTAAAAATTTATAAAATGTATATTATAATCGTATATTATATGTTGCTACAGTATCTGGAAATTGACCTTGGATGTTTTTTACCTTCCACAGGAGTCTTCACTGACACAGCAGATGAAATACATGTTGTAGTTATCCATCCTTGCTGTAGTGTCAAGTCATTACTTAAATAAAGATACAAGTAAATATGTCAATTTTTTTTTTATTGAGCATGAAGATCTTGATCTCTTTTTTCCTATACCCATGTGCTAATTTAGCAAATGAGAAATATTTCTGTAAATAGTGTAAATTAGTCTGAAAAAGTAAAACTGAAGAAAAATGAGAACAGTAATATAAAACCTAATATAGAATGTGATCTGTTTGTTCTATCAAAACTGTTACAGCATGAGTTTTGACACTGATTTATAAGAATCAAACCATGTGTTGACAGTCTATAGTGCAAGAATTATTAATAAAACCAGTGCAGAGAGAAATCTAAGTAAACAATTAAAAGACAAATGTAGGTGTCTCACAAATGGGAGAAATGTTTAAATTAATAGATTGATTTGATTGCTAAATGTCATTTGCTCTTTTTATTATTTTCTCATGATGCATACAAAGCAGAGACCACTTTCTAGCCTGCTGTGTTTACTTGTGTTCTATACTTAAATAAATAAACCACATGGGTTCTCAGTTCAGTAGGTATTCTGCAAAAATATTTTGGGCATCCCAGTGTTTTCTGCTGGCAGTACTGATTATTTCTTGAAATTGGAGCAAGTATAGCAGGGATGCCTGCCTCCTGCAGACCTTTATGTAAAGCAAGTAATGGGAAAATAATATTTTCAATGAATGTGCATAAAAATTGGCATTTCTTCATGTTTGAACCTCGGTGTTTCTTAGATTGCTTTGTCTTTGTCAGATTCTTGTTAGTTTAGTAGGTATAGAGTGTCAGATTCTTGTTAGTTTAGTAGGTATAGAGACTGGAACGGCAACTGGAGAAGATATTAATGCCAAGAAAACTATCAACCCATTTCTCAACAAAGTTTGTTCCTCGTGTTCACTTAGGACTTAGAGGTAACTGAAGGTAACCTTTGAGCTTTTCAATCACATAGTATCTAGCATTTTCAGAACAATTCAGAAAGACTTAGACACTTCTTATCAAATATTCGAATTCTAGAGAGGACCTATATTAAAGCTGTCTCCATGTTATATTTTAACTAAAGAGGGATGCAATGCAGCATTTTTCACACAGATCATGGAGAAATTTATGCTACCGAAAACTTACTAGAAACAAGTGTATTGGTATATTGTTTTAATCCCTTTGCCACCTATCTTTTTCTTTTTTTTTTTTTTTTTTTTTTCCAACCACACTCTCTCATTCTCTGTTCTCATTCTTGAGTAAGATATCTAAATGGTGGCCTCTTATTCACAGTGCCTCCAGTTACTTCTGAGTAAGTGGTGTAATTTCCATGGGAGAATATCACAGAATAACTCAATTTTCTACTTTCCTTCTTGTACTTCAGTACCTCAGAGAATTACTGAATTGCTCTTCCTGTTGAGTGGAAATCCTGAAATGGACTGTTTGTGTTGCAGTCAAAATTATTCTTGGTAAAAACAGCAGTCTTCAAATTTAGCATGGTAGGATCACAGCACTTCATTTTCAGAAAAGGTTAGATATAATAATATAAAAAAGTTTCTCATGTATTTAACAACTGGAAGAAAAAATCTGGCTGACTTGAAACTGAATTCTGGAAACAGAATGATTCTACTTTGTAAATAAACTATAGGACTGAATATCTGTTGTTCATGATGACTGTATGATGTGAAGATTTGTTTTCTACTTATTTCCTCTCAGTCTCCACTTTTTTTTGTACACATGTAGGTCTACCAAAGTGAAAACAGTGTAACCTCTGATTGGTCTTTTCTAATTGGGAGCAATCAACACAGACTTATGAAGGGGAAATCATGCCTGACGAACCTGATAGCCTTCTGTGATAAGATGACTGGTGTGGTGAATGAGGGGAGAGCAGTGGATATTTATCTTGATGTTAGAGAGCCATTAGACACTGACGCAAATAACATCCACACTGACAAACTGATGAAGTATGGGCTGGAAATATGGCCAGTGTGGTAGACTGAGAACTTGCTGAACTGTCAGGCACATCTATCTGTTAGACAAAATCCAACTGGAGACCAACCGATGTACCCTGGCGGTTGATGCTTGAGCCAGTCCTGTTTGAAATCTACATTAATGACCCCAGGGATTTTGTAATCTTTGATATTTTTGAGAAGTTACCAGTGAAACAAAAAAGTTATCTAAATTAAGAATGTATTTTAGGCATCTTCTTTCCATGCTGGGGAATTTATGTTTGTTATGTAAGCAGGTGTTTTCAATCTAAGACAACATAGTAGTTTGAAAAATAAATTATATAACCAATGATATCTATATAAAATATCCAAAATATATATCAACCTTTCAGAATTAGGCAGTCACAAGATGAAAAAATTCCATTAAGTTTATCAGTGCAATTTTAAATTCTTCAACTTTGTTGAAATCTTTGTGCATACATATTTTCATATGATGTGTAATTGCAAGTTTATGTTCTATTGGTGGGTTTCACACAAGTATTTGACAATAATAAAGAACAACATATGCATTTGGTACAGTAAGGTGCAATTCCAGCATCAGAAGGAAAACATGTTCAAATAGAGACTGCATTCAACCTGTACCTTTCTACTGTTTTTACATATTCTATTTCTTTTTCTCCTTTTTTCTTTAATTTGTCCCTCACAGATTATTTTGGACGCTTTAATGCTATAGATTAGAACTGGCTTTACACACTGATGTACTCTCAAGAAATTAGGGACGCAAGTTAGGAAGTCAAGAAGACAATGTAGATTAGAATCAGCTTCAGATTTAACCACATTAATGTAGGTGTTTACATGTGCAGTAGGTGTATAAGCTGTCATTACAGTCAATGCAAAACTGTAGATCTCATGGACCCTATCATCACTGTAGCTGCTGACTAATAATTTTTGTCCACTCCCTAGGTTTTATTGAGTGTTTACCTGGATGTCCATTGCCTATAAGGGGAGCTTAGACAGCAAGCCCACCTAGGCATAAGGTGTTACCTGTATCTTGATCTTGATCTGGATCCCATAAATGGAGATCATATCTCAGAAGCTATAAGCTTATAGTAACAAAAAAATAAAATAAAATCAGGATTCCACTGTTATGATCTCTCCTCCCTGAAGCGGAATTATTAATGAGTCCTTTGTTTTATATTCAATAATCCAATCACTACAGAACTGCATATTGATGTTTATAGATAGGTCATGCTAATGTTCATTACTGTGAATGTTATATGTGTCTCTTTCAGTTCTTGTTGTAAAGAATTGTAATTCCTTCAAGACTGCTTTATGGCTGTGGATTTACTTGATTTGGTGGTAGCACTTCCTGTCTTGCTTGCTGGCCCTACTCTTCGTTCCTCCATTTAGTCTTTATCTCACTACTGTCAGTGAATTCTGGTCTCTCCCTAACTCAACTGTGGTGTGTGTGCTTTTTGTTTGTTTATTTGTTTGCTTTTTTAATCTGGAAAATCACTTGTTTATTCCTTCTTTTTCACCATAGGTTCATTATGTTTTCTTCTGTATAGGTGTTAGAACAGGAATACCTTTAACACATCTAGTCCCTGTGTACCATCATGTTGTATTTTTACTTTGTTTTTTTGTCCTGTCCCAGGATGCACCCCTGTGGTATTCACCTTTACTTCAAATTTCAGATATGTCAGAATCATCCACATTCCTGAGCACTACTCTGCATTTCCTTTTATTCATTTCCAGTGTATTTAGTTTAGTATCTTTGTCCAGGAAGATCACCATGTGTTATCCCTGGTATTTTTTCTCAACACGTGTTGTATAAGAAGCTATTTAGCACAGGCTGTGCAAAAAAAAAAAAAAAAAAAAAAAAAATTCAAAACTGTCAATTTAAAACCTTCTGTTGTTCATTTGGACTTGCATACTGTGGGTGGCACTTGGCGGCTGGTTTGTTGCTGTCTAAAAAAAAGATTTGCCTTTTACAAATGAGTACACTGTTTTCAACATATTGAAAGATTCAAATGAAGATTGAGTACCTGCATTTTTATTATCAAATGTCTACATGATATCAGCAGCAGCCAAGCCATCTTGCTGGGCTGACTTTATTCAGCTTACCTCAGAGTGAAAATGCAATTCCGTGCCCCCCACTAACCAACTCTGTGTTGGCAAAAATAGTGTGTGTTAATAAAAAGTAATGTGTGCTAATAAATTTGCAGTGAAGAACTCTTCCATTTAGTGTAGAGAAGACTAATCCTTGATTTTGAGCTAGAAGAGACTGGAGTAATGACAGGAATGACATCTGACTGTCAGAAACTGCAGCCTCTGACTGTCAAAAATGAGGGAATACCCGCCTCCTGGTTTATTAAACACCCTGAAAGGGGCAATGCATCCCTGGAGCAAAATCTTTTCTCTCCCTCCCTTTTTCCCTGGACATACTGGTTTAGTGGTGAAAGTCAGTGCTAGCAAAGGCTGAGTAGGACTTATTTTAAAAGGGTTATGCCTCAAACTGTTTTTTTCTTTCCTGTACATTGAGAAGGGCAGAACACCTCTGGAGATTACTACTGGCCTTCTGTTTCTAACTCAGCTTTGCAGCTGTACCTTATGAAGCCATTGTAGACACTGAAACATGGCAAAGTTTTCTAATTCTAGGCAATTTTTTTTTCAAGCTAATTTGCCTTTACTTCCACATGCAGCAAAGTACTGAAATTTCTTGACATTCAGCAACTCTAGACTGAGGGCTCAGAGCATTAGATCATATGATTAAAGGCTAATGCCCATAAACAAAAAGACCAGCGGAACTATGGCAGGTGGAGGGATACCATGAAGCTAATAATCGCTAATGGAACACCCTGACCTGGTACTACCAGCACCATCCAAGGTGAACGATCAGCTCCTGGGCCTCATGGAAATCCCACCAAGTCAGCCCAAGAAACTGCCCCCTCTGAATGCCTTGCAGATTAAAGGGGTTTGTTGCCTACAGGGTAGAGGAACTATTATGGGATTCCAGGGAAACAGAATTTTGTGATTGTGTTAAATTCATTATCAGATGTTTTAAAGGGAATTTTAGGACCGTATGGCAGTCATCATGGGATGGACAAAGCCAGGGAAAGAGAGGACCTTGGTTGAACTGGGGAGGAACAAGTATGAGAAAATAAAGGGGAAGGGGTAAAAGAGAACAGTTGAGAATAAACAGGGGCTGGCCAGTACATGTGTCTGACTGAATCCTGTGCTTGATCACTGCAAGCTATCCTATATTCTTGCTAAATGCCAGCTATCTCTTTTGTGGGTGTATGTGGATGCTATGGAAACTCCACCTAGATTGGCTGGTGAGAGACTAGGAGATCTGATTAATAGCAACTGGAGTGGAACCACAAGTCTCAGAGACTCAAGGGCCAGAGATTACAGCAAGTGAGAAAGACCTAGGTCTAGATAGCTACTTGGTAGATGGACTGTCTAAGTCCAGCTTCTGGCAAGGCCCCCAGTGTGTGTATTTCGTTAGTTGACTTTGATCCTGGTCAGCCAGAGAGAAGGACCAGGGCTGGGTCATTCACACTGTTCATGTTTGTCTGGGTGTTCATTTTGTTCACATGGATGCCATAAAGACCCTGTTTTCTGTGTTGGTCCATGTATCCAGCCATGTGTTTAAAGTGTGTATGTACATTCACATGTATGTGTACACGATAGGCTTAGCCTTGACACTGCCTGGAGCTGGGGACATAGCACCGCCGCAGCCCCACACCTACGTGGCTGGGTTAGGAGCACTTTCTGGGTCCTGCTGACCACTAGGTTGGGCAATCTCTAATACACAGACACTAATAAATTTGTGTTCATCAGCCAAGTACGATCTGCTTGTAATCCACAACCCTGGGAAAGTAAAATAGACTCACAATTCCCATGGACTTTAGTTTAAACAAATGCATTTCACTCACGTTTTGTGGGTTTTTTTTTTTTTTTTTTTTTTTTTTTAAGATGGTCTCTACAGTTACTTGAAATAAAGTATGTTGGGTACAGTTCTGGTGGTAAGAACAAACAGAAATAAACCCATGATCTGCAACAAAGATGGAAACAGATTAACAGATTCACAGAAAACATGATTTTTTTTTTTAAATGTGTATGTCACTTTTCACAAGCCCATAGTAGATATAAATCTGTTAAATGTCTGGAAGTTTCTTGCTGTCTTTTATAAATTGTAAATAAAGTTTACAGCGTTCCTTCTTAGCTTTTTCTTTTTCTTTCTGTGTTGAGCTCATAGGGTTTGGGGGTCATGTTATCAGTGTGCTTTTAAGCTGCACACAATTACCCTCAACCCTGTAACACATTGCGCAGCAGGACAGTATTTATGACCTGTCACAATGAAAGCCACTGTCTTATGCAGCCCAACGGGACTCCAAGTATAATTCAGTGGTTATGAAGAATATGAAAGTACAATGTAGGGATAACATATTTAAACATTGCATTACTATGCCTTTGAACATAACTTTTTCCAATCCATATTTTCCACTCAGAAGTTAAGCTGCATGTGTCCTCGGCAGGTTGCTGAAGTAGAAATTCTATTTATCTACTACCTATTATTTTCTTAGCAAAATTATCATCCTATATCACATTATTTGGAGGGATTATTAACCTTAACTACTGAGATCCAAGGTCACTTCACGATGTATTGCTCACTTAGTCCTCATGGTGTCTGACAATTTTTACTTTTTCTTTTAAGAACAACCTATTACATAGTTTTACATCAAATTCAAAATAAGTCTTCATGCAACAGAAGTTGCTCAGGTTATATATATAATGGAATGGATACATATTCACCCCATGTGAAAATAAGAAAGCCATTAAAGTGACATAGTATATCAGAAAAAAAATATTTTGCTTGATAGCAAAGCCCTTTCACAATATGGTAAACAAATGCTGGTATGATAAATGCAGAATTTTAGTGTTATTTAATGACTTTCTGAAAATACTTTTCCAACAACGATAACATTTTCATACCTTGAATAAGAAATGTGGACAGGATTAAAAATAAATATTATTAAAAATAAAGTAGAATACATTAAAGTGTGTTCTCAATTTCTTTTCCCTCATTTTGATCTTATTTTGCTGATGCCTTTTTCTCTCTGTTTACAATCTTTCAGATTTTCAAAAGTGATTTCTTGGTTTTACATTTTGGGTGCTTCATACAAAACACCTTTGATGAAGCCCTTGTTTCCATCTTTTTTTTTCCCCCCATGAATCTTATTAACGTCCATCCTTTGAAAATCTGTCATTTTAAAATTGTAAATCCCAAATTATTGCTTACTTTGAAAGTGTCAGAATGTGCAAATTTTTCACATTAGTTCTGATATCATATAAATTTGTTTTAGTGAGTACTTCTTTATGCATTTGTCTGGAATTCATCATGCCCATGATTAGTATCATGACTTCAGCAGCAGAAAGCATCACATACTGATAGTTTATCCAGGCTGTCAATGGTTTCCAGCCAATCAAGTAAATAACCTACAATGCTAAACACTCACTTTAATTTATGAGGAGATAGAATATCTGTTAATGATTTTGTCTCAGCAGACTAACAACTTTGGATCAATGTCAGCTGTCACTTGATTAATTACATACATAAGGCAGCTGATCACAGAAATTTTCCACCTTTTCCCCTTAGTATTTGTATTTGTTCTTCACAATTAGTCACAGTCACTCAATGGCTGCATATGATGAAGTCAGCACAACAGACCTTAGCAGGGTGTTAAATACTGTGCAAAAGAAATAGAATTGGTATAGTGCAGCATATATTAAAAAAATGGGGAAGACATTACTGGTTTTGAAATTACATTTTTTATTTTTTTTTTCTAAATTTGGGAGAGGTACTCTTTCTCCTTTAAAATACAATTACATTATTTTTTGTTAATACTTAATGCCTTTGATCCTTTGCTCTTATCACTACCTGGTTAATAACATTTTTCTCATATTTTTCTTAATTATATCTGACTTAACTGAGTAATGTAGGATTCAGTGATACTATTTCCCCAACATTGGTATTATGCTTAAAAACTGCATAACATCCTCAGTGACAAAACCTGGTATTTGCTTTGTTACTGCAAAACTGATTAAGCCATGTTTTGCGGATCACTCTGGTCCACCAAAAGTGGCACTATTCTGTGATTCTTTGGGGCACTGCTGATCAGAGGTGGTGTCAAGAGTAAAAAGAAAACTATGGAAGAAGATGCCACAGAGTTTGAGGCTCGTGTTTTTCAGCCACATTTCATTCCACAGAGAGGACTCTGGCACCTGTCCTGTGTCTGCAGAACTTACCTCTTCTGCAATAGCATGGTTCCTCATCCCATGCTCTTAGTGTCTGCCCAGAGATACCTGCCACACCTGACTGTTCCTAAAATTTTAGGTGAAGCATGGGTTTCCTGAATGCCTGGCCAAGATGTGCCTCACTAGAAAAGCAGGCCACTACATTGACAACCTAGACAAATTTCACGTAAAAGTAAGGGGTAAGTAAGGGGTGAATTGCGAGAAGGTATTTTTCTTTAAAACATTTTCTGGTTGACAGCACCTGTTTTAAATCATTTGAATAAACTAGCTTTGTAATCTATGGCTTAGTAAATCTGCTAGATACACAATATACGATAGCCATGCTGACTGAAATACTTGTTTAACCAGCTCAGCTTCTAGCCACCACACATGATCTGCTGGGTGGCAGCTCTCTTTTGTAGACTAGGTATAACTGTTCGTAGTTCAATCCCTTCTGGCTTTCACTTGAAACTGAAACATTTTACTCCTTAGATAGAAAGGATCACCGTCACAGACACTCATCCTGTGTGTATATCCATATGCATTCTGGAAGTTATTCAGCTGGTAACTTTAGGAGGAACTCCTAGTTGTTGATCCAAGACAGTCATATGTACTACCCAGGCACCTCCTTTCCATTCCTAGATGTCACTGAACTGCCTATCTGCTGCTGAAAGTCCCCTACAGACCTGTTCTCACTGCCCTTTCTTTCTCTGTAATTATGATATCCCTTCCTGCTCTCTGCAAGGATGCCACTGGAGGACAGGATGCCTCAATATGAAGGTGTAGGTTACAGCAGGTAAGCTGACCTTAATAAACAGATACAAAACCTGCCTCTATAACCTGTGTTATCATCAGGATGTTTTGGAAAAATGGGCCAGATGTCATACACATATGTGTATAACAAATACATAAAACTCAGTCATGCAGTTTCTCTTATACCTTACCATGAATGAGAAAGACTGAGATTTCAGCTGTGATTATTGTTGCTGGATACAAGGCAGCATTATAATACTATGGTGTAGAAATAATGGAAAGAGTTCAGGCTGAAATATTGCAAGGTGGGTTTGTTTGTTTGCTTGGTTATTATTTATTTATTTATTTATTTTCTTAAGGAACAGCACAAAAAGCCTGCATCATGGACATCAGGGTAAGGAAGCTGAAGTCTGCATTAGGGCAGCGGAGTCTGCTGAGTAGAAAAACCTCTTTTGGGATTGCAGAACATTAGGAATTCTGGATTAGAGCACCACAAGTTGTTAGTGTTTCAACAAAAGAAGACTACAGCTTCAAATATTTATAAGAAAGAAGAAACATCTGAGAAAACAGGATGGGAAAACATCTTTCTTCAAGTTGGGGTGATAGAGAGCAGTTCAGATTCCCCATGTATTCTTTCTCACAATGCAAGACAGGATTGAGCCTAACTGAGCTGGAAGTAAAATTAAAATAAAGGTAAAGGGATGTTTAAAAGCTAATAATTTTACACTTAATATTCAGTCAGGCAACAGAAATCTCTGCTAAGGGCTTACAGAGCCTAGAAGGAGTCAAAAGGAGTCAAAAGAACTTAAAAACAACATTAGTGACACATTAGTGACCCTACTCGTTTGTTGATGACATATAACTCCAAATTATTTTAGCATTTTTTATTATTACTTCCAATTTTTTTTGCTTGATTTTAGATATTTTACTTTGAATAACTTAATTTCTTTTCAAACTTTTCCTTTTATATAATTAAAGCAAATAGTACTGAAATCCTCCAAAACCCATATGTGCTCATATAAGCCTCTTTTTAACACCATGGAACAGGTATGTATTTTTGCGATATATTTGATTTTGAAAATTACAGTGTTACACAATGATAAATATTTTGAAAGCTTTTTCTAGCTATGTTATTCTTTCTTCCTGGCTGAATCATTTTATGAGCAGATAACACTAGTATGAAAACTAAAGCTCTCAAATGAAGTTATTGGAACACAGATTTGTACATGCTCTTTAAAATTTTATTTCCTGCAATGGATACTGAAGCTTTAAATATTAATGTGATTTTAATACTGCATAGAAAAAGACAGAAGGTTGAGACCTTCTTATATCTTAATATAATTCTTACGATGTAAGAAACAGTTATGTACTATCAAGACTTGATTTAGCTAGTGGCATGTCAATGAAAAATAACAGAACTGAACGCAGTGCCATGAAGAATGTTGAGTTACTCTTTCATTATTCACTCCAATCTTATAACTTCAGTGGCATACAAGGCATGAAATGCATTGTCAAAAAAATATAGTAGAGAATACTGTACCATTAAATATTTCATCCAATTGGCAACGGTGCTGCAAAAAGACTGAATGTTAAGCTGAGCTGTTCTTAAAAAACTGTCATTGCACTGTGCTTTCCAGCTCTGTTTCTACAGATAAAAGTTTTCTGTCAGCAATTTCTTTTTAAGTAAATTGAAGCAAGTTTTTTTTTTGTTTTTGTTTTTGTTTTTGTTTTTTTTTTTTTTTGTTTTTTTTTTTTTTGGTGAATATACTTGAGAAAGTCTCTGCCTCTGTAGAGAGGCTGCTGAAGTCTTTGAGACAGGAAAAGGAACTCTTCATTGTGTCTACTGGCATGTGGATTTGACCTCTAGTTAGCAATTGTTTTCTAATCAGGTAAAGTTAGAAAATTTTCCTAGATTGATAGTAAAGAAATTCTGAGTTACAAAATGTGATATGTATACAAAGGAGAGATTACATACCATAATTAGTAGATCAGTATTCCCTTATTTCCTCAGCACTTATTAAATCAAAACTACTCTATTCTACATCAGTTTCTCAGTTTCTCACTATGTATCTTCTGTACCTGTTTATCTTGTTTTGCCTATGGCAGTTGGGACATTTAATGAGGTTCTTGGCCTTCTTTAAGAGCCTAGTGTTTTCGCTGGATGGTCTATCTACCCTACTCTATACCACTCGCACTTGTGTGCATTATGGCCACCAGAAAATTTTAGAAGGTTGTCCAAAAGCCTTTTAAAGTCAACATTGCATCCAGTACAGGCAGACGACCAAAGAATACTCACTGTTCACACAAGCGAATAAGCAAATTCCTATAAATCTGTAGTCAAGATTTTTGTAGGTTGTGTGCAAAAGGGATTTTCAAGAAGGGACTTAAAGGATGGAATTGAGATGACTTTGCTGAAGTTTAAGGAGAGCCATTCCTACATGTGAGGCATAGTGTGGGAGAAAGGATTTTGTCTGAAAATCTGTTAAGCCAGTCCTGAAAAAGACTATGTAGGATGTGCAACATTAATTTTTCTGCCCACCCAAGCTTACATTAATATGTGTGTGAATTTATATAATTTTGTATAACCTTATAATGGAAAACATATAGTCTTTCAACTTATGTATGGAAAAGAGTCTCTCACTCATATAACCTAAAGTGCAGACAGTTAGTGACTGGGCAGGGGAAAATATAGAAATTCTATTCAGTTGGGTAGCTGGTCACATATAAATTGTATGTATGAGATATATACCGGACAGATAAAAGTTACCAGCATGCATGGTCTGGGGAGTCTTGCCTGGCCAGCTGAGGATGCCTCACAAGGAAGCCTGCAGAAAGGACTCCTGTTTATACCCCTCAGATGGTGACTGCCATCCTGTCTGAGCTTTATGGTTGAGCTGTACCCTGTTCCAAGGATCCAAATGCATTACTGAAGTTGTTCATGTAATAAAACTGCAACATGGTGGAACACAGAATGAGAGGTTTTATCTTTTACTAGCTAGATACTATCTTTTCTTGGTTTTGAAAATCAGGGCTAGCATCTCAAAACCACAATTTCTTTCACTATTCTCATTTACTGAGATTTTGCTTCTCAACAGCTAGCTGTGATGTAATCTTAAATGAGTTTGAATTAATCCACATTACAGATGAAGAGAAAGTTGATTAGAGGAATTTTTGGGTAGCATGAAGATGAACAAATTTCATGAAACTAAGAGTGACTTTGTCAGCAGATTGCCTTGGTGGCAGATACACTTTGTGTTAGGCAGTTACTCTGTAGGTGGTATATTGTTCTGTCTGCATTACTCTATTAATAAACCATGTGTTGCTATTTCTGGGCTCAGGAACTCCTGATTAGTATGCACTAAGTGAAATAACTTTTTCAGGGCTTGAGGGAACACTAGCTCAAAATTATTGTAAGGCTTTTTGCCCGTACAACCTTTTTTTTGCCAGGTCAGAAAGTGTGCAAGAGAGATGTAGGAAGCTGACATTTGCATTGTTTGTAGAGGGATGAAAACTAGTTTTAAACAAATATCACTCCAGCCTCTGTGCATGAATCTGTTGCCTATGCAGACATATTAGGTGCATGGGGCAAGGATTTCATTTCACTACATCAGAAGCAATGAGTTCCTACCTTGTCATTGCAATTTTTCACACGTTTTCAAGTTTCTCTGTTTTCAATATGTGAGTAAACTCATCTCTTCAACCTACTGCCATGGGTTGCAAAAGATAGCAACAAACCTCAGCTGAGATTCACACCTAATGAAAACATAAAAGGTAAGAGTTAATAACCATAGCCATTTAAATGGATCCTTTACTCATGGACTTTACATGTTTTGGAAGAAGCTGAGACAATGACATGATATTGCTTTTACCTCCTTTGTGGTCTATCTTCTTTGTAGTCACTGGGGAATTTTCCAGCAAAAAAATATTTGAAGGAGAGTACAACTTCAGTAGCAGTTTTGAACACATGCAGTGCCTACTATGCTTTTCCTTGCTAGCAAGCTGTGAAAATATTCTTACATGTTCTGATCAGGGTTTAGACAGTGAGCTAAATGACTTATTGTAGCAGTGCACACAGACCACCCAAATACCAACGTACTTGGTATGATTAGAAGTGTGAAAATTAGTGCACTTATGCCTCCTGAAATTTTATTTGGCCACCCTGGAGATGTCTAAAAATAAATGTTAAGGCTTCCTGTATATGCAGTCGTTTTTCAAACAGGCTTTCTTCAAGTACTTTTTCTGAGTATGTCTATGCTCACATAACTGTACATAGTGTTGCTTTTAACTAATTTGTTGGTCTGCTTACCTCAGGATGCCAAAGCTGTTCCAAGGATGGACTAGCTGTGTACTAGCAAGTAGCCTGTGCTGTGATGCTGTAGCCAGTTTGTTCCTCATATCGGAGGCTGAGCAGGGCCACATTACAACAGTAACTTCTGTGCATACATGCCCTTAGAAATGTAGAGTCACCTTTAACCAGTCAAGCAACAGAGAGAGGGGATATCGTGTCACATAGACAACTGTTGAATTGTACCCTGACAGTGAGTATAGCTTAGAAAAAAACCTGCAGAGCAAGCAATGTGCTTCTTAAGCAACTGAAGTGTGGTTCCTACCCTAGGATGAAGTAATTTAAAGGTGACAAGAACATGTTGGCTCAGGTATGGTAAGCTACTGGAATGCATTTTCTGATATAGGTAGGTCGTCCTAAGACTAAAGTACTTGTCTAGAAGGAGAATGATGTGGCCTTGTTTTCATTCTTGAACCACTCCAGAAAAGACAGAGCTTTCTCATGTATATTCCAGTGTGTGATGAATTTTAACATTACAGGAATGGGAAGTATGGTCAAGTCATCCAGAGAATAGTCACAGTTATTGAATAGTACTGAATTAGTAGAACTACTAAACTAAAAAAAAAATAAATAAATACAATCTGCAGGAATAAGGGTCTGTTTTTATTCAGAGCAGAGTCAGGCTGATGCTGAGAACTTTTTCTGAAAATGTTATCTGGAAGTTTTGTTCCGCCTTGTACATGCAAATATTTAGCAGAGCATCTACTCCCTGGTAGTATGAACATCCGGTAACAGCCATGAAATAACTACTGTTCACAATGCAGTTTGCCTTGTATTCACAGTGTTTTATCAGGCGAAACTACCCTCTAAGCCAAAAAAAAAAAAAAAAGACCTAACTAAATAATACTTCATCATGCATCATGTTTTGTTGGTATTTCCTTAAAGTAGAAACAAAACCAGATAACAATTATTTTTACAATATATTTTTATTACTAATACAATTACAGCAGTGATTAAATGTAATGCCATGCTCAGGGGACTTGTGTATATGGGGGTTAGCAGAGACAAAGTAGTTACCCTTTTACCCTTACACTGTTCAACTCAATAAAATGAAATTAGAGTTGTAGGAGGATAACAGGATTATTGTAGAGTCATCACTTCCTACAGCATTTATCCTTTAAATTTGACCTTTGCAGGAGTTCATTATGCCAAAATTGATAGATCATGCTCATAGGAAAAAAGTCATCTGGAATACCTGAGAGCTATCGAGCTAACTAAATAAACAACTCGAGGCAGTGCATGTATATATTTAAAATAGGTTTGTGTGTATGTGCATATATATATATAGGTATGCCTGTAAATGCTGCAAGACTTGTC
The DNA here is from genome assembly GCF_964273445.1 of Streptopelia decaocto. NCBI lineage: Eukaryota > Metazoa > Chordata > Aves > Columbiformes > Columbidae > Streptopelia > Streptopelia decaocto. The sequence continues at coordinate 35,228,160 of NC_138663.1, read as the reverse complement.
ACAGTAGCTTTCTTTTAATTATCACTTGTGAATATAAATACGAATTTAGTTATGATGGATACTAACTCAATGTTTAAAAAAGATAGAAGGCAATGACAGAAATATGCCACTTCAATGTAAAGGCATGTCACTAAATCTTCATAGCAGTGAAAAAAAAATAGATTTTTCGTTTTTTCTCTCTTCCTGGTCTAGATAACTGATGGGGTGAAAAACCTCAGGAACTAAGGAAGACTGATGTGATACCTTTAGGGGGATTGAAATACTGTAGAAAAACAATGCTCTCAGTTTGATCAATCTCACCAAGGGAGCTGCTTCCAGGCCATCAATGAGTGCCAAACCTGATCTCAACTTCAGAGTTCACATCTAAAGATTTACAGAATATCCATGGTGGACGTGCCTTCCAGCAATTGTAATAAAACCCATTTTTAGAACTGAGTGGTCTGTATTAGTCACCACATGAAAGTTGAGTTTAAAGCCCAATTCAGCTCTGCCACATCCATACTAAGAAATCTCAGCTCTCTGCAGGAATAATGAATATCATACATAGATGTCTATCAGCCAGATTCCACCTTCTGTAAACAAACATATAACTGTCCAATTTATTCTAACTGAGCTGCTCCCTGTTCACTTTAATGATGAAATATTTTAAACACCTGGCTCTTCGGTGAGAGCTAAGTGAGCTAACAGTCTACCTGGGATACCAACTTTCAGAGAGTTCAGTGACCTGTTCAACTGACTCATTCTCTGTTTTAATCTAGTTTCTTGTTATTTCCCATCTTTCAGTTCTGAGGTTGAAATGACAATGTCAAACTGTAGAGTAATCTATCAGTTTATATGAAAGGATTAGGAGAAGGTTGTAAACCAAATGAAAAACTTTGAACGTTAAAAGAGTTTATGAGTTCAGTGATCAAAATGCTTATTACTGTCTCCCTGCTATCTTCCCCTTCAAGTTAAGAATAAACTCCATGCTGGTTCTGTTAAATTACAGTGTTGGCAACACCCTTAATGCACTGAAGTGTTGGTGGATGCCTTGAAGTAGAGAGAGCAAATAATCATTGACTTGTCTGAAGGTTTTGGAAATAGTTTTGGTTTTGTTCCCTAATGTCACAATCAAAAGAATAGGACCAGTAAGCTGAAATGGCGGTGTGCTGATAGAGCTTCCTAAGCAGAGAGATGGGACACACTGCATGCTCACCTGCCTATTGCTAGTTGGAGTATTCAGCAGATAATCCTGTGACTGATTACATTTCAATTTTTACTGCAATATTTACTGGTGACAAATAAAATTGATTAATGCTGATTCATTGTGAAAACTACTATCCTTTCACTTTTTTTGCAGATGAGTAAGTTTTATAAACTCACAATACACAGATTCATTATCTAATAAGTACAATGTAGCTCATAACTCTTCTTAAAGACGTTTTGAAAGAGATAGTAGATGTCTGACTTCGATTTTTAGAATGTAATACTGATCTTTTGTAATGCTTTATATTTTCTTATCAGTACCTGTAGGTTATAGTACAGATGAAGGATCCCATGTTAATTCCTGGAAACCAGGTATTTCAGATGCTTATTTGCATGGGTACCTCTTGTGAAAATGAGCTTCTGAAACGGAGATCTCTGAAATCTGACTTCTACATACAACTGAAATATAACTTCTTTTTTGACTGGTATCTGCTAATCTTTCTATGACTACTGTAACTATTGTTGTCCTCTTGTTATTATTTTACCTTAAGGAACACAACAATCCTTCTTTGGGAATGGGAAGAATAAACCATGAGAGTGAAAGTCAGTGATGGGCATTATCTGCTACAGGGAAGCCCAAACAAAGACATTCTCCTATGGTTTAGTTTACTAGGCTGCTATACATAGCTATTCAAATAGGAAGGAGAAGATGTTGTCCAAGCTATGCCTAGGTTAAAGGAAACTGGTGACTATTTTTCTATGACAATAGAGTTTTACTTGAAAATCACTGCACTTTTAGCAAAGCAGAGCTGTGCATATGTTTTTGCAGTTTTTTCAGCTGTGTGGAGTGTTGAGATTCTGACTTCAGTCTATGATTCATCCACTTCTGTTTATTTTTATTCCACTTCTCTGTTGGAATCACTTATTTCTCTATTTAAGGAGTTTTGAGTTGAAAGGAGGATTCTTTTTCCCTGTTACGGCTACATCAGAAAAGCACCAATATTGCTGCTCATGGAAACACTCTGGCCTCTAAGAGTTTGTCATTCTGGAATCATTATTTCTGCTCAGGGCAGAAATCCAGATTCTCTGTTTAGTCAAGGGCTATATAAGTAGGTCCCCTAGAGGCAATTCATTTAGTGCTTATGTTACAGACACTTTCGGTGGGATAAGGGCTTTCAGGAGTTTCCTCTTTCCTCCTCTCTCTGATGTGAGGACCTGGATGGCTGGTTTAGGTCAGCTGCAGCAGGTGAGTGGGATCTTTCGCGGGTACCTCCACTGTTTCGGGAAAATGAGATGCTCCTGGGAAGGAGCACCACCAAAGTTCAGAAGTGAGAAAATCTGCACCTAAATTAAGCCTTGAGCTAATCTCATAGTATCTGAGCCAAATGATCATGAACTTGTAACAGCCTGAGCATATCCAACTTCCCTGTTTCCTAGTGCATTCTGACACCAAATGTACTGCATTGTCTGTGTGGTGATTACTATTAATATCACTTACAAAGAGTAAGTCTCTTGTCTTGTGGCTTAAAGGAGTAAGTAGGTCAGTCATCTTCTCCCAGCTCGGCTTTGTTTTACCCCTGCATTATGTGTGTGATATGTTTCTCAGGACCAAGTAGTTTCTTTTGCTTGAAGGAATTCATGGACTGCAATTTGTCCTTGTGGAGCTGTAGCAAAGGCTCAGCATCGCCAGTCCTATTTAATTCTTTACAGATAACGTCGCTATTTTGACATTGTTGCTACCTTATTATTTCAGCCAAGCTGTTCCTTCTGACAAGTGGCAAAATAGGCCATTGAAAGCCACTCACAATTTCAGAAGTAGTCTTAACACAGTACTCCCTTAAACAAGGGATGTTTCTTCACAGCTTCTCTTTTTCTTCCTCCAAAACTATTTTCAAATCACAACCAGCTCAGATGATTGCCCAACATTCACAGCAATTTTCACTTAATTTGCTCGCAGTCATGGAAATTAGTGTAGCCCTAGGAGAATATATTCAGGACAATTTATTAGGATGCTTTGCTGTAGAATAAACTGCAGTCCTTCCAGTATTGTAGCATGAGGAATGTAAGCATTCTCGGAGCTGGAAGCACTGCTAAGAATACTAATAGGAGAATCGTCTTTCTGATGCTCATCTTGTCCAAAATTCTTGAAAGCTATCCCTAATATCTGTAAGGCACAGATGTTTGCAGTTTCTATTTTATCTATGCTTGATGTTTTCCTTATACGAAGTGTATTTCTGCAGCAAGATGACTCTCAGACCTTTCCAAGATCTTGTTGCAATTAAAAGGATATGCCTTTAGGTGATGAATATGGCTCCTGATGCTTACTCCCTGCAGATGAGTATGTTTCTGCTTGTGGACTATCCTCAGATATGGTAACATTTTTGACTTTTTAGTTCTATGATAGAAAAATATCTATTTAGCAAACCAGAAAACCAGAAGAAAGGTGTTTGTTTTGTTTGTTTGTTTGTTTTTTTTTTGTTTTTTTTTTTTTGGTTTTTTGTTTTTTTTTTTTTAGATTAGATGGATTCTTTCTGTTTGTCTCTGAATCAGCAAGGGAATTTTTAGTTTGCTGGTTTTCACAGGAAGCTCTACCTCTTGTGGAAGAAGTGAAGCTCGAGTATTTAATCTCAGGACAAACAAGGGAGAGAATGCAGGTCAGGAGCCTGAGCGAGCAAGCAAAATAATTTGTCTAAATCTCTCTCTTCAGTAAGGTATTGAAAGTGAAGTTAAACATATTTCTTACTGTTTTTTTCTTTATGAGTAATTTTTTGTACTGAAAAATAACAAACATTCCTCAGCCTAAAGATTTTGTAATTGAGGAAGTGATGTTCTTTGTGTAGGTGATATTCCCATAATTATTTATTTGATAACTTACAGGGTGTTTCAAAAGATGGACCCAATTTGAAAGCACTATATCTCTGAAATTGGGACAATTTTTTTGGAAACACCTTGTATTTTACTGGAAATCTTCATGGTCATTTCTTAATCCATTCAGTAATTCTAGCAGTTCCGTGTGGGACCTCAGGGTTCTGTTGCTTTGAAATTACCTCTCTCAAAGCATAAATATTTATAATAAAAGAAGGAAACTTTCTATAGTACTTGCTGACAGCCAGACTGATTTGTTTTCCTAGTGCCTTTAAATACTTTGGAGGATAACCCTTTGTAGGGGCTTGGACAAGGCCTGCAAAAACATGCAAAGTCACTCAGCTCTATTATGGTTAACGGGGAGAGAGAGATGATTTTGAAGAGAAATTCAGAGTTACAGCCTCATTTTAGAAGTTTTCAATCACTCTGCATGTATCATTCTGTCCCCACTGAATAAATAAAGAGTCTGAGAAGACCAGTCTTACCAGCTAAAACTGTCTGTGAGGATACCCTTGTGAAGCTTGCAAATCACATAGATATTTTTAAACATTTTAGGGAAAACCTTTTCCCTGTTATCTGTAATGTATCTATCAGATGATCATAATGCATTTATTTTACGACTGCTGTAAATCAATGTGTGTGTCCTTAAGCTATATTGTTACTATTCGTATGATGTTGAAAGACTATAAACTGGTTTCAGTTATCCTTTAGAATTTCTGTATTTGCTTATGATTAAGACTTCTAATAAAAGTTGTCTAAATACTTTAACTTCAATCAATATTTTAATTCCCAAGCTATAAGGTAGAGCAATAAACTTGGAAATTGATTTTTTTTGGTCATCTCAGTATTGTGTGAGGGTGCAAGAGATACAACTGATCCTTTATCTATTTATTTACTTTTAAGGAAAATCTGTTCTATGCTTTAGAGCTTCAGAAGAAACGTACACAGAGAAATGTTTCTTGTTGCTCTTCTTTTAATCAGAAGAATTCAGATGATGGTAAAATTCAACAGAAGCAGACTTCCAAAACAGCAGAACAAGACAGAATTTGGAATAAATAATACTTAATGTTTGTTTCAAAAAGGCAAAATTGGAAAAAGGTATAGTACATTTCAAAAATCTTACTTTTGTGATAATATTTATATGCATTTTTAAAGAAATAAATTTTACTATTTCTGAAGCATGATCAGTTTGGCTCTGACAACACAGTTTAATGTAGAGGTGAATTCTTACACAGTATATCCCTCTTCAATTTCTTTCCTGTTAATATTATCATCCCTAGAAATTTTAAAAATGCTTTCAGAAAATGAGAACGTCTGCATACATTGCAGATGAAATACCAACATTTGGAAAATGCCTGTAAGTGAGGAAGAAATAAAAGCAAAGTGTTAATGACCAATAGTGTCATTGCTTTGTCAGTGTCAGAGAAGGAAGCAATGGTTAGAGCTTAAGTGAGAACATAATTTTGGGCATAAATTGAGATGATCTGACTGGAGTTGTATAAACAAGTGAAAATACCTGTCAGGAAGAAACATACGTTGCCTCCCGAAGTTTCCATGATATTATGCTGCCACCAACTGCTATCTATTATCTGTCACTTACTGCTGATAGGTGCAAAAATACTGTGCCCTCTTCTTCTGATCTCCTATCTACATGTCTCTTATAAAAAATTGTCTTCCTCATTTAAACATTAAAATAAGAAAATTGGATGAATGAAATACAAATATACTCATCAGTGTACAATCAATTTTTTTTTGCAAAAGTAATTCAATGTTAACTAAAGTTGGATTACTAACGACTGGCAAAAAAGCGAGACCAAAACTAAAAATTTCACAGCTGCTGAACTGCTTCTGATGTTATTATAAGAGACAAAAGCTAGATGTGCTGAAGCAGAAAAAGCCACATATAGTCCACTGAAAAGCTCTCATGGACATTTAAGAGGCTTGGAATAGGTCTACACTAAAAATGATTAAGACTGATCTTCTGTGCATCTCAGGATATGTGTATTGCATGCAGTAAAGCATATCCAGCTTATACAAGTTTATTTTACTATTTGTGAGTTTATCAACAAAATTGTGGGACTGCATGATGCAAACATTGGAATGCTCATATTAGAGATGGAAGAATAATGAAAAGTTCACTAAAACAACAACTCAGTTTCCTTTTACAAAACTACTTCTTCCTTCTGGAATAAGTATGAAGTCCAGGTTCCTTGGGTTTATTGTGCCTGTGTGTTCCTGGCATGGGGCTGGTTATTCACGCTTGCTCTGTTATTCTTTCCTATTTCTTCTGCTTAGTACAGAAAAAGACCTTCAGTTAGTACAGCCTTTTTCTAAGCATGAAGAATGTAAATATGCTTTTCACTTGCTCTTACTTTTCAGTGCCAATTTCGTTAGCATTATTTGGTTCTACAGAAACAGCAGTTATATGCCCAGACTTACTCCCACTGTGCATAATTTATCTTCTATTTTTTAATGGAGTCTGTGTTTTTTTAAACTTTCTCAGTGAAGAAAAAAATGATAACTGTCTTCCCTATTTTTATAATAATGGTTTAATTATGGTTTCTTTCATCATTAAAGTCTCATTTGCAAATACCTCTGAAATGTGTATTCCTATATAAACGTTTCTTGTTTAATTATTACAGTGTAGCTGATCCATGTGTTTAGAGCATATTTAAACTCTGATTTATTATGTTTTTTGTAGTACAGGTAAACAAATACTGTTTGTTTCAGTACTTCCACAGCATTTACAAGCATTACAAGTATTTACTTTTGTTTTGCAGGGTTAGGCTTTGTAATTGCGTCAATATGAACTCTACTGAGCTGAGTAACAGTAGACCTGCTGGACAACTGATCATTAGCTAAAAAAGGAATAACAGCAATAAGAGGAGCAATAAAAATGTTGCAGACTGATGAATAGTGCTTTTTTCATTTCTTTTGTGAAGTGTGTATCAGCTTTGTATATCAAAAATAAAATAACTAAAGTCTCAGACCAGCTGCAATTCCCTGTACTGAACTATTCAATCTGTTACAAGAGCAAAGCTTACTTTTATACTTTCCCTTATCCATCTTTGCAACGGCAGGTAGCAGCTCTGCTGGTTCATAGCAAGGTTGTTCTAATAAAAATTCGTTCATTAAATGGAGGAACTTAACCATGACCTAACTCAGGGAAGCAGATTAGGTGATATCAATGAGAGATGAGAAAAAAAAAGAAAAATCACACTTCTTTGCTTGTACACACCACAGTGTGCACCAAAATCCTACGCCGATATCCTCCCAGAACAGCACTTTGTTGGGATGTGCCTTGTTTCCCAACTGAATGCTCAGCTTAGTGGTAAGGAAAAAAAGGAAGGATCTAGTGGGTCTAGTGAACTATCAACCACGTGCACTAACAATGAGCGCTATTATTATATCTGCGAAATGCAGCATCTATTTCCAAGGCTGAAAATAAAAGGGATGCAGTGCTCAGACAGGCTTTGCAAGCGAGGCACATAATGCAGAAGAAGGGAAGAGTTCTTAGGAGCAAGATTGAACAAAGCTTTCTTAGTCTTCTTTCTTGGTCTGTAGTAACTCATTGGTCCCTATTGTGTAACTCCAGATCAGACTGGCTCAGTGGGTTATTTTTCATGCTAAATAAAATCCTCTATAAGCCCTGAAGAGTTCACAAGAACTGCCCACTAATTTCCCTGCCAGGTAAAGAACACACAATAGATGTACTTTTGATTGTCGATTTTAAGTTTAATGGTCCTGGCTTCCATCATATTAGCATGAACGGGATTGCAACACAGAGAGTGACTGGAGAAGAGAGAGCAGAGAGGACTTTCCTTATCTGATGTGAGATTAAATTGGGTTTCATATCCACAAAAGAGAAGGAATATATTTATGTTTAATATTCCCTACATCCTCTCTCAATTGCCTGGTAGAGGTTGTGCCTCTCTTCTAAAATTCTAGATAGCATTAAGCAGAGGAAAGAACTTCTTAACTACAGGACAAATGTTTTCCTCCCTTTCTAAATTCTGTTTTTCTGATGTCTGTTAGTTTGAGGTGGGCTTAAGAAGATAGGGGCATATGTAAGATCTTGAAAGGACATATGTTGTCAGAGATTACATCTTGAGATTTCTTAGGTGAGGAACTGTAGTAACATTAATATTACTAACAAGTAAAGTCTTACGGTCCCATTTTTTTGCACTGTGTATAATTTAAAATGAATGTTATGCTCTTTCTACTGTTGTTCATTGTTGTTCTCTATGATATTTGGACACCAGCTTTGCTCCAGGAAGTCACTACAATTAAGTAAGTTTGTGTTGACATAGTTTGAGAGGAAAAATGAGAAAATTTGACTTTGTAGTTTATATTATTTATGTAGAATAATAGCATTACTTCAGAGAAAATGATTTGAATAAACGAGGAATTCTATTGACATTCTTATGTCTTATTAGCTGCCACACATGTTTTCATCGCTCTGAATTCTTCTTATCTGTACACATTATTCTTACTAGTAGAATTTATTTATGTTTTAAGAACATGCACTATGTTTCATTGTGCAGTGTTTGAAAGTGTAATTTACAACGTAAAGAAAAAAGTAACATTTCTTGGGTTATCTTGCTAATACTTATTTTTTATGTCCATGATCAAAAATAATTTCTAAATTAATTGTGATGGTAAAATAAACTCCATAAAAGCCATGAAAACTCATGTTTTGGTTTGGTTAGTGGTTTTGTTGTTGTTTTTGTTTTGCGGTTTTGTTTGTTAGTGTTTTTTTTTTTTCGTTTTAAATTACAGAGATTAAAATAATTGTGAAACACTCACAACAAAAGTAAACACTTCTCTAAAAATTTTTCTTATTACAGTATCATTTCATATATTGTTCTTTTAAACTATGAAAAATCTGTCACTGTCCCATTGACAGATTTACAATTTGAATTAGATGTGAAACATTAACTATCAATCTGTTTTCCCTATTTTTACACTCTGTAGTACTAGGAACAAAGGGGAAGGTTTTCTAAGTATTTGTATGTATATGTACAGGTATCTCTACATAATTAGTAGGCAGGAAATGGGCAATAATTAGGTGGAGAAAATAATAGTTTAAAGAATGGTATGCTGTTTTGGAGATTTGAGTTGAAATCCTTGTGTCATTCTAGGCAAGCTAACCTTTGAAAACCATCTTCATTTTAAGATCTTCCAGTTTTCCAGAAAAAGAATGAAAATATTGTGAAAAAGATGGCAATCCATTAAAGTGGCATGCTCAAATACTACCATTGTGGCAGACCTCAAACACATGAGAAGTATTGTATGTGTTAACAGTTGCAGCATTTCAGTGTCTGATGCATAGAAATCAGTGAAATCTGAACTCACCAACAGTTTACTCTCACCTTTTGTGCCCTGGTGGGTGATTCACTGTGTTGTAGCCCTGGGATACAGCAGAAGGAGGTTTTATATCCAGCATACTTTCAAAGCAACAGCAGTAGGGAAATTAGAACACTTATTTCCAATTGGTAATTCTAAGTATATCTGTAAAGCTGGATTGTTGAAGTAGCTCTGCTGTAAATCCCTTAACAGTGTTTCATATTGAAAATGAGACTGGTAAAAATGGAACTGTCTGTAGGTAAATATAATGCCAATGAAAAAACTGTATTTGATTGTCATGTTATGCAGAAGTTTGAAGTTACGCAGTAATGAATGAAGCACATTGCTGCTGGGCTCCTTCCTTAGGGCTATTTCAGCAGATTAAACAATGTCTAGTAGAGTGCAGTCATCCGTGCTGCTGAGCTGTGAGAATGATTGCTAGCGTGCTTTTGGCTCCTGGTGTCAGGCACTCTCCCAAATGACTTCTGGGCATGGTTTGGGATTTATGACATTCTAGGGACCACTGAAAATAGACAGTTTGTGCATAATCACTCTTTTTTGAAAGTTAAGAGTTTACTAGCAATGACAATGACATAGCAGTGCTGGGGCTCTTCCCGGGAATGTTTAATTCTTTGGTTTTCATGCAGACGTTGGCTTTTGATACTACAAGATTCAACAGATTTGATCTTATCTAGAAAATAAAGGGAGGATGAATTGAATTTCATTCAGGTTTGTAAACTACTTAAACAAATTCCAGTTCTATACTCCAATTCTGCTTTGCAGTGTATTTCTGTAAATCTGTCTCCTATTAGTGGGTTTTGGTACATCAATAGCATTATTCATAACAAGACTAAGGATGAGCAAGTTAGGTTCTTCTGGTAGGAGACATGAATATACTGGACCATTAAGTTGCATTTTACTTTTCTAGGCTTATATTTTTCATCCTGTTCCCTGAAACTGAAATGTTTTGTCCTTCCCTTTCTCTTTTTCTAAATGAAGCTGAAATTTTCGCATGTACACATGGCACTGGGAGTTTATCAAATAGTATGGGGCTTGGGATAGATTTGTGAGAGTGGCAGCATTATAACAATGAATAGTTCTGTTTAATGATGAAAGTGCCTCCAGGATTTGAAACTCTAGTTCTAGTAGACACAGAAGAAAAAGGAGGCTTTTCTAAATAGCAAGCTTTCCTGGGGATCTCAAAGCTATTAGTTATATTTTATTTCACTGTTTTCAACCTTTATTTTAATGGACCTGTAGATTCCTTAAGGAATATTATAAGTGAAAAAATGATTAGAAAAATTATAAATTTGTTGTATTTAGTCTAACATAACAAGACGGAACTATTTGTCAACAGTTCTGAAGTTGCAATTTGTCTCTAGAACTGCAGTTGAATGCCAACAGTGATGCTAAAGTGTCACAAATTCTGAGAAACTGTGTATAGCCAACAGTAGGGAGGAAAAAAAAAAAAAAAGAAAATGTTGCTAATGCTATGGATTTATTTTTATACATTTTCAGGAACCACATGAAAATACCATTGACGTTCATATACACTTAATGCTACCAAGCTTATGCTATAGTACTTGTCCACCTTACCTTTATATTTTTAATGCTACAGAAACTGTATATGCAATTTTTGCGTGACTTGACTTGTTTCAGTGGGTATTTGACTAATTCATGTCAGTGTGAAGTGGGAAGAGGTGTATAGATTTTCCTAGCTTGTTTAGGAAAGAAGAGCAGTTTGCTGTTATTCACCCGCTGACACAGAAATAGCTGCTTGTTTCTGATGTTCACCCGCAATCTGTTTGAAACTCTTTTTCCTGCTTTATTAACATAACTAACATTGATTTATTTTGCTTTTAAGCCACACAGAGGAATCAAGGCTGAGTAGGTGCAGGATTAAATAAGGGTTAATGTTGCACAAAAGTTTAGGTACATGCAGTAATATTTTTCTGAATTTCATTACATATTTTGTAGAACTGTGATTTTAGTGAAATTGCTGGAGGTACAGAAAATGTATTGTTCAATTCATTCTCCTTCCTTTTCAGATTTATAATAAAATGTATATGAATTAATAACAGTGCACCTAAAAGCACTTTTCATTTGATTTTACAATTACATCCTGCAAATTATAATGTGAAATATAGCCTGCTAGTATCCAGCTCTGTTGAGCTCCTGGTCTCATTTGTATAGTTTAACACTGATACTATAATACTAAGGGGAAAAGAATACTATTTTTCAATATTTGTTAGGTTTAAATCTCTGTCAATTCTAGAATGTACTAAGATATTTCTTTAAGTCTTGAGCTGTAAAATCATAGTCTTTTGAGTATCATATTGGTATGAATTTTCCAACCTTTTATTTTCCAAGTAACATTTAGGAAAACCAGGATTAAAAGAAATTAAATTAAAAGATGTAATTTACAGCCTTCCCCACTCCCTTGATAGGCTTCTATTTTACGTGATTTTTTTTCTTTCATTTCTATAGCTCAGTGGGCAGAAATAGAAAAAACCTTGGTAAAAAAAAGCACAGTGAATGTGAGTTTGTTTTTCAGATTCTTTAGTGGGACAAAATTTGATTTTGATATATGAGCACCTAGTCTGATATTTTAGTAACAGCAGAAGTATTCTCATTCATCACCAAAACAGGCACAGTTCCTGATGATTTCAATGAGACTTGTGGATGCTTCATACCTCCCAAAACACCACCTCTCGGTATGCATTAGGGTTATCATCATCAGACAGTCATTATTGTTCAGTTTTCAGCAAATTCCAGCTATTCATGCCACATTTTAATATTTTTAAGAGTTCAGATGTAATCCTTAGGTATTTTTAGAAGTCTGAGCTATGTTGATTTTTCTTCTGAAGTGGAGCTTTTTATTTGACAGGTGTAAGTGGATCATAGCAGTAAGACAGAGATACATTGATTTGACTTTGACTTCATTTTTCTTAGCTCTCCAAAAAGTTGTATGTCCATAATGCACTGGGGTAAGCCACAGCTTCCATTATCTATTTTGCTGCATCTATCCCATATACACCAGTGTCAGCTGAACTCAGAAGAAACTTTTCTTTTTGTTTTGAGAGAGAAAACACATTTTATTTATCTGTACTGATGCAGATGAAAATGTCAAGAAAACATAATGTTTCCTACTAGATCATAATTAATGAGTTAAGTAGATGAAGACACTAGTATACTTGTTATCCATTGTTTGCCATTATTTTTTATAAAAGAAAAATATGTAAATAACATAATTATCACTGGCAGAAATCCATTACAACCTTTATGTGCAGATTGCTTATATGACTTGAGAATTCTATACCTATGTGAAAAATCCTACAATAATCATTGTTATTCAGAAATAGATGTAAAAAATAAGGAGACATGAGAAATGATAGGAAAAACAGCAATGAGACAGTAGTGATCAGCAACATACTGAGTCTGTACCTTAGTTTATCCATGGCTAAGTATAGATAGAGATAGACTATAGGCTCCACAGAGGGATCTGGGCTGGTTGGATTGTTGGGCTGAGGCCAATTGTACGAGGTTTATCAAGACTAAGTGCCGGGCCCTGCTCTTGGGTCACAACAACCCCAGGCAGCTCTGCAGGCTGGTGGAAGAGTGGCTGGAAAGCTGCCTGGTGGAAAAGGATCTAGGGGTGTTGATCAACAGCCAGCTGAACATGAGCAAACAGTGTGCCCAGGTGGCCAAAAAGGCCAACAGCATCCTGGCTTGTATCAGGAATAGTGTGGCCAGCGGGACTAGGGAAGTGATTGTGCCACTGTACTTGGTGCTGGTGAGGCCCCACCTTGAATCCTGTGTTCAGTTTTGGGTGTCTCACTACAATAAAGACATTGAGGTGCTGGAGCGAGTTCAGAGGAAGGTGATGAGGCTGGTGAGGGGCCTGGAGCACAGGCCTTATGAAAGCAGGTGAGAAAACTGGGGCTGTTTAGACTGGAGAAATGGAGGCTGAGGGGAGACCTTATAGCTGTCTACAACTCAAAGGAGGTTGTAGCACAAGGGGTATTGGTCTCTTCTCCCAAGTAGAAAGTGATAGGACAAGAGGAAATGGCCTTGAGTTCAGATTGTATATTAGGAAAAATTTCTTCACAGAAAGGGTTGTCAAGCAGTGGGACAGGCTGCCCAGAGAAGTGATTTAGTCACCATCCCTGAATGTGTTTAAAAGACGTATAGATGATGTTCTTAGGGACATGGTTTAGTGCTAGATTTAGGTTAGGGTTGTACTAGATGATTCTGAATGTCTCTTTGAACTAAAACAATTCCATGATTCTGTGATTTCTGATGTGAATTTTGGAGTTGTCCTATGCAGGAACGTGAGTTGGACTCAATGATCCTTGTGAGTTCCTTCCAACTCAGGACATTCTATGATTCTCTGATACTCTTACTAATAACAAATGAAAACTGCAGTTTTCCAGGTCGATTCTGCTTTCTCACTTATTGTAATACATGTTCTTTCCCTTCTCTAGGAGTAATATCTTACTATTCTCTCAGTTTCTTTTGGGGTGCATCTTTTTTACATTTCTTCAAGCTCTTTTACCAACCTTAATTGTTAATCTTGTTTTTCACTGTAACTTTTATGCATTATAAAACACTTTTTAATTTGGAATATCCAACATAAAAAAAACATCTAGAAATAAAATGTGTGCTTTAACTGCTTACTGATCCAGTGGTTACAAAGGTGATCTTTTTCCTCTAATTCCCACTTGATATTTTCACAGTGAAATAATATTCACAGGGCAGACTAGGACATCTTCAAAACTGCTTTATGTAGTAATGTTTATGCTTCAGCATATCATTACCTTGCTCATTCAGTTATTAATTACATCTTCAAGTCTGAATCACTATTATAAAAAAGCATTCCTGTACAATGTCGATTCCATTTTGGTTATTCACTTTTGGTCCTCAACTATCTTTCATTACGTCTGAATTCAGACATGGTCATTTAAGCAGCAAGTCCAAGAAGTCATATATCTAATTCCAAAATGATTGCCATCTAATTATTTACATTCCAACCCTGTAGCCACTTTTACTTTGATGTTTTATAGCTACATCCCATAGATGCCAAGAACTACTCAGGCTTGTCATGGCTAGAAGGGGTACAAGATTTAACTCCAAATACGACGTCTGTTGTGTTTACCTACAGCTTTGATTCTACTAGGAACAAAGTGGTGTAAATATTGAGAACTGAATGTTTTATCAGGACAATACATGCATACCACCTCAATGTGACACTAATAAATTACTTGGCATATGGAACATACTGTCTCTTATGTGTTTGAAACAGTGATTTGGGGTTGACTGCTCAAAGATGAGGTACCACTTAGCTGAAAGTATGTGTCCACAATGGACCATTTGCACTTATAAAAGCGTTTCATTGGTTCAAAGCATTTGCGAAAAAGTTTATGAATTTATGGCCAGTTATCAGTAGGAGATCATTGGATCCTCTGAATGCAATGTGATACAGATGAATTTGATTCTTTTTGTGTAGATTTTTATATGATTGGGTGTGGAGGTTCATGAGCTAGGTCTGCCATGTCTCCTTAGTGTAGTGCAGTGCTTTGTAGAGATAATAGCTTAGATCTCCAAAGTAATATAACTATGATGCTGTAGTATTCTGTTGAGTTACTAAGTGATGTTCACTTGGCCTAGTTACTTTTGGTGTGATGCTGGATTTTGATCATTACTTTGAAGGTCAATTTCTAAGAAGGCATGTGCAATGTAACCTGGATGTTTTCTCAGTTACACCTTTATACAGTATATGCCAGACAACGTAAGTGCATTAAATGCAACATAAACGCACACACAAGTGTTTCAGAATGGGAGTGATATGTTTTTTCTGAATCTAGACTAATAAATTATGTAAATATGTATCATTTTTTCCAACATCATTTGAAGTGCTTTTTTGACCTCTGTTTTATCATGCACAGGGCCCAGCTACTGATTTGGTAGGATGATGCTTTGTAAATAACAGGCAAATTATCATCAGAATGAATTTATTAATTGCATTTCTGTTCTTCCCTGTTTAATACTCTTTTTCAAGTGATGTAACTTAAATATTCTCTCCCTTACATTTTACCAGGTTTTTAGAACTAGTAAATTCCAGTGTCATAACACACAGCTGACCTTACTTGGCTCAAATTGACCCTCTCCCAACCTCTCTCCCACCCTGTGTTGTTACTATGACAACTATAACCAGCAATTTGGCCTTAAAGGCAATTTTTCTCTGCCCTTTCCTCCTCTATCATCTTGGCAGTTTATGGTTCTGTTGAATTGTCTAGTCTGAGTCATGGACCTACAGATTCAATGCAATGCAATACAATGGAACAGTAAATGGTAATGGTGGAATACCTAGCCAATACCTGAAGACTTCTGCAGTACAGCAGACTGAATAAACATAAGATTTTAATTTTGGAGTTACACCTAGTCTTTCGATCTGGAACAAATTTGCTGTTTTTAAAAGAAGTCATGAACAAAACTCTTTAGTTTCTGTTGTTTATCTTGGGAAGGGTGAGCCATGCCCAAATCTTTTCACTTCTCTAAGAAACCGTTTGACAAATAAAACATAGCTGAATTATTAGGTCTTTCTTGTACCACTGTGGTACTTTGCACATTTACTAATCTATTCTTCACCTCCTTTATCAGTAAGTGGTTTCAGTAAAGTGTTTAAAGCTTCCTTCATCTGCTGTTCATGACTGCCCTGCAGCAGTAAAAAGCAGATTCTGGCAAGAGGGCCCACAGCTTGGGAAGGCTGCCAGTGTCTGGGGAGGCAAATCCTTTTTGAGGATCAGCCTAGTGGAGCATGAATAAAAGAAGTGCACCATTTCTGTCTGCTTATCTGGCAGTTCATACAACCTTTAAGGCCAGCTCTTCAGCCCTCCTTATCTCCTTCATAAATAGGACAAGGATTCCAAATAGTCTCAAGCTCTCAAACAGGGTCTTACTTACCCCTGGGGAATGAACTTCTTCCTTTAACCAGGCCTTGCTGCCAGGTCACCACTGAAGGAAGCCTCCTTTCTCAGCAGGGCTTGCTGCCAGGTCATCACTTAAGCATTCATAGATTCCCAAGTGATATCTACAAGCATTTTCTTAACTTGGTCTTATTCCTTTTCTTCTTCTAAATTGTCCCTTCTCAATCCTCATTGAACAAACCTGGCTGCTCTACAGTTCCTCTGAGATCACACCCTGTCTGCTTGCTAAGACTGTTTACATCAGTAAAAGATGTTGAGATAGAGCTTTTGTGGCATAAACTGCACAAAATAAGACCATACTGTACAGCCTGTGCTTTTCCACTGAATGCCCGAAAGGAGAAAGCAGCTGTCTGTTTCTTAGCATCATTTTTGTTCCAAAGTTGCAGGTTAAAAGCAGTTAGGAAGTGGTTACTCTGAGTAATCGGACTTCCTTTGGTCAAATCACAAGACAATGGGATTGCAGAGAAGGGATACTCCTACTGTACCCTCCCTCCTGACAGAGAGGAAATATAAAAAAATTTAAACATACTTATCTCCTTTACTGACCACTGAGCTCCCGCATCAACCTGTGCCTTACAGAACCAGGCTCTTCAGTCATCTTCAACTTGGGATCTGCCTCAGAAAACTTCTTACAGTTTTCCTAACACTCACATAGGTAGACTCCACTTTCAGCACACAGTTATGTCTACAGCTCCAGTAAAGGACATATATAAATCTTCATTAATCTTTAATGCACATGCAAGTGTGTACACACACACACACACAGATACACACACACACATTATCTCTACAAATTCACAACATTTAGAATAGTCCTACAGTATATATAATTTTTCTGAACATTCAACTAATGTATTTAAAGATTTAGCCTTATGGATGTATTTATTCATGGGTGTTTTTCTTAAAGCTGATAGTCATGTCTTTCTAAAAAATTAAAAAAAACAAAAACAAAAACAGAAGACCAGTAAAGTCTCCTGGAATAGCAGGAAAATGTTGTATGGAAAAGAACTTCACAAAACAAATTTGGTTTAGTTTCAGTTTAGACAAACTGTATCAAATGTATGTGATATGTACTATTATAGGAATTTATTAATCTGCATAGGATGTTTTTCATTATTTTTTATGAGATTAAATATTTGGCACTGTAGGACGCCATTTTATCATTAGGAAACTGAAAAGTTTAGGAACAAACTCTTCTTATGCTGGGGTCAAAATGTAGTTCAATTTGAATATCTAGCAAAACTGACATTAGATTGAACAAGAAGAGAATACAGTCTTTAAAGAAGTGGCAGTGAATGAGGATTGCTCTTGTTCACACATTTGGTGAAGGTATGCATATATCCAGTGCTCTGAGCTAGTGGCACAGGGACACTTTGTCAATATTGCTACAGTAAATGTTGAAGTGAAATGACAGATTTTCCTCTTGGGGCTCCCATGAGAAGCTGATGTGTAATCATTATTGAGACTTAATTTCTTTCTTGCTCTTATCTGGAAGGAACTTGGACTTCAAAGCCAGAAAGGAATCCACAGTCCATCTGAGATCAGGAGATTTGTATGTAACATTCAAAATGTTACTTGAATCTGTTTGCAACCTGAAAGATGGTGCTAATTGTCTTTGTTACACTCCAACACATTAATCAGTGATTTATGTCTTTCTTATGCATTGTTATAACCGATAAATATGATCAAATGCAGGGGTCATCATCAGGGTAGATGGTCCTAGAAATGAATCTTATAGAGGCAGGGCTAATTAAGTTATTAAAAAAGAACAGAATAAATGACTCAGCAGAAGACTTTACTGAAAAGAAATCTGACAGTATGGCAAGTAAGAAAGGATTGATTTGGGTAGGAGGAGAGAGAAAGAAGGTCATGGTTAGACAGACAGGAAACTCTGCCAAAGCAGGTGATCTGTTAACTGGAAAGGACTGTGACAAGAGGGAGATATCTCAGTGGGGAATGGTTGGCAGGACAAGACACACCAGATAGGCAGTTTCAGTGGGGGAGTTACCATCTCTTCAGTAGCAAAAACTCAGGCTATGACAAACTTCAGGTGGAGGAATTCTAAAGGATGTAACAAAATCAAGATGACATGGTAAGGTGACATGATAGAAACGTGGGGGGTGGGATGTATAAGAGAGATCTAACAAATAAGCCAACAGTTAAATGCAACATGGCAGCAGCTGGCTGCCAGGAAAAGTCTGACCACATGGAATTGTTATGTACCATGTCTTTCTTCTGCAACATATGAATGAGATTCCTCTTGATTTCCATGAGAAGACAGGTGGTCAAAACGTACCTCCCGAAAAACATCTTCTGAAGATGTGGAGCTCTCCTGAGTCCAACAGAGTCCCACAATTGCCCCAGATCTGAGATTTGTAATCATGCTGTGACAGTCTTTGTTCTTCTCATAGAACAACAGCATTGTTCACTTTCAATCATATGAGAAAGTAGTTAGCACAGATGGTTAAAATAATGTGTAGAAAGGGACATGGCTGAAGCAGCAGAGGAATAAACTAGATACTTAGTTGGAGACAATAAATTTCTAGAATCTCTGGTGGGTCTTTTGACTCAGGACATTTTGTCTGGGATACAAAGAAATTAAATATTACTTATAAGCTACACTACAGAACCTTTCTTTATAACCATACCCTGAAGACAAGATAAATCATGTCTCTGTCCAGATACCTAATACTTATTGCTCAGCAAGTTCCCCTGAACATGCTGTATACCCAAGTCTCAACCCAAACACCACCTGTTGGTTTTGTAGCTTTGGTCAAATCAACCCTAGAAAGACATTAATAGTATTTTTTTTCTGTTGGGCAAGAAGTCTCAGAGGAGAAAGGGCAAAAATTAAAAGCATCCTGGAATTAAGAAAATGCATGTGCTTTTCTCCTTTTATTTATTTTTTTTTCCTGCTGCTGCTAATGTTTTTAAAAGCAATTCCAGCTTTCAATAATGCTTTGCTGTAACAGAAACATTGAGTGCTATCCTAGTTTAACGGCCCTGAGCCTTGGTCTGTGGCATTTGTTTGGTGGAATTAACTAAGTCATAATCTGACCAGAAAGAAGAAACAGCCAATTTAAATGCAGGCATAGACAAATGTGTGTGATAAAATTCTTAACATTTCTTTCAGAAAATAATCTGCATTAATGAAAGTACTTCTGCTTTCTAAGACCAAAAGAGGTTAAAAAACCACCTGTACAATGACTCAAAGCCTTTGAACAAATGTCCGTAAGCTATTTCCATAATATATATATTTTTTTTAATATTTCAGGCAAATGTTTAAAATCTCTGCTTAATCTCTCATGGTGTTTACGCCAGCATTTCTCTTCTATAGATGAGCAGGTATCATGCATGATACCTGCTCAGAAAAACTATCCTTGGGCAATCAATACTTTTTTTCTTGGAACACTTTGTGTATGTTCAGCATAACAAAAAAACCCCAAACCAAACCAAAAAACAAAACAAAACAAAAAAAACAGCCAAACAAACAAACATTTCCCTTTTTAACATTTCTGATGCATCACAGTGCTTTAAAATAATATTGTCAGATGAATTAAATGTGTCATGTGATGCAAAAAAATATAATGCAAAAGGAGCTACCATAGAAGCTTTTCTTGTAGAAGTGTAATGTAAATTTTATTTCAAATAGCCAGTACTTTCCTGCTATTGACAGATAGCCCTGGAGATTCAGGTATTTCTCAGCACGCTCAATTAAATAGAGTTAATATTGTTCATCATTGGCCTTCCTCTGTGCTGATTTTTCATTGTGAGCTCATAAATGCTATCATTAGAAGAACCTTTCAAAAGAAGTTACATTTTTGTGAGCGTTTAATGTGCATTTCCAAGCGGATTATTACTGCTGTTGTATTATTATCCAGGATAAAGAATCATACATCATGTGTACTTAACATCAAGCTGTTTAACTAAGATTACTCCTGTTGGAGATACACTGTGCATAATATTCTGTACCATGTAATACAGTCCAAGAAACAAAAGACAGAGGAGCTGAGACAATATGTATCTTTCCCTATTTTTCAATTTCAGTTCATAGATGGGCCTCCAATGAAATTAATTGCAGATTTTTTTTTTTTAAATCACCTGAAATAATGCAATTTTTTGGCACACATGGAAATAAAACTAATTTTCTTCTCTTTTTTTCCCAGACTTTGTTATTTCCAGTTAGTAGACTGAAATGATTGCTTCTCTCTCCTGGGTCTAATAAAACGATTTGGCTTTTTAATGGGCCTTGTTAGGGTTGAAGACCAATGTCTTTCTGGTACTATTTTTTGCATTATTGGTGTACTACCTGCTGAGTCATCAGCACAGAAAACAGAGGTTAATTTAACTTCTATTAAATGAAGCAGATAATCAGCCATCAGTGGATGGCTCCTGTGCTGTAAATAAGCCTTGACAAGCTGAGGGACAGCACTGTGTATCACTCAACCCTCTTCACACCATCTGTCCACAAATTAAGACAAAGTAAGGGTATTAATTCATTACATTTCAAAAGCTGTACTGACAAACCCACGTGGACATTTTTAAATGGCAATGAATAACTGAAACATTTTACTAATATTCCATTGAGTCATGGGTTATAGTTTTCCAAACTTCTTTTCCAATATGAATGTGCTAAAAGTGTTTTGACCAGATGTGCAGCTAATGACTAGCAAAGCAGATCCATTCCAAAGTATTATGCCACAGAGTGTTTTTCGCTTAGGTTGAAAGTGGTATGGCACAAGAACCTGATGGCACAAGAATCTGTTGGATTTCCCAGAAATGTTATTCGGAGAATAAACTTTCAACTAATGGGGAAGCTGTTACATGGTTTCAGGAGCCAGAAACATTTATTTAAAAATAAAGAGATCACCAAAGTAATGCGTGGTGGAAAATAATTCCTAGAAATTGCTGAGGTGAGAGTATGCCTTATCTATTTCATTAAATCCATGCAACATGAAGACAGAGCAGTTGTTCAGTTGATCTTACATTAAATCACACCAGCTTGCTGTGGAAGTGGGAATAGATATATTTGCAAGATAATTAGTTTTACAGATGCATTTTAATTATTCATAACATGATACGTCTAGTCATGTGCAGCTCTGTTCTATTTTCAAATAAAATAGAGTTCAAAGGGTTTGAGGTCAAGTATGTATGAATGACTGAAGTATAAAAATATTAGAGTTATCCTACTAATCTCCAAACTAAGCACTATGAAAACAAGGAATCCAGAGCTGGAGTTGAACTGAAAAGAAATGAAGTAACAAAGCAATTTTCATTTTTCTCTGGAATGGTGCCACACAATGACTACAAGACTATGTCGTAACAAGGCTATGATAAATAATGCTTCCATATCCAGATTACGCTAAACAGCTTTTTAAAGACTGTGTTTTTAATTTGCCTTCTCCATTACAAGGCAGAGATAAAATTGGGCATCTAAACAGATTTTAACAAGAAAATTTGCATATAATGGTTTTGTAAAATGGCTTTGAGGTTTCAGATAACATGTCCAGAATGATCCAGTATAAAGAAAGATTGTACATCTAGTTTGCTTGATGACATCTGAATTTAGATGTCATAATCTACTGCTGAATTTTACCTTTATACAGCTGTCTTAGAACAGAGTAATGCCCTTTAGTGATGTGTGTCCCTACATTTATCCTATGGTGATCAAAGGTAACAGGCTTAAATTAAGGAGATAATTTTTCATCTGCTGAACTTAGATGAGATAGGAACCACCTAGAGTTCAGAGAACTACTTTCCAGGCATTTTTAATTAATGGTGATCAACTTCTCATTACAACCAGAGGAAAGCCTGTCACTGAATTGTGTCCTCCATAAAAAAACCCCCCATATACAGAGTTAATGAAGCTGTGACACTAGAGGTTTGGACAAGGTTATGACTGAAGTTTGTTTTTATATGAAACTTTATATTGTTAGTTGCAATTGTCTACTAAATTTTATCCTTAAAAACCTCCAGTAGCTATGTGCAGTGGTAAGTTGTAAGAATCACAGAATAGTTTGGGTTGGAAGAGGCCTTCAAAGGTCACCTAGTTTAATCCCCCTGCAATGAGCAGGGACATCTTCAACTAGATCAGCTTGCTCAGGGCCTTGTTCAGCCTGGACTTGAATGTTTCCAGGGATGGGGCATCTACCACCTCTCTGGGCAACCTGTTCCAGTGTTTTACCACCCTCTTGTAAAAAATTTCTTCCTCATGAATCTCCTCTCTTTTAGTTTAAAACCATCACCCTTGTCCTATCGCAATATGCCCTGCTGAAAAGTCTGTCCCCATCTTTCTTACAGGCCCCTTTTAAGTACTGGAAGGTTGCAATAAGGTCTCCGCAGAGCCTTCTCTTCTCCAGGTTGAACAAGACCAATTCTCTCAGGCTGTCTTCATAGGAGAGGTGTTCCATCCCTCTGGTCATTTTTGTGGCCTCCTCTGGACCCTCTCTGACAGGTCCATGTCTTTCCTGTACTGAGGGCTCCAGAGCTGGATGCAGAACTCCAGGTGGGGTCTCACCAGAGTGGAGGAGAGGAGCAGAATCACCTCTCTCGACCTGCTGGCCATGCTTCTTTTGATGCAGCCCAGAATACAATTAGTCTTCTGGGTTGCAAGCAGACATTGCTGGGTCGTGTCTAGCTTTTCACCCACCAGTAACCCCAAGTCCTTTTCCCTGGGGCTGCTATCAATCCCTTCATCCCCCAGCCTGTATTGTTACTGGGGGTTGCCCTGACTCAGGTGTGGGACCTTGCACTTGGCCTTGTTGAACCTCATGAGGTTCATATGGGCTCAGTTCTCAAGCTTGTCCAGGTCTCTTTGGATGGCATCCCATCCCTCAGGTGTGTCAGCTGCACCACTCAGCCTGATGTCATCTGCAAAGCTGCTGAGGGTGCACTTGATCCCACTGTCTATGTCACTGATGAAGGTATTTAACAGTTCTGGTCCCAATATGGGCCCCTGAGAGACACCACTTGTCACTGGTGTTCATCTGGACATCAAGCCATTAACCTCTACCCTCTGGACAGGACCATACAAACAATTCCTCATCCACTGAATGGTCCACCCATCAAATCCTTGTCTCTCCAACTTAGAGAGAAGGATGTTGAGGGGAACCATGTCAAAGGCTTTACAGAAGTCCAAATAAACAACATCTGTAGCCCTTCCTTTGTCCACTGATGTAGTTACTGGCACAGAATGCCACCAGGTTAGTCGGGTGGGACTTGACCTCGGTGAAGCCGTGCTGGCTGTCTCTAATCACCTCCCTGTCCTCCATGTGCTTTAGCATAGCTTCTAGGAAGGTCTGTTCCATAATCTTCCCAGGCACAGATGTGAGGCTGACAGGTCGGTAGTTCCCGGGATCCTCCTTTCTACTTTTTTAAAAAATGAGTGCAAAGTTTCCTTTTTTTCAGTCACCAGGCACTTCATCTGACTGCCATGATTTCTCAAATACCATGGAGAGTGGCTTGGCAACTACGTCAGCCACTTCCCTCAGGACTCTGGGATGCAACTCATCAGGTCCCATGCATTTGTATACGTTCAGGTTCTTCAAGTGGTCACAAACCTGATCTTCTCTTACGTTGGGAGGGACTTTGCTCCCCCAGACCCCATTTTGCAGTTCATCCACTTGAGAGGTGTGGGAAGAGTGACCGCCAGTGAAGACTGAAGAAGAAATGTTGCTGAGTACCTCGGCCTTCTCCTTGCCTGTTTTTACCAGTTTGCCAATTTTGATTATCAAGGAGAGTACGTTTTCTTTGACCTTCTGTTTCTGGCTGACATACCTGTAGAAACCATTCTTACTGTTCTTTGCATCCCTTACCAAGTTCAGCTCCAGCAGTGCCTTGGCCTTCCTGACCCCTTCTCTACACAAATAGGCAGTGTCCCTATACTCCTCTCAGGATACCTGTCCCTGCTGCCACTGTCTGTGCATTTCCTTCTTGTCCTTTAGTTTGACCAGTAGGTCTTGACTCAGCCATGCTAGCCTCTTGCCTTTCTTACCCAATTGCTTAGACCTGAGGACTGCAACCTCTTGTGCTCTATGTTTAAAGAAGAAGATATTCTTCTTTGGAATAAACATTGAAGTTACATCAGATATGTCCCTTTCAGCAATTTTTTAAGTGTAAAATGAATATTCAGAATATATTCACTTCTCAGTTTCAAAGGTGAAAATCCATAAGAATGGGTTTCGTAAAGCTCCATTCTTTGCACATAAGCATACAAAGAAAAAAAAAAAGGAATAAAATTTTCCTTCAAAATAGCTGAGTTGAATTGCTTTTGAAAACTCTTGGGATTCCACGTAGTTTTAGTAGCTTAGCTAATCACAGCAAAGGAAAGGTGTTCTCCTAGCTCAGAAAGTCTGGCTGAAGAGAATGTTCAAACGAAAAAGCCTGCTTTGCTTACCTTCTCTTGGGTAACTCTCCACAACCAGGATTCCAGAAAATATCTGTTACTTAATGCAGTCTCCCCGTCGTAAGTGCCAACAGCTTTGGTTCTGGTTCCTGTTAAAAGGGAAAGAAGCACAAAGGTTAGAGAGAACAGTATGGATGGCCTTTGCTAGTAGTGACCTATGGTGTTGCACATATTTCCTATTTAAAATACAGAAAGTGAGTTAGATTCCTCAATAATTACTGCAAAGAAGTTATTAAAAAAAAAAAAGGAAATTAAATTTGTTCTTCAATATCTAGAGAATTTCTTCTAGTAAGTTTCTCCTTAATTTTATGGCATCAGTATTAGAGGAAGTACATTACAATACTTAACCTCTCTGAAAAGGTTAGTTGCCTTATTTATTAAATTGTATTTTCCCATGGTGTTTTCTAAATTGAGAAATACAAGTTCTAGGTAATTCTTCTTTAAAGCTAATAACTGCTCCATTTTTGTGATGAACTAACTTTTGATAAATACTTCACTGTTCCACAACTGTGCCTTTTTCTAGTAAAAATTCTTAGGGAGTTGCAAGCTAAAGTAGTTTAAGCTTTGGAGCTGTGCGGTATACTCTATAAATTGGAGTTTCCTTGGAGTCCCTTAGTACTGGCTTGAGAGTTTTATAATTAAGTTTGTTCTTCTTTATTCTCACAGTCTTAGCTGTATTTAATTTTACTTTCAAATGTGCTTATACTACACAGAGCTCTCTCCATGGAGTGCAGAAAAAGCAGCCTGCATGAGCATGTAAACATGAAGGGCATTTTCAAAGTTTTCTTGTATTTTTTCTTTCTCTTCCCCTTTTGGTTCATGCTTACTTGGATTATTAAGATGAAACAGAAGAGGTTTAAAATAAATTAAAACTTAATTTGCATGCAAGCAGTGAGCTCATTACTGTGAGCAAATAATCAGCCTCGTTTGCTTTGAGAAATCTCTGTTATTATGACTTTGAGGAGTAGCTGCTTGATGGCCCTTGGAGCATTGTGCATGCCACTTTTCATTCAGTATAAGGTTTTGAGATGCATTAGAAGGAGCTGCTCACACACTGTTTGGAAAAGCCTGGTCAAAACATGAGCTCTTATCTATTTATTTTCTGGATAACACATCTCTCTGGGTGTGCAGGATTGCTTTGCTCTTATTCCAAGCAGAACTTGTTATCAATATCCTGTTGTGACTGTGATCTGGCCATTACCTATATTAAAGCTGAGATAACAAGTGGAATCCCAAAAGAGGCAGCAGGGCTACAGGAGAGCACAGGATGGCATTTGGGAGGCTCATTGCACTTATTTTGGTTCACATAGCAATAACCATCGACAACCTCTGATGGCAGACCATCAGGGAGTTATGGAAAGCCCAGCTGTCAGACCTGGTAGTCATTCCAGCACTGCAGACAAAAGGGCTTTGAGCAAGTCATTTAAATTGGTCATCTTTATTCAATACTGGCTTAAAAGATTTCTTCCTTTAATGTGCTTACTCTGTGATATGTATGCTACCTCTCTTTACCCAAGAGCCATTTCATTCATCAAATGACTTTCAACAATCATCCTCTTGCACTGATTACATTTCTACTAACTGTATTTCCTTGATTTATCTGGTTTTTATTACTGAACAAGTGATGTTACCTTCATTTTTCTTTGAGCTGTATTTGAAATGTTGAATTTTTTTGGCATGCTTTCCCGCTTCCTTATAAAAAAAAATCCTTTATCTGTATATATTAGCCAAATAGCAATATTGTTTAATACATTAATGACAGAAGCACCTTTGCACCTTTGGTACTTCTACAAACCATTGGCAAACTGGAGACTTACCCTCAGGTAACTCAGTAGCTACAAGGACATGCAGATTAGATGCACAAAGTATTATGGGGTGAATCCCACAGTGTTCTGAGCACCTACTATCAAGTAAGAAATGGAATCAGTTCTTGATCAGCAGTTTGCAGAGCTCTGCACAGAGAAACCCAAAGCAAAGCTGTGCCTCAAAGCACTTTTTCATTTGGTGCAATGTAGATGTTTTCTCCTTAGGTGTATTTTGCGAAGTAACTTTAAATGCATTATTAATAACTATGGGAAGACAAAACTGTTTGGAAAAAAAAAAATTCTTCCTTAGTCCCTTTCCTATCACACTGCGGTGGAAATTTATCCCCATTGTAAAGGCTTGGGAAAAGCTTATACTGCTGGAGTTCAAGTGCTTTAAGGCCTCTTTCTGCCTGCCTTTATATTTCAGATTTCAGGGACTAGGAAGTTAAGTTCTCCAGCCTTATCTGTTATGAAAATTACCTGCTACTAACAAAAGCTTTTGGCAATGAATAAAACCAAAGAAATGTTAAAACCACTGCAAACACAAATATAGACAAGGACACGCCATGTTTTGCACTGCTTCAGAAACAAAGTGTAATTCTATCTCAGAATGAAATCCTGCACTCTACATCATGTGGATGTACATCAATGATGTTCAGTGCCATACAGAAATAATGAGAACAAAAAATATTCTGCTTGTCACAGAAGAGTGAGGCTCTAAGAGGCAATGCCAAATGATTTGTTTATCCCTTTAGAATATGTGTTCAGCTTTAAACCTCTTTGCATAGTGGTCTCGAAAGAAAAACACTTTTTTTTTTTTTCCATGTTAGCATTAGTTATTACAATATATATATAAAAGGTAAAGTATTTCTTCTTATGGAAAATACTGAAGAATTTTTCCTAATTTTTTCAAGGCCCTATTGTCTGTGGACTTTTAAAATGGGCTCATGTGAGTAGAAACACACCTACTCATTCACCACCTGGTTTAGGTCTGAGGATACCGTTCTTTGTCAGCCAGAGAGAAAACATTAATTTTTCTTCTGAAATGTAGTTTAGGCCAGCATCACGATGGAATATGTTTGGATTTGTATGTAATAATGGCCGTACTTAATATAACTCTACTTACTATATTTTGTGGTTATTGTTTCATGCTATATATAACATGAGGAGACAGGAGGGACGGGAATCAATTTAATATTAAGACAGCTAACTCTAGATGTCTGTCTTGTGTAAACTCCCTTTCTAGTCAACAGTCAATACAGTCTTTGGAGCCTAGACATTTATTCATCTGGCTAGCCAGTAGACATCAGCTTTTGCATTGAGTTTAATGACATTATTTAAGCACTTCTGTCTGTATTGACTAGATCTCTAGCAACTACCATGAGAGTTGAAAACACCTAGCTCATGTATAGACATGCAAATTTAAGTATCTTATTTAGTGACCCTTCCATCATCAGTTTCTATGCAAGTTGTTCTTTTTACAATGCATCTTTATGTTGATGTCCATCTGCAGATCACTCTTGAAGATGATGAGTGGTATCCTCCACTCAGGAACAGGAAAGGACCTATAGAGAGATTAAGTAACTGACTTAAGTTCACTTATCTGAAACAGACTACTAGGAGATTTTGTAGGGATTTGATGTTCATAGGGCCAAATAATAATATTTGCTAGCTATGCACAGTATTCATGGTCTAATGATTTACAGGCACTCATACATTGGCAGTTTCGGAACGCAGTGGAGACAAATAAGGAAGCTCTCAAATTGTTTTAAACACATCAGCCTTTGCTGTTAATTGGTTGGACTATGTAACACTTTGTTTGTAACCTTATGTTTTCCTCCACTGTGTCTTCATGGCATACTTATGCAAAATAGTCTCTGTAGTGCCATCATTGGGATTATTTGGGCCATTAAGCCTGTTGCTTATGAGATTTACATCAGGCTTTCTAGCTAAAGTTCAGAAAGCATTTAAACATATGCTACTTCATCCCTGTTTAGGACATCTTTTGATTCTCATGTTTAGTCAATATTTAAGTGCTACACAAAGGATGATGAGAAAGGATGATGAAAAATGTACATAAAGTTTTATCTGTGAGGTCCACAGCTGATTGCACAAATTGACTTCAGAGTTGCTGGGGCAGGGGAAGGAATCCAGAAGAATGGGAGAATGAGAGGGGAAACATTAAAAAAAAGGGAAATGAGAGAGTTAGAGGGGGAAAATCTCTTCCCAGTGGCCAGCCTGGGAAATGAAGTGGTGGGATCCCCAGAAGGACATCGTCCTTTTTTGCATATCCTCTCCAGTGCAACAGTGCAGCAACAGGTGGTAATACTTTTTCCCTGAGATTGTGTGGTTTTCCTTAGAACTTGGTCGAACTCTCTATTCCACCCTCCCTCCCTCCCCGCCCCCCCCATTTATGATGTTTTTAGCACTGATGGGAGCATGCTTAATTAGGTGTGTTATACACCTGTTTGCTGAGTTTTAGGCATGCATGTTGTTGGGTAATGATTATTAACAACTTATGACTATTATCTGCAATGTTATTCACTAAGTCTTGTATTCCTGCCATATAAACTAAAAGCTACAAAATAAAAGATAGGGAAAGGGGGCAGGGAAGATGATTCTCATGCCAGGGGAAGTAGCTTCCCATAAGAATCTGCCATCATGACAACATTGGAGTCAGCAGGTGCAAGACTGTGAGAACAATAACATGACAAAACCAATAGGGTAGACAAAGGGGGAAAATTATTTCCCCATCAGTTTAGGTGAGAGGTTGCAGAGCTGGAAGTGAAAGTCAGAGTACAGAATTGCAAATGGGGGCAGCCTTAGCATTACAAAGGTTAAGACACTTAAGGCACTGTGCAGTGTAAGTGTGTGTGCTTAAAGACAGACACCTGCTTATGTGCAGGGAGAAATGGGGATGTTTTTCTGAGCTGAGGTCAGTGTGAACTACACTATAGAAGGGGCTCAGTTTTAGTCAGGTAAACAGTGACCTATTCCATCACAAAACACGTTATGCTACCCGTTGGTTTGATTTTGACTGTTAGGAGTGGACAAAAGGTATCGGAGTGTAGTGTTAATACCTTAAGGTCTAGCTAGATTGGAATACAGCATGCAGTTCTGCAGGCACAGAATCTTGTCAAGAGACCGCTCATGAAATGTGCAGACATCTAACAGTTTCCCAACAACAGGTTATTTCAGCAGTCAGGGAGACTTTGAGTGTCATGGGAATTTTATTTACTCCGTCCATAGTTGAAAAGTAGGTAGTTTGCATGATCCCCTGAAATCAGCTTTACTATGTATAGACAGCCTACTGCGAGTTGTGCTTACTTGTGAATCATAAGAACATGGATCATGATTGAGGTGTTTTAAAAATGATATCAGATAAAAACATCTTCCAAATTACTAGCTATCCAAATTGCTAGTTTTTGCTTTAGTGTTCATTTTGCACATCTACCTGGGATGAAATAAATAAAGAATTGTTATGATAATACCATTTCAGGGTCATTAAAGATTTATTTTATTATTTCTTCCCTTGTCTCCACTATTATTTACTTCTTTCTTCTAACTAAGCAACTTTACTTTGCAGAAAGTTAAAGAGCAAAGCAGACACCAGCTCTGAAACAGTAGTGCTACTTACTGCATGTTTTGTGGAAGTTCAGTGATACAGCTGAATTAATTTACTGAGGTAAGAATAACCTGATTTCAAATACATAGCACATTTTCAGCCCTCACAGACTTTACCAGACTTGTTTGATGAGGAGAATTTCAGATGGACTTCTAAATGAAAGCAGAATAGTCAGTCACAATCAAATCTGAAACCAATGTCATTCTTTCGACTTTTTGCTCAGTAGAGTTTCTGCTGCTACATGTAAATGTCAAGTAAATATGATCCAATGCACACTCCTCCTGTCAAACCTAGCCTTCCTGTTAGTTAACCATAGAAGACTCCTCTAATAAATTATCATCGATATCTTATTAGGCTTTTTATATTATGAAGAAGAAAAGAAACCACACAGTGTGGAGAAATTATGAGTCCTAATTAAAGTTCTACCATTTCTGTTGCATTCTGTGTTTTTAATTTTGAAATTTTTGCCTTTTCTTTTTTTTTTGTGGAGTATCATGTTTAGCATTTTAATAATTCACTTTCTTTTTACTGTTACATCAATTAATTGCTCTACTGACTCCATCAGTTAACCTAAAGAATCTTATAATATCATCTTTAATTGGCAAAATACTTCAGATGGAATTTTTCAAGTTTAGCTTTACCTGTGTGAAATTCGCATGTGTGAAATACAAACTCCCACTATAATGTGAATCCTCTTGCTAATGAAAACAAACAAATAGCAGTGCTCATTTCTATAATCAATAAGATGAACTAGCCTTTTGTAGAGGATATCCTTTCTTTATTAAATGGCTAAGGTGACTGAGCCCCAACTTAGAGAAAAATTGCTGATACGATAAATAGATGTAAGCACATCTGGGGGATGGATGATTCAAGATAAGTTTACTTGACTCTGAAAGGCAACAGTTCAATATGCCTCATTGTCTAGGTACTGAGAGTCAGTCTAATACAAGTTCAATCGATACTCCTGATTTGCCATCAAAACAAGTAGATGGTCATTCTCAGATAGCTAAGGATATCTGTTAGGAGGTATAACATACACAAATAGATAACATATGGATGTGCACTCTCTCAGTTGTTGGGGTGTAGAAGCAGCTTTGAATGGCATCACAGTTCAACCCCAAACAACTGAGCACCACCCCATTGCTCACTCACTCCCCCATCCCAGTAGAATGGGAGATAGAATTGCAAGGGTAAAAGTAAGAAAACTTGTGAGCTGAGATAAAGAAATTTCAATAGGTAAAGCAAAACCTGCACACACAAGCAAAGCAAAATAAAGCATTCATTCAGTACTTCCCCTCAGCAGTTATCTTCAAGAAAGCAGGGCTCCATCATGTATAATAGCTACTTGAGAAGGTAAATGCCGTAACTCTGAATGTTTGTCCTCCCTTCCTCTTTCTTCCCCACAGCTTTTATTGATGAGCATGATGTCATATGATCAGCTGGGGTCACCTGTCCCAGCCATGTCCTCTCCAGGCTTCCTGTGCACCCCCATTCTGCTTGCTGGTGGTGGAGTTTGAGGAACAGAAAAGGTCTTGATGCTATGTGAGCACTGGTCAGCAATAACTAAAACAACCTTGTATTATCAAGACTATTTTCATTACAGATCCAAATAATGGATCCATACAAGCTGCTTTGAAGGAATTATAGTCTATCCCAGACAAAACCAGTAAAGATAATGAAGGCTATGTGAGATGAACCTACACCTTAAAATTTTGTTGAACCGAAGTCCATGGTGAAGAACCTCATGCTATGGGAATCAACAGTAACAAAGGTGGGAGTGGTCCCCTCCTCTTAAGTACACTTTAAGTACACATTTTTCCCCCTTTGAAAACCAAAAAAAATAAGTTAAAAGAGAAAAAGAATGTATTTACTATATCTACTAACTACATTTACATAAACATACTGAAGATTAAGTAGTGATGAAATGGGATTCATAGTGAATCATGTTTTGCATTTGTTAGTGAGGTAAGGTTTCAAACAAACTAAACAGAAACTTAAGCATGTAAATCTTCCTCTATTTATTTGCAAAACCGGCCCTATATTTACAGTACATATAAATTTCTATGTATGTACAACTGTGAAAGAATATTTAAACTATTTTTTCTATTTAATATGTATGTTTTTACATTGAAAAATGTATTTTATTCTGAGTATCAAAGACATTCTTTGTGAAAACCTATTGAAATTTTATATGTATGGTATGTAAATCCTTTACATTGGTTAAGCTGGCAGAGTTGTTCTATTTAATTGGCAGAGAAGCAAATAGACTGTGTAGACTACAAATGAATAAAACCAGGTTTCTAGAGAATTACATTATTGGCAGGTTGCTAAAGGGGTTAATAGAATTCCACAAGGGAAGTTCTCTTTTATCAGCTGAAGTAGATGCCTGTGGCAGATTGCTGACCCTCCTAAAAAGCTTTGTCTTGTGTGTTTGTAAAGGAGACAATGTATTTCTCACTTTTGTTATGTTGCTGAGTTTTGTATTGTTTTAAATCAAAGGAAAACAAAAGAGATTATTAAATCCCTGATACTCACTTTTGCAGTAAACATAGACAATTTATAACAAAAGGTTAATCTCTTTATCCCTAAAAATGTGAAATCATCTGGTTTCCATGAATGAAAATTGATAAATTCCAAATACAAGTATAATTTATGTGCCTACATTTCTAGTTAGATAATTGGAGTGATACAGTTAAGGGGTTTTCTTTGTTAAGGATTATTAACACATGATTTTACATGAGTTTACCTTTGAGAATGGTAACCACATTTGCAACTACATTTGTCCTATACTCCTTTGACCTCCTCTGGGTTGTTCAGGCTGCATCCACCACCTCTGCTTCAGGCAGCTTCATCATTCACCCCTGTCCTTTCTGGTACCCCAGCAAGAAGCCAGCCCCCCATGACCCAGCTTCCCCAGCCTCTGGGGGTCCATTCTGGTGTCTTTAACTACTCTAGTAACTGAAGACCAGACCGTGAGTATTAGGAGTACTTTCGTTACTGTTTAAAACAAGAAACAAGTCCTGTGCTTCAAGCAATTAATGTGGCTTTCTAAAGATGACTTTATAAAACAGTCATGCTTTATTCGAGAGAAAATGCTAGATATGGAGAAATAATTCCCTCCTTTAGCATTCTCACTTCTGAGCTTACCTGAAAGTCTGTAAAATGCCTTCAGGAATTCCAGGTGCCTTTTTCCATTTTAGATCCAGTGATTTTTTTTTTTTTTTTTTCCCTCACTCTTTCCACTCTAACTCCTGGAGATGACGATGCGTTATTTTTCCTCAGTCTTCGAGAATCAAAAATTCCTGCTCTTCAGTGAGCATAAGTCTTATTTGTTGTCTTTTTTCCTTATATGATATTGAATTTTTTCTGTGGTTGCCTTGGTGGTCTGGAAATACTTTGATATTTGGGCAATTTGGAATTTCCTAGATGAAAGCCATATTGCTATTCCAAAATTACTTCCAGATGGGTGAAGGTATATTCAGGGTAGTGACCCTCAATGGTCTGTGTCACACTAATTTTGTTAGTAAGCTATTTGATACTTCTGGGAACATCCAGTGAAATGGAAGCCAGTAAAACCAGGCAGAGTTCCCATTTTTTACACAGACAAGTGCCCCAAAGTGTCATATTATGCTGTGGAATGGCACTAGAGTTGTTGGGTTTTTTATTGTCATTGTTTTTACTATTACACTGTTGTCTTTCTTGATGGAAAGCACAGATGCTGCTGCTTGACATAAGGAGTGTCTTTAGAATAATGTTAGACTGATTATTTATTTTTTGGTAGTAGAAGTCAAGACACATTATTTTCCAGCTTCTATGAACTATCACAGTAGGACTCAGATTATGTCATCTACTGTGAACTATTGGAACTCACTCTCTACGCTCCATTTAGGAGACAAAAAATAATAAAAAAAAGTTCTTTCACCCAGCCTCAGAGCTACTGATTCATTTCATTTGTACAGCCTCTAAGAGATGTTATCTTGTGAAGCTTGTGTTGCAAAAGAGGCAACTTTAACAACTTTAAACAATACACTGCTTAGTTAAGAAGACGGATACATATGCGTGTGTGTACATTTCATGTACTAGATGAGATGAGTTATTCAAAGGGATTCAGCCTGAAAGTTTGGTTTGGTTTTTTTTTGTATTTTGTTTGTTTGTTTGATCTTCTTTGTTTTGTTTTGTTTTGTTTCTGACTAGCATAGGTGGTCTAATAAACTAATATTAATATGACATGCTTCTATCAATACTGAGAAAGAACAAGAGAAGAGTTGTTTTAGTTCATGCCACATGTAGAGAAAATTAATGGTCTTGCATTTGACATCTCTGATGCTGTTTCTAATGATGATGGATAAAGTGAATGTCATCTGTATTTATATTATTGGTTTTTCTGTCTTCCAAAATGCCTATTTATGCATCAGGCATTGATACACATGATTTTCACTGCTTTCTTGTAGAATAATAACATAATATACTATATATATATATATGTATATATTCTTATTTCTTCGTACTTCTTTTCTCTGGATCGCTTTTCTCTTGCGTGGGTGGTGGGTTTGTTTTTTTTAGATCTGGATTGACAATTGGAGGAGACCTTGGTGTCTGTTCTTTTCCTGAAGACAACCACTTCCACAACATCCTGTCCTATATTCTTTCCAATAAACTTCACTATGTAGGTGGCACTATCAGAAATGATATGTGTGATGGGAGTACTGCTTGAGTTCTTCTATAATATGCCAAGTGCTTGCTCCCCCACAAAAATCAGTTGATGTAAAGCAGTCAGCTGATATCCAGTGAAAGAGTATTTGGACAAATCACTAAAGTTATTCATTCCTCAAAATGAAAGTATCCAACAGGTATTCTTTTCTACTTAGTGCCTCATCTGAATGATTTTCTAATGTAAGCTGAAGAAAATACATTTTTTAAAACATGATATTGGATACTTCTTATTCTATGCAAATTAGTATCCCAGACTGCAAATCTGTACCTTTACTGTTCTTCAGAAAATAAAATATAATTTTGACTTTTTTATATTACACAGAATAATTTTTCTTTCAAACTTATTGATCATTATAAAGCTTTGATTTTTTATCAGTTGGTCTCCTATGAGGCTTCTGTGGTAGCAAAACTGTTGAATAGGTGATGGTGAAATTTTTTATGACATATGATTTTCACCTGTGCCTTAAATCTCCAGTCAGGCAATCTTTGAATCACGTGCTTTAACACATACTGAACTGAGATATAATTAAAAAAAAAAGCTAAAATCTTTAAAAACTTGTCTCTGAAATATAAAAAAAAACTGTACAGGCAATGTAAGACTAAGTCTTAATTACTAATGAAGCCCACTTTAGTAGGGTACAGTTTGCGGTCACCAGCGGGTAAACTTGCAACTTTACTTGACATCACACACTTTCTAGCAAGCTTTTGCTATCTGTTTTGAAAGGGTTTTTCACTTCCCAGAAGACCTACTATACAAAAATATAATTTCTGAGCGTTCAATTTCACACTGTGTGTAGTGTTCCTTCTTTGCATTAGTGCTGAGAGACTTAAAGCACCCAGCAAGAAAAATATCTATAGAATTACAGTACAGTTTGTTTTCATTCCTTTCTTCTCAGAACAAACTTAACGTTTCTTAGTTTTGTACTTGTAATCCTGGCAAACATTTTACCAGATCATGAATGTGGATATTCTTTAGCAGCTGAAAGCAGAGCACATTTTATCCAGTACATTCCAAATTATGCTGGGATAGCTTAAGGCCTTTTGATCTAAAGTCACCACACATAACCTGTTCCATGTGTTGTGCTTTCTAATTCTATCATTTGCTTCTAATTTTTTTTTTTTTTGTTTGCTTCAGTCTTTCCATAAAAGAATACTTCTATTTGTTGTAGTTTTCCTGAACCTATTCACTTAAAGTTTCAATGTGTTGCCATTCATGGTCTCCTGTTGTTTTCTGGTTGCTTTCATTTCCCATTTTTTGCAACCTTTCCACAGCTGGTGTATTTGTAGCTATGCAGGTAACCTAATCAGATGCTATACCACCTCCAGCCTTTGCAGAGACAGTCAGAACAACTGGCATTCTGACTTTCTGGCAGTAAGCCAGCAAAAGGTCTCCTTTGTTATGATATTATCTGAAATTTAATTGAGGTCTGTTCAGTAAAAATGAGAAATAAAGATGGCTGTTTCATCAGATTAAAACCCTATTAGTGCTAGGGTACTCACTTCAAAAGTGATTTCCTGAGCAAAGAAGAATAATGCTTTACTGGTCTTTCTTTTTTCTCCCCTCCACACCCACGCCTTTTTTAAATGCCAGATCTAGTTCCAGACATGTGATGGCCAATGTAACTGAACAGCTGTAGGAGATGCAGCAAATAGGCTTGGAGACATTTGTTGAGAGCCCTCATATACTTTTCAAGTCAATAACTTTATTCTTTTAGATTTATAAGTAGTAAATTCCTTCAAACACATTAATATGAAGAAAGAAAAGCATACATTTTTATGAAATTGTTTTATTCTGTAAATAGGACAGCCTGATATCACCATACGTTTCACCATACTCCTTCTTCCAAGAGTTTTAGCTGGCATCCTGGACTGTAGACCAATGTACAATGTGTTTTAAAGAGATGGACCCAATTTTAAAGCAGTATATTGCAGTAATTCGGTCCATCTTTTTGAAACACCCCGTACTTTATTAATACAACCAAATTTAATTGGTCTTGTCTAATTCCTTCCTCTAATTCAATTTTTTTTTTTTTGGTGAAACATAATCTTGGGAATAATCAATGTATTTTTTAATTTCTTCTGCCAAACCATGCAAAATGTCAAATACAGAGATACCGATAAAACTGAACCAGATAACAATTTATGATATTGTAGTTAATACAACAATACAGTATCGGCTGAAATAACAGGGTGATGTAATACATCTTCAGCTCATTATGAAACTGCTGTGACCAGCAAACAGATACTGCAGGTCAGTTTACCAAGCACATCAGGAATCACAGAATCACAGAATAGACTGGGTTGGAAAAGACCTCAGAGATCATCAAGTCCAACCCTTGTTCCAACTCCAGTCCATTTACTAGATCATGGCACTAAGTGCCATGTCCAATCTCAGTTTAAAAACCTCCAGGGATGGTGAGTCCACCACCTCCCTGGGCAGCCATTCCAATGCCTGACCACTCTCTCTGTAAATAATTTCTCTCTAATATCGAGAGGAAGATGGATCCTCTGTTCCTCATGAAAAAATATACAATCATCCCCTTGGTTTTCCTTAGTCTTAAAGGGATTATTGACTTTTACAACTTTTAAAAATCTAAAAGAATACTTTAGATTGTTACCAAATCCCCACAATGTTATTCTGTATGATATTAGGGTATGCAGCTGCATATTGTTAACTACCTGCTTGCTGTGCTGCTCCTGGGAAAGAGCTTCCCTGGCTGACGGAGACAGTGATTAAGTTTACTCTAACTTGTCTGAGCTTTACTTTGTGAATGAATGCAGCTGCACACCCATTGTGTCAAGCTAAGTGTAGTCTGTCAGAGGAGAGCGAAGCAGCAGCAAGTAGGATCATTCCGTACAAGTGTTGAAGAAATATGCCCTTTTAGAATGTGTAATAAACAGGAAATTCTTGGTTTTGTAAGTTTGAAAGTGCCAGGTCTCAGACTGATTTTGTGCAGTAGGACACTGAATGTTTGACTCACGTAAAATGAGTACTCTGAAAATAATACAGGAATATATTTTTGGTTAAACTGAAACAATCTGAACCTGTATCTGGTAACAGTTCGGTGAGTCAGTTTTTCAAGGCAGTTTATGCATAGACTGAGGTTAACTGTTTCTACCCTAAAAACCATATTTGAAGCTTTAGCCATTGCCTAGTTAATGTATAGTCTCTCTATAGTGCAATATCATTGCTATCGGTATTGTATCACACAGTATCACAGTATCACAGTATGTTTGGGATTGGAAGGGACCTCAAAAGATCATCTAGTCCAATCCCCCTGCTGGAGCAGGAACACCTAGGTGAGGTCGCACAGGAACATGTCCAGGCGGGTTTTGAATGTCTCCAGAGAAGGAGACTCCACAACTTCCCTGGGCAGCCTGTTCCAGTGCTCTGTCACCCTTACTGAGAAGTTTCTTCTCAAATTTAAGTGGAACCTCTTGTGTTCCAGCTTGATCCCATTACCCCTTGTCCTATCATTGTTTGCCACCGAGAAGAGCCTGGCTCCATCCCCATGGCACTCACCCTTTATATATTTATAAACATTAATAAGGACCCCCTTAGTCTCCTCTTCTCCAAACTAAAGAGCCCCAGCTCCCTCAGCCTTTCTTCATAAGGGAGGTGCTCCACTCCCTTAATCATCTTGGTTGCCCTACGCTGGACCCTCTCCAGCAGTTCCCTGTCCTTCTTGAACTGAGGGGCCCAGAACTGGACACAATATTCCAGATGTGGTCTCACCAGGGTGGAGTAGAGGGGAAGGAGGACCTCTCTCGATCTACTAACCACCCCCCTTCTAATACACCCCAGGATGCCATTGGCCTTCCTGGCCACAAGGGCACAGTGCTGGCTCATGGTCATCCTGTTGTCCACCAGGACCCCCAGGTCCCTTTCCCCTACACTGCTCTCTAATATGTAATCTCCCAACCTATACTGGAACCTGGGGTTGTTCCTGCCCAGGTGCAGGACTCTACACTTGCCCTTGTTAAATTTCATTAGGTTATTCCCCGCCCAACTCTCCAGCCTGTCCAGGTCCCGCTGGATGGCAGCACAGCCCTCCGGCGTGTCAGCCACTCCTCCCAGCTTGGTGTCATCATCAAACTTGCTGATAGTACACTCAATTCCCTCGTCCAAGTCGCTAATGAATATATTGAATAATATTGGCCCCAGCACTGACCTTTGGGGCACTCCACTAGATACTGGCCTCCAACTAGACTCCGCACCATTGACTACCACTCTCTGGCTTCTCTCCCTAAGCCAGTTTGCAACCCACCTCACTACTCTATTGTCTAGACCACACCTCCTCAACTTAGCTGTGAGGATGCTGTGGGAGACTGTGTCAAAGGCTTTACTGAAGTCAAGGTAGACAACATCCACCGCTCTGCCATCATCCATCCACCTTGTTACATTCTCATAAAAGGCTATGAGGTTGGTCAAGCATGACCTACCCTTGGTAAAGCCATGCTGACTGCCCCTAATAACCCTCTTATCCTTGATATGCCTTGAGATGGCACCAAGGACAATCTGTTCCATTACTTTCCCAGGGACAGAGGTGAGGCTGACTGGTCTATAATTACCCGGGTCCTCCTTCTTGCCCTTTTTGAAGACTGGAGTGACATTTGCTTTGCTCCAGTCCTCGGGCACCTCTCCCATTTCCCAAGACTTGGCAAAGATGATGGAGAGCGGTCCAGCAATGACTTCAGCCAGCTCCCTCAGCACCCGCGGATGCATCCCATCTGGACCAATGGATTTATGAATGTCCAGACTATTTAATTGCTCCCTAACCCAGTCCTCATCGACTAAAGCAAACTCCTCCATTGACCTGGCTTCATCCGGGGTCTCAGGGGTACAGGGCTCCCCAGGACAGCCTCCGGCAGAGTAGACAGAGACAAAGAAGGCATTCAGTAATTCTGCCTTCTCTGTATCTTCTGCCACCAGGGCACCCACCCCATTCATCAGTGGGCCTACATTGCCTCTGGTATTAGTTTTATCTGCTATGTATTTGAAAAAGTTCTTTTTGCTGTCCTTGACCCCTCTCGCCAGCTGTAATTCTAAGGAGGCCTTGGCTATCCTAGCTGCCTTCCTACATCTTCTAACAGCAGCCTTATATTCCTCCCAAGTGGCCAGCCCCTGCTTCCATGACCTGTAAACTCTCCTCTTCTGCTTGAGCATACCCAACAGCTCCCTATTCAACCACACAGGCCTCCTGGCTCCCTTCCTTGACTTCCTACGTGTGGGGATGCTCTGATCCTGAGCGTGGAAGAAGCAATCTCTGAATGCCACCCAGCTATCTTGGGCCCCTTTTCCTTCAAGCAGTCTTGCCCATGGGATTTCCCCCAGCAATTGCTTGAAAAGGCCAAAGTTAGCCCTGCTGAAGTCCAGGGTTGCAATTCTACTTGCTATTCTGTTCCTGCCACACGAGATGCTGAACTCCACCATCTCGTGGTCACTGCAACCCAGGCAGCCCTCAACCTTTACTGCTTCAACCAGACCCTCCTTGTTAGTGAGGATGAGATCCAGCAGTGCACCTCTCCTAGTCGGCTCCTCCACCATCTGCATGAGGAAGTTATCATCAATGCACTGGAGGAACCTCCTGGACTGTGGCTGGCTGGCTGAATGGTGCTTCCAGCAGACGTCAGGGAAGTTAAAATCACCCACAACAACCATGGCCTGTGACTGTGAGGCCACTCTCAGCTGCCCATAGAAGGCCTCATCAACTTCCTCAGCCTGACCTGGTGGCCTGTAACAGACACCCACAACAGTGTCAGCCCTGCCAGCCTGCCCCTTGATCCTGACCCATACACTCTCAACTCGCTCGTCATCCACTCCTGGGCAGAATTTAGTACATTGTAGTTGCTCTCTCACATAGAGAGCAACTCCACCACCACACCTGGCTGGCCTGTCTTTCCTGAAAAGGGCATAGCCATCCATGACCACATTCCAGTCATGTGAACTGTCCCACCATGTTTCTGTAATTGCCACCAGATCATAATCTCCCGACCGAACATAGGATTCTAGCTCCTCCTGCTTATTCCCCATGCTGCACGCATTGGTATACAGGCATTTCAGGGAGCGAGCAGAGCACACCAGTTTCTCCCTAGGGGCATAGGAGGCCACCCGGTCCTCATCAGTTTCAGAATGCAGCCCCACTGGGACAAGCCCAGCTACAACCCCATCCCCCTTCGAGCCTAGTTTAAAGCTCTCCAAATGAGCCCAGCTAATTCCTGCCCCAGCATCCTTTTGCCCCTGCGAGATAAACCTTTCCCACGTGACAGTGTCCGGACTGGTGTCTTATAAAACCAACCATTATCAAAAAATCCAAAGCCCTGCCTGTAGCACCAGTCTTGGAGCCAACCATTTAGAGAGTGAATTTTCCTATTCCATCCCACATCATCACTTGAAGATGGAAGGAGTGAAGAGAAGATCACTTGAGCCCCTGAGTCTTTCACCATCCTTCCCAAGACCTTGAAATCATTCTTCATCCCCCTCAGACTACGGGAAGCAGCTTCCTCCCCATCTGTCTGGAAGACCAGCAGCGGGTAGTAGTCCGTCGGGTGCACCAGTTTGGGGAGCTCTCTAGCGATGTCCTTGATCCGGGCTCCAGGGAGACTACAAACTTCCCTAAGATGAGGGTCAACTCTGCATATTGGGCCCTCTGTTCCTTTCAGAAGGGAATTTCCTATTACAATCACCCTTCTTTCTTTCTTATCAGAGGCAGTCTTAAGTTGTGAAGTCGACTGCCTCTTCCTACGTGATCTTGTAGGCAGGCTTGGCACCACCTCCTCACCTACCTCTTCTTCAAGATCCAGGGCCTCAAACCTATTACGGAGGGGCACCTGGGGAGACAAAGCAGGCAGGGAGGGGGGCTGCCCGCGACGCCGAACCGGAATATGCTTCCAACCCTTGTCGTCTTTTCGGTCCCCTACCTCTGCCCGAGAGCAACAAGGGTGGGGCCGTCTCAGGACTTCTGCCTCTGTCCGAGAGGGCAGGAGGTCCATCTCCTTTTGGGGGGTACCTCCCTGGGACCTTTCTGACTGGCACGTCAGGGTGTTACTCCACCA
Organism: Streptopelia decaocto; assembly: GCF_964273445.1. Classification (NCBI taxonomy): domain Eukaryota; kingdom Metazoa; phylum Chordata; class Aves; order Columbiformes; family Columbidae; genus Streptopelia; species Streptopelia decaocto. The sequence continues at coordinate 35,186,175 of NC_138663.1, read as the reverse complement.
GTCGATCTCCCTTTCGCACTCCCTGATGGTCCTCAGCGTCTCAACCTCCTCCTTAAGTTTCACAACCATGTCGAGCAGATCTTGCACCTGCTCACACCTCACACAGGTGGGATGCTGGCCTCCCTGCCCCGGCAGCAGCAGGCTCTGGCACTCCCTGCAGATATGTATGAACCTCACAGTTGCATAAGCTTAATAGGTAGATAACATTGGAATACACATTTTTTTTTTTTTTTTTTATTAGGAATTTTTAAATATGTATTGGTCAGGGTCTAAGCCATTGTACAAATCAGTAAGGGATATTCATCATCATCAGCAATTATTTTTCCAAGAAGTGTCATGTGTATCAACCCAAAACCAGAAATGTTGCTGTATCTCCCATAAAAGTGTGTGTGGAATAATTCAGAACAGGCAGAAATGTCAGTCTACTGAATCTCCTACAAGATTGAATTAGCTTTTCATCTGAGAATTAAGGTTTGGGTATTGTGTTATTCATTACAGCTAGGTTGTCTCTAGCATTACTTCATGTGCATTGGTTGATATTGTATAACCTGTTCTGTCTTTCCAGACAAGAAATACAATTTGTTACAGAATAAATAAGTGAAGCAGAATCTATGAATCAGGAGTTACTGCCCTGAACCTTGTTTTTTTATGGGTAGATTTTTAAGGATCAGATTAAATCTGAGCTATATTAAATAGGGGAGCCATTGTGGACTGGCTGTGTCATGTGTCTAAACCTGAGCAACTAAAACCTTTTATGAATATCTTATGTCCTTCTCGATGTGTATGGAAGAAAAAAAAATAAAGGTAAACATAGTTAAAGGGAAGTTCTTATGGACTTTCAAGTGTTTATTTTTCTGGATTGCTTGTCTGTGTGCTGTTCAATAAAACTAACTGGAAAATGAGACTTATTCGGTGAGAAATGGCAAGGTCTTAGATGTTCTCTGTTCATTTTCTGGAGCAAAATTTAATTGCTTATCTCTACAACAGGGTTCTAAAGGCTGAATGGGCCAACATTGTTTAGGTCTTTGCCCTTACTCTGTTAGAAAATCCCCTTGATATATTTAAAAACTTCTCATTTTGAGTGTCCCCAAAACCAGGCTGGAACTTATGGTCAAAACCAGAAATATGATCCCTTCTGCTCTCGGAATGGATGATTCAGGCTTGAAGAGATAGTCCAGATTTTGCACAGTGAAGAATTGGGCTTGGTTTCTCATCCCTATGTAAATGATTATTAGCATTTCTGTAGTGACTCCTCCTTTATTCCTAAACAGAAATTGCGTTCTTCAAGAGCCTTTTGTAAAGTTGTCTTTAGATATCTGCTACAGCGTTTTTCTTCTGACAAACAGAATTTTTCTTTTCAATGACTCATCTAAAAGATGCTGTCCAGCCTTTATGGTAGAGAAAGTGTAGTGTTCCTTCCCTGAAACAGTTTGGGTACTGAGACACTTACTTACTCAATCACCCATGAATTCCTTGTTCTGCTGGGACCTCCACACTGCCAGAATTTCCTCATTGCTTTTCCTGGAACTCTCACACAGTGCGATTTTACATTTCAGAGAGGGTTCTGTGTAGAACACAACACAACCTCAAACTGAGAAAGAGATGGTTGGTATAACTGACTTATCTTTCTCTCCTCACTCATTGCTCTGCTGTTCCTTTCTTCCTGGTCTGATGTGTTACTGCTCTGTAGATTAGCCAGGCACACTGGCTCTACACCAAAGGTGGTGAACAAACAGGTTTCTACCACCACCAAGTCCATCTGTTTACACTGACTATGAGTAGAACTAACATACAAGTCATCTGATACTTCTTTGAGAATTGTTTCTGTGAAGAAACAAATAATTTTATATTGCTGCTACATACTTGCCACATTTTTTTCTTGTTATTGAGTTAGTAGAGTGCAGCTGCACTGCACCTGTAGTAGTGGAAGTAAAAATATGGAGAAGCCATTAAAAAAGCTTATAAAAAATTTAGAACGCTATGTAAGTATTTTGGATGAAGCTGTTCATCTTCTACCAAGTACAGGTTGTGTAAAACTTGTTTTGTATTCTCTTTCAATATAAAATGCTAGCAGTTAATAAGATAAAGTGAGCTTGTGTATTAAAACAGGTGTTTAAGGAATGTGACACCAGTTGTTGTGTTTTCATAAAGATTTTACACTTAAAATTCAGTAGGATAAGGAAAGTTGTTTGACAGTGGAGTGGTGCAGATGCTGTGAATCTATGACTGCACCCTGCCAATTCCTTTTAAATTCACCTAAGTCCACCAAAAAGTCACCTATGTAGTGCCTTCAAAGGGGTGACAGATGGGCAAATTCAAGGAATGGTGAGTTCGGGATAATCATACCTACTCATGCCTGCCCCTTCTTTTATGATTTAGTTTAAAACCCTTCTACCCACTACCTGTACACCATTCCAAACGTTTAATGAAACTGTGATATAGATTAATCAATTAAAAAAAAAAAAAAAAGAGGTTTGCCCAACCTTTTCTGTAGACATTTTAATGACTAGTATGGGGTCATTATGAACAGTGATTAGCAGATAAATGAAGGACATAGGCCAGCATTTTCAAGGAAGAATCCCTTGTAAGCCAGCAATGTCATTTCAGCTTGCAAAATAGCTGATCTAAGTATTCATATCAATGTCACAGCAGCAGTTTGTCACAGGCTAACCACATAAATATTTAGTTAAGGCCTTGGATCTTTTACAGGCATTAGTTCATGTTCCAGGGCAGTCAACGGACTAGAAAGTGAGGTTATAAACCTCAAGCAACAGCGGACTATATTAGGCCATTTTGAGATCAGGCATTTATTTGCTGAAAAGAACAGGGAACCTTATCCTTTCTAATAATCTTGTTATCAATAACTGTATTCATACTACCTTTACTCTGGGAGATGTTTCCTACTTCCTTCTACTGGCTTGCAAAAGTGTGTCCTGATGTCCTGGACTTAACAATAGAAAATTTGATGGTGTGCTCAGCACCTACAGGATGAAGCAGAAGCTTTGTCCAGATGGCAATAGAAAAAACATGAGAAACATTCTCCAGTTGGTTACATCATTTATGAAATTTTTAGAGCATAAGAAATATATTTATGTACATAATATAAACCTAGGATAATGATGGGCTCCTGTTCCAGATAAACATGCCCCTCAGGCTGGCCAGAGTTTAAAGGCAAAAAAAAAAAAAGTACAATCATATGTACCTGTGCCCTGGAAAAATGAAAATTTTGTGGTGACTCAGCGTTCCACACATTGATTAAGAGTAGCATGATGCGTGGACATATTCTGTCATGCTCCTTATTTTTATTTTTATTTAATGTTAATTATGTGCTAGTGTGTTTATAATATGTGCAGTGTATGGAAATAAACAACAATAAAAAGTTTCATAAACATTTCAGACTTGTATTCATTATAGATGTTTCTGATCTGGCTTTGAGGTATGCAGAGATTAAATAGAAAGTGCATGTGTGTATGTGTGCTTAAGTGTTATGTGTTCTGTCAGCACCTTTCACATTAAAACTACCAGTTTTATGAGTTAGGTATTTATTGGTATGCACTAAAAGTCAGTAGCACAAAAGAAAATGAATAGACATCCCCTACTCTCCACGTGAACCAATTAAACGCAGCATAAACAAGTAAACACCTTCTTTGGCAAAAACATCCACTGATAGTTGTTAATATCCCCATCTGCTCTACTTTCCTTTCTTTTGGCAGAAGGTTTTTGTTTATGTTGCGCTCTGCTATGTAGGTGTGGTGCAATTCATAGAAGTAGAGTAGCAGCCGCTCGCCACCATTGCTGGGTTTGCCTATTGCTAAAGCAACTGCAGATGTTTCTTAATTCTGTACTGACCGAAGAATAGCATGAAGTGGTGGGAAGTGTAGGCAAATAGGACATTGTTTCCGGGGTTGACATATTCTCAGTTCCAGAGCATGAGCTAGTACATGTGCTGACATGTGAAGTTTCATCACAAAACTACAACCCATAAGTGTGTGCCTTTGTACCACAATTAAAAGTGTTTTTATCAGATTGTCATCCTATATCTGGCTTGGAGGTCTTTCCACTCCTTGTTCCTTTTTTTATTTCTTCAGCTTACTTTCCCTTTCCTCCCATGTACACCGTCAATTCAAGTAGTATGATGAGGTTTGAAATATTGGGCAATGAAGTACAAGAGAGCATTATATTCTTCTTGGGTGAAAAAATTGATTAATACCTTCTCCTTGACACAAAACAACAGTTTACTTGTTTTAGCACTTTTCTATAAGCTTCTATATTTTTTATTTCTTACATCATTTTCTAGAAACAACAGGTGAAAGCCATGAAAGAGAACAGCTCAATACTTCACAGGAAGATCATTCTGCATTCCAGTGGAAAATATAAAAAGTTGTCATAAAGTTGTCATAATAGGCTTTCGTGTGTGTCTGTGGGGGGTTATCCTACAGACTTTGTTACCAAGATCAAGTCCCATTTGCTGTTTTAGGATTGACTGACTGATTGCAGACATAAGTGGCTTGAAATCTTCAGAAACTAAAAGAAAGGTGGCACTTTGAGTGATGATCTCTCTTTGTACACAAAGAAGATTTTTAGAAGAGTGATGACTGAATGGCATATCAGTGATAGGGGAATGTGGCAAGGGCCTGCAGAGCTTCTCTTACCCACTAACTTCACTGAGAGGCTTGAATGACAAATTTGAAGATCCTACGTTTGGCGACAGTAAAAAAATAATTAGAAGAATGCTAGTAAAATTATAAACTGGGCAGATATTACAGATCAACCCCCTACTCCCAAGAAAAATAACCCGCAAGCTGCTCATGAAAGGACAGAAGGAAAATAAGGACTGATGCTTGACAATTTCACTACAAAGAAGTGTCATGACTATGCACTTTTAAAGAAATTTATGCCCTGTGATCCTTAGTATAAGAAGTTGATAATAAATGAGCAAAGCCACTGCCCAGATATCTGTCATTTAGAAAAAGTTGAGCAGGCTGAAAACAAATCCCAGGGATTAAACACTATGAATGTTAACTCATTAGGCAGAACGTCAAGGCTTACGATCCCTGGTTAATGTTTTCACAGCAAACACATAAACAGATAGTAGAACATGTCTCTGGGCCATTTACTAAAGCATGAATTTGGGAAGGAAAGCGAAAACGCGTAACTAGACACAATACCGATAATAGGGGTCAAGGACAACAGAAAGAGCTGAGGAGCCCCATCCCCCTGAGGCCCCAGAGGAAGTCAGGACAATGGAGGAGTTTGCTTTAGTCGATAAGGACTGGGTTAGGGAGCAACTAGGCAATCTGGACATCCATAATCCATGGGTCCAGATGGGATGCACGCGTGGGTGCTGAGGGAGCTGGCTGAGGTCATTGCTAGACCACTCTCCATCATCTTTGCCAAGTCTTGGGAAATGGGAGAGGTGTCTGAGGAGCGGAGGAAAGCAAACGTCACTCCAGTCTTCAAAAAGGGCAAGAAGGAGGACCCGGGTAACTACAGACCAGTCAGCCTCACCTCCATCCCTGGAAAATTGATGGAACAACTTATCCTTGGTGCCATCTCAAGGCATATCAAGGATAAGAGGGTCATTAGGGCCAGTCAACATGGCTTCACCAAGGGGAAGTCGTGCTTGACCAACATCATCGCCATTTGTGAGGACATAATGAGGTGGATAGATGATGGCAGAGTGGTGGATGTGGTCTACCTTGACTTCAGTAGAGCATTTGATACAGTGTCCCACAGCATCCTTACAGCCAAACAGAGGGAGTGTGGTCTGGACGACTGGGTAGTGAGGTGGACTGCGAACTGGCTGAAGGAGAGAAGCCTGAGAGTCGTGGTCAATGGTGCGGAGTCTAGTTGGAGGCCAGTATCTAGTGGAGTGCCTCAGGGGTCAGTATTAGGGCCAATATTATTCAATATATTAATTAACAGGTTGGAGAGTTGGGCAGGGAAAAATGTAATGAAATATAACAAGGGAAAGCGTAGAGTCCTGCATCTGGGCAGGAACAACCCCATAGGTTGGGAAATTACATATTAGAGAGCAGTGTGGGGGAAGGGACCTGGGGGTCCTGGTGGACAACAGGATGACCATGAGCCAGCACTGTGCCCTTGTGGCCAGGAAGGCCAATGGCATCCTGGGGTGTATTAGAAGGGGGGTGGTTAGTAGGTCAAGAGAGGTTCTCCTTCCCCTTTACTCGGCCCTGGTGAGACCACACCTGGAATAGCATGCAATTCTGGGCCCCTCAGTTCAAGAAGGACAGGGAACTGCTGGAGAGAGTCCAGCACAGAGCCACAAAGATTATCAAGGGTTTGGACCATCTCCCTTATGTGGAAAGGTTGAGGGAGCTGGGTCTCTTTAGCTTGGAGAAGAGGAGACTGAGGGGTGACCTTATTAATGTTTACAAATATATAAAGGGTGAGTGTCACGAGGATGGAGCCAAGCTCTTCTCGGTGACAACCAACGGTAGGACGAGGGGTAATGGGTTCAAACTGGAACACAAGAGGTTCCACTTAAATTTGAGAAGAAATTTCTCAGTGATGGTAACAGAACACTGGAACAGGCTGCCCAGGGAAGCTGTGGAGTCTCCTGCTCTGGAGACATTCAAAACCCACTGGACACCTTCCTGTGTAACCTCATCTAGGTGTTCCTGCTCCGGCAGGAGGGTTGGACTAGATGATCTTTTGAGGTCCCTTACAATCCCTAACATTTGGTGATTCTGTGATAATGTTAGTAAACATTACACATACTATAGCTTGAAATAGCCAGTGATTGTGTGTTTATTTTTTCCCTTTCTGTTTCATGGCCTTATCATTAGAGAAAACTACCAATTTTGTGGAAAAGAGCAAAAAGAAAATGCTTATGTATAAATATCTTCTGTATGGTCAGTCCGTTTGCTTCTCCCTGTCCAAAGGCCACCCTCAGCCTGGCCACTGAACTGATACTCAGAGTTCACACAGAAAATGTAACAGAAGGCTCGTAAGATCAGGAAGATCAGTCACTGTCACAGGTAAAACAGACTTGACCTGCGCAAACTAGTTTAATTCGTTACCAATCAAATCAGAATAGGATAATGAGAAATAAAACCAAATTTTAGAACATCTTCCACCATGTGTCCCTTCCTCCTGGGCTTTACTCGCCAATTCTCTACCTCCTCCTCCTCCAGTGGCACAAGTGGATGGGGAATTGGGTTTGCAGTCAGTTCATCACCTGTTGTCTCCAAGACTCCTTCCTCCTCAGGACCAGGACTCTCTTTCCCTTGTGCTCTTCCCCTGCTCCAGTGTGGGATCCCTCCCATGGGAGACAGTCAGTTCTTCATAAACTTCTCCAGCGTGAGTCCTTCCCATGGGCTGCAGTTCGTCATGAACTACTCCAGTGTGTGTGTCTTCCATGGAGTGCAGTCCTTCACAAACAGGCTGCTCCAGGAGAGAAATCTACTCTGGAGCTTGGAGCACATCCTCCCCTTATTTCTTCATTGACCTTCATTCTTCAGGCTTGTTTCTCTCATATATTCTCACTCCTCCCTCCTCTGCTGTTCCCCAACAAGGCTCTTTCCCTGCCACCCTTCTTGAAAATGTTATCATAGAGGCACTACCACCATTGCTAATGGGGTCAGCTTTGGCCAGCGTTGGGTCAGTCTTGATGCTGGCTGACATTGGGTCTATTGAACACAAGGAAAGCTTCTAGCAGTTTCTCACAGAAGCCACCCTGTAGCCCCCCACTAGCACAACCTTGCCACTCAAACCCAATATAATAGTTTTAAATAAAAATAATGTGAGGTAGTCCTGCAGTCTTAACTGAAATCTTTCATTGCTGAATACACTGGGAATTTTTTTTAAAATATCTATTTTTCTTTGCACATCAGTTAATTAGCAGCAAGGTAATTCATCGTAATAAAGGCATTTGTGAGGTCTGCAATAAAATATTTCAGCAGCAAGAATTCTTCAGAGGCAAGTAGTGTTAACATCAAATAGCATCCTTACATGTTTGGTATTACTCTTTAAGACACTTAAATGAGGCAAGACATTAATGTCCAAGTCATTACCCAAAGCTACAGAAGATTTGAAATAAATTTGTGACAGTTATTTTCAGAACTCCTTCTAAACTCAGACTTGTGAATATAGTCCGTTTAGATTAATGGCAATCCTGTCATACTGCTGTGGCTGGCTGCACAATGGGAGTGCACGTTACACTGATGGAGAAGCTCTTAGCTGCCTGGGTAGGTTACAGGAAAAAATAAAGAGTTAAAGATGGAAAAGATGTTGTGAGTACAAGAATCAATCAGCATACAAAGGGCAAGATTGAAATTGCTGGGTAACAGAAAGGAACAAATACAATTACAAAGAATTTCAGAAATATCAATGATGGATTATCTGTTCTGGAAACCAAGATTAGCTATCCCACCTTCACCCTGCAAAGCAGAGGTGTCAACTCATTTTCACCGGGGGCCACATCAGCCTTGCAGTTGCCTTCAAAGGACCAAATGTAATTTTAGAACTGTATAACTGTAAATACTCCTACATTTATACAGTCCTAAAATTACATTTGCCTTTGAAGGCAACCATGAGGCTGATGTGTCCCCCAGTGAAAAGGAGGTAGACACCCCTGTTATAAAGTCTCATATATATCCTATCTTCCAACTGAAGTTGCCACACAATCTACTGAGTATATTTATGAGAATTCTGATACCTAGACAATAGTAAAATCTAGAGAGACTCTTCAGTACCTTTCATCCTTACCACTTTGTCCCTCTTTATGTCTCTAGGCCTACGTAGGCACTACCATACTTATGATTCTCAAGTATTATACAAGCAAGTTTCAGTTTTGCTAACAAAGCTCCCATCCATGCTCAGACTCTTTGTAGCTACTTAAAAATGCTCTGTCCTGTCTGAAAAAGACAACTTTGATTGTAAATCTAGGTATCTCTAAACAGACATATGAGTAGAAAAAAGTAATTTTTGCCTACACTTTGAGCTGCCAGACCTGATGAGCTATGACCAAGCACCATACAGCTGTGTTAAAGAAATTATAATCTGAGCTAATGTATTCACCTGGGAGGCTGAGGTCATTAGTTTAAACACAACACAACCCTAATGTAACTACATGGTTTGGAGCTGGGTCTCGGTATGGGTAGAATGAACCCAAGTTGCCTATGTGAAGAAATGTTAATGCATGCTGAGGGGGAAAATGGATCAGTAGAGCCACATTCACTTGAAATATGGTGGTTTGTTTGTTGAGGTTGAATACTTCACACACTTTGGTTGTTTAAACCGGAATACTGCTTTTCAAGAAGAAAAAAACCCCACAAGACAAACATTAACTGCTTTGAAAAATCCTGTCCCGACAGCTTTTAAATGACCTTTTAAATGTATTTTGAAATTAACTTTTATTTAGATTTTTTAAAATGATATGATGTACCACTGGAGAAAGGATAAAAATCAGCAGACTTGTGTTGAAAGGAAGTTTGCTAAAATAACTTGCGTATTTTTAAGAACTACAGATCTGGAGCATATAATCTAAATAAGTGATGAGAACTCTATCACTTTTCACTTTTAAGGAAAGATCTGGAAACCATCTGATGTGAATTGTTTGGTACAACTGAACCTGTTTGGAAAAGGAGAATAAGCTGGAAGAAAAAGTCCAGGGCCTACAACACTTGCACCAAGATGACAGGTTCTCACATATGAGATGCATAATAAGATTTTTGATGAGGTGCCCTTAAGAGGCAGTAGTTTCTGCATCCCACTAAATTTCAAACCCAATGTAATGAAGCCTGCTTTTCATAGCAGGAGCAAGGTTCTGCTGTCACCCCATGGCAAGTTTTCCATCTTTGAACCATGGAAGTTGCTGGCTAATGGTATAGTTAACTTGTTCATTTCATGGGAAAAGGAGAATACAATTTGACACAACAGCTCAGGAATACTGCTGATCCCTGGAGAAAGGGAATACCTGAGATCCCTTCCTGCCTCTCTCTCTCTGTTTCTCTATTACAAAGTGGAAAGTAGCAGAACATTGAGACAAAACCAATGGGGAAAATAAAAAATCCTTGGTGTTCTTTGTTTGTTTGTGGTTTTTGTTTGTTTGTTTGGGTTTGTGTTTTTTTTTTTGTAACCACTTTGAATTATTTTTAATTCAGCTACATGTGTGCTAAAGGCAGGATATGAAATCTCTAAATGCATTGCGCAGTTGAATGCCTGTCCACATCTCTAACATGGTCATACGTAAAGGTATAAATGGACATAGTACTGTCCTGCTCTTTTGTTATCACTGGATAATTTTCACTATCTTAGATCCCTTTAGTCATCTGCACAGTGTGAATAAATTATCTCAAATGGGAGTTAGAGTGAAAAAAAGGCCAATGTTTGTATTACTCCTGAATTTTACTATGAAGCTTTAATCCCATATGTTCATGATTTTTTCTTTTATCACCTACATCTGTCTAACCACAGGTAATTTCTTATGCTAGAGAAGAAACATTAATGGTCTTCCGATAAGTTAGCCTTTTTTTCAAAACCTGGTATAAAAGACAGGAACCTATTTTCATATTTAGTTATGTTGTTAACAGTTGTCTATGATTTAGAACTGATTAACATTATCTTTGAATACATTTAATGTTTCTGCTTGGTCTACATATTTGAAAATGAGATTCCTTTCATTTAAGTGTCTAAATTAAGATCTGGATGGAAGTTAGATGGAAGTTTAGATGGGAGTTTCCGAAATGCTAACTTTTGATATATGTTTCTTACCTTTCCTACAAAATGTTGTTTTCTGCATGGTCACTTTCCAATGAGATGAGTTTTCTCTAACAACAACATCATAAATGCTAACAAGATTGTCCTCTAAAATCTGAATGGAACTATAACTGATCTATAACTAAAATCTCCCTTGATATCACTGTATTCTGCTTGCTTTCTTCTATTTATGAGTCTTTTCTCCCTGTGTTCCTGTATAAACTTCAGGCAAGGATAACCTGGGAGCTGAAAGAACTGACTGATACAATAGACTTGAGCAGAATGGGTGAACGGTGTCATCCCACATGGTCATCCTGGAGTCAAGGCTGTGGCTCCTGACAGAGCAAGGTCCTGGATGAATGTCACAAGATAATGTAGTTTGAATCCAATCTACTCTGAAAGCACTAGACATACAATTCATGTATGTAAGGTACAGAGCAGATGCTCTGAGAAAAAATTGTCCTGACATGTCTGGAGAGCACTGGGCTCACGCAGTGTGTGCTACAGGTTCACATGCCTCCGTTTTTGCCGTGGTTTTCCCAAAGACAACACAGGAGTTAAGTGTGTATGTGGTTGGCCGTGCAGTGCAGGAGTAGTAAGGTGCCTGCAGCATCTGGACCAGGGCTGGATCTCTCCCAGTTTTGGTTCCAGCTATCTTACACGTATGCAAAGATATCCTCCTTTAAGAAAAAATTACTGGATGCTGATGTAAGAAAGCATTAAAAATAAAAACCAAATAAACAAAGTAAAAAACAAAACGTGAGGGTGTGAAACACCTCATATTGCATTGCTTGCTCATTTTTTTCTGCTACTGGAAACTAAATACTAAGTGAGAAAGGGGACTGCAGGAAGAGATGGGAGAGTTAAGGCTGTTGATATGGAGAATTAGTTTGTGTTCTGTTGTGTGAGAGGGTTTCTATGGGCAAGTTGCTTCAATCAAACTTTAAAAAGGCAGTCGCTAATTGTGTGTTTTGGCATTATCTGTGTGCCCAACTTAACATCCTCCACCTTGTTTTACATAATTGTTGAGCATTCACAGCAGCCAGTAAAATCACTGAGATCTGGCCTTTGTAAATGTTCTGTACAGTGAGAAAAGAAAACCTAAATATCTTAAACTGGGTGTACTAAGTTAGTGAAAACTTTTGTCTTTATTTCTTTTTCCTCTGCCTCTATAAAATGGACATATTAATAACCACTTATCTTATAGGAGTACTGTCAAGATAAATGAATTCATATTTGTGAAACAGAACTACTGCAATGAGGACTGCTGTAAAGAGGGCATGTGGGAACTAATAATTCTGTCTTCAGAGCGGAGTTCAAGTAATGTGATGTAAAAACTCCTGTGGATTACAAGCTGAGCAGTAAAGGTAAAGCAAAATGCTGAATAACTGTTAATGTACTACCATTCTTATTACCTACTGAACAAAACAGAGGATGTCTTGAAAATCTGGAAAGACTAGAGTTAAACTAAAAATTTTATATCTGAGGCAACAACCAAAGGTTAAACCCAGTTTGAACCTGGTATTTTCTATGCTGTAATCACTTGATTTAATAAATGTTCTCCCTAAAGGTAAATGCCTGTTAAACTAATAGCACTGATATTGAAATATGAAAATAGATACTGAAAATGACTGACAGCCAACATATGTAAGAAAAATAATTAGTATGATGTTTTGTGGGAATAAGGCTTGGAGATGCTTTTAAATACCTATCAAACAGAGGAGGACTTTGTAATGTAATGTTCTAGCTTTGTTAAGGCAGGAGGAGAGAAAGATGCAAACTAATGTAATTTAAAGAAAAAACAATGGGAACATGTAAGCAAATGCTGGTAACAAGGAATAAATCTAATTTCAGCCTTTCACTTGTTTGGGCTTTTTCCTGTTCAAAAACTGTAAGCTATGCACATAATTAGACATTTGTGCTGCCAAAATAAATCACTTTTGCGAACACACTGATGCACCCTGACACACTAAGCCCAAGCTAGCAGGTCCGCTCTAAATAAGGATCTGTTGAGCAGCTGACATGAACTTCTGATGCATTTCAAATAGAGACAGTGAGAATGCTTTAACAAGCATCCTCTCTGTTTTTCAAAGACTCCAACTGAGTCTGAATATTTCCGATTTATCAGGACAGTCCTGTACATATACCGTACGTCAATGGAACTAGGCTTATCACAGCATTTTGCTGATGAACTATGACTCCTGTTCTCCTGATTTTCTGGTATTTGTTTTTGTTTCCTACAATGAGTTTGCAGCATGCATGAGATGTTTTTATAAATGCAAATGCTTCTTCATGCATGCAGGGAGCTCTTTGACCAGATGACTTTCAAATTGAATAAAATATACACAACTTTGGAAAAAAAAAGTTTAACAAATCTTTGAAAGCAAAGACTGTAGTCAGAAACATTGAGCATGATTACTTTCAACTTAGTTACATGAAAATCAGTTCAAGTCTTGCTCTAGAAAAAGACAAGTACTGAGAAGTACATTCACATGGTAGAGATGTAGGAGACACTCTTAATGACACCTTAAAAACTGAAGATGTTGCTGATGCTTAGGGTGTCAAACAAGTTAAATGCCTTTATGGGTGAAAAAGACCCAGTGTAGTCCAGCAGAATAAAGGCAGTGTGTTTCTTTGTGTTCATAGACCTTTCCTTGATATTGTGTAGATGAAGAAGTGGAAGACTAATACCTTTGGCGGAGTCACAGCTATATTTGGCTTCATCAGAAGTGATATGGAAAGACTGAATGCATTCGCTGGCTTGGTACCTCATATCATATAATACAGTTGTATTGGCTCACTGATACATTGAGCCTATGATCAATCAAGGTGTGTTGGTTGGTGCTAGGCAGGTATGGCTACAGGAGTAATAGATAAAGGAGGAGGGCATAAGATATAGTCACTTTACTTTGGAGGCACAGCTACATGCTGTTTTGTGGAATGACTCCAGATTTGTATGGCAAAGTGTAATTATATCCGTTATTTTGACAACCCTTACACTCCTGGTGTTTAAGGATTACTAACAGAAAGGGTAGTGCATACCTGATTTTTTATACACTACACTACTGTTTCATTGCTCTGACCTGGAGACAAAGAACTACTTGTTCTAGCAACATTCTGCATCATAATCCAGCATGTATTGGTTTTGTCCCTGTTTTTCAATGTTTATCACTCTCAGTGTTTCTCAGAAGATTCTTTCCCTACAACAACCTCCAAACAGACTTGTAACTTTACAAGTCAGGGCGCACAGGAAACAGGTATTAATGAGCTGACAAAAGAACTAAGTAGCAAAAAGTCTTGATATGCAGTTTCCAAAGAGGAACAGAAAAGCCAGTAGGCATTTTCAGAATGAGATTTTTTCCAGTGCTGAACCCTATTATTTCAGCTATTACATGCCTGGTAATTCAAGTCCCATTATATTTTTATTCATTTTTAATTAACACCTTGCCTAGACATCAGACTATATTTTGATCCAGGTTTGGAAATAATTTTCTGGAAAGTGTATGTTTCCCCATCAGCTCACACCTGACTTGAAGGCAGAACAGAGTGGTGCAAATCATTTAATAAAGAAGAAAACAAAGCTACTAACCTTTTATCTCATAATCTACAGTCAGATGTTGACTCTCATCAGTGCTGGCAAGAAGAAATGAGGCTGATGGTTGATTGATCGGAGAATGCTTTCGCAATTGGACAATGTTCTGAGGCAATGCAGCAAGCAGCTTTGGTCTTAATAACTTTCTATTACACACACTTCTCGTGGCACAAGCAAGCCGAGGTTTGATTTATTTGATTTATTTTTGACGGATCTTCCCCACACCAGTTTTAAAACTCATTGCTTGAGAAACACCTGAAGTTATTTTATTGCTTCCATAAAAGCATTATATGGTTTCAGGTGCAGATTTCCTCCATATTTTGCTGTTATTGAGAGAAGTCACTTGCTAAAAAAGCTGTTTTTCTGATATTTTTATATTTTTACTTCTGACAGACACTCAGATAATCTTTTTTTTTTTTTTTTTCTTTTGTTTCTGCATCTGTAAGTAAAAAAATGGAAAATAAACAAGAGACCTCAGGTTATTTTGGCAAAAAGCTGCAAAAACTTTCAAGAATCTTCTGGCTTATATTGAGAACTTATCACAATATACTGCTATTCTATCTCCAATAAGATGGCTTCCAATGAGCCATCTGTTAAACTTTCATTTTAAACCTGATAATCATCTAAATTCTCAGTTTTTATATCAATCAATTTATGTCAGTTTATTCCAAAGGAGATGTTTTTCTTAGTTTCACTATTGTGAACTGGTGGATTGCCTAACTGTATGTGAAATGCATAATCGTGTCAAATGACACTTGGGTTGTATGGCCTTGTTGAAACCTTACTTATGTTTATGTAGAAAATCAACAAGGAGTGAAAAAAGAGTGCAGGGAAGAGAAAGGATGGGATGCTGACAGACTGTCAGGGAAAGGATGACAGAAAATTCATGTGGCTGACTATTAGACACATTTGGAGCAAATAAAGAAGCATCTTCCATAAAGTGTTGTCACAAAGGGTGAAGAAGGATGAGTAGCTTTAATTCCTACCTAAGGCTGGGACTGCACAGCTTAGAAGTATGGATGTTGAGGAAGCTCCTTTCCCAGCTACAAATTGGGAGAGAAGCTGATCAGAGCACAGGAATTAACAGACAAATAGATTAAGCAGGAGATTATTAGTGAAACACTGTGCAGCTGAATAGATATAGAAAGTATAGAAGCTGACACTGAGGGCAGGATACAATAGGGCAGGACTGACAAATGTGTGACTCAAAGGATGCTTGCATAGTTAGGGACCTGGGTGGAAAAATATTTATGGGGATAAAGCCAAAAGAATCTTAACTGTTAAGATCACTGGCATGTGGATAGCAGCATGCAATCCTGAAAATGCATGCTTTGATGCAATCCACTAATTAGCAAACACACACCAGTTTTTCCACTCCCACATGGGTTCCTGAAATGAATTTGGATATGAAGTAGACCTGAATTTGTACCCTTTGTTGCCTTTGTACCCTTTGTAAAGTAACACAGACATTTTCTGTTCTTTTCTCACTAGCTGATGGAGAAAATTAGCATCTCTTAAAAGTGGTTTGTATCTTAGGTGAACTAAATAACCCTCGGTAGATGCCTATTTCCACTGACTGGAGAAGGCACCTTACAGCCAGGAGGCTTCTATCTTGGCCTCAGTTATCATATACCTAAAACTAGAAGTTGTAAATCCTGGCCTGAATCAGGCTGTGGTTTCCCTCTCATTTGTGAAAGAAGCTGAAAGAAAGACATCACCAAAGGAGAAAGGGCATAGCCTGGGGGATAAGATTATTTTTATTCACAGAGATGACTACTTATTTATAGCAGATTTTTACAGCTGGACAAGTGTGTCCTGTCTGCATCACCAGCAGAAAGCTCTTGTTATCTGCTCTGCAAAAGTACTGAGATGTCACAATACACAGGAAAATGTGCTGTGAACAACACTCTACTATGATTCTGAGAGGGGAGAACCCATCATAAGGGTATATTTATGACAGCTAAAGTTTTTTAGGTTTTGTATACATTAATGGGCATTTAAATAGCTGGCTGCACATGAAGCTTGGGCTTGGCTCCAGACACTGCCCATGCCTGGAGCCAACTGGATGCAGAGTTTATGTAAATGTATCCCAGCTGCCATGAAACAAATGGCTACCCTGGGGAGAGGAGCATAGAAATACCTGTGAGAAAGGTATGTTTTTCACTTTCGTCTTGTGTGAGGATATATGTAAGAGGTGAAATAGTCTTTGGTGAACAAAGAAGGAAAAAAATAATTTTCCATTTAATTACATAATTGGAGATTTACATTCACAAAAATAAAGCACTATGATTAAGAAAGCACAGAAGATTGTCAGACTTTCAGAGGCAATCTAGTTGAAAGTCTGAACTTGCAACTACTCGTCTTTGTATCACGTGTACGTTGCAGGAAATGTTTATGGTTTTAATGTGCAAATTATTCTGAACATACAGCTACATTATAATTTTCCACCAAGACAGCTATTTCTGGTTCCCTTCACAGTATTCTCCATTTTATAAAGAGGAAATTTTAAAAGGAAGATATTCTTGTGCTCGGTTCCTAATTATTATACCTAGAGCACAAGATGCTGATCAGGGGCAGCTATTTAGTGAGAGGAACAGTGGATACACCCATCAGTAATGTGGCTGTTCTGATAACTGAGATCTTAAACAGTATTTTTTATTGCTTATTTTTTAAAATATCTGTTTGGTTCACAGATTTCCTGGTGTTCCATTGATTTAGTTACTTCGATTTATGAATGTTTGATGTCTGATTAGAGCGCTGTTTAAATACATTTGGTCCTCAAAAGTCCATTAAATGAGTCTTCAATTGATTAAATCAAATTTATTGCACAAGCAACTGCCTTTGTAAATAAAAATAAATATACAATCATTACATTTGATTACAACTGAGAAATCAAGATAATATGGACCTATTAGATAGCAGACAAATGCATAAATACGCCTAGAAAGTACTCTTCAGGTTTAATCATATAGGGATGGAACTGAGTTTGATAATAGGATTTGTCTTTATACTGCTCAGGCAGTGACAACACAAATAACAGCCTTCATTTAAGATCACAGGTTGTGGTGCAGCAGGCTGGCCGTACAGATAATGTGGCAGAGCCTTCCTTTCAGAATACAACAGAGAAGAAAATGTGTTGTAGAATTAGTATTTGTGGGCTCTGTTTCAGTTCCTGCTCTGCCAAAGATTTCTTTTTGACTTGCTACATATATGCACACTCTTAATACCTCTTTAAGTAGCCAACTATTTGTAGTAATCTGGCCTTCAGTTTGCTCACCTGTTCAAAAAGGAGAGACCATTCACTAGCAAAGTTAATAATATAAAGCCTGCAAGGTGGGTTAGATACTATGGTAAGAAAATATATCTAAATATCATTGATTGAACTAAAGGATAGAAGGAAGTATTGTTGCTGAGGAAATATTTTTGCTGTTTCTCTGCATGAGCTGGAAGGCCAACCAGCAAGTACATTTCATTGCTGAGTTTTGCATGATCCTTGGTCTAAATTACAAAAATGTAAATGTGGATCCAGTGTTTCTCTATTGCTGTCTCCCAAGGGCTTCACAGATATTGGGAGTGAAAGAGTCACCCTTAGGAAAAGGTGATCCAGCAGTTGCTTCGGTGAGTGTGAGCTGCCCAGGCACTGGACAAGTGCTTTGAATGACTTGTCAAGGTGCCATTTGCATAATGGAGGGACAAAACAGTTGTCATGCAGTCTAATTCCAACTGACATTTGCATTCTAATCAATATGAACTTCATATTTAAAGTCTGATTATTCATTTGCTCTGCTAACATCCGTATGGCCTTTGAGCATTACTTTTTATCTAACATTTCAGATAATCGTGTCACATCCTTGACCTGAGCATCTCTCAGTGTAGCTGCAACTGTGACCATGTCCGCAGCTTTGCTCCTGGTGACCTGAACAGCTTCTTTTATGTTCTTAGCAGGAAAGGATGGCATATTATTTTCCTTCGTGATAAGTATTAATCACTCTGTAGTAAAGATGTTACGATGTGTGAAGTCACCTGCTGGCAGTCCTTGTGAGCATTTTATTACTTTGGCTCCTGCTTAGTTAAATGTCGTGGCTTTCAAAAATAAATTAATATATTTATTTTTTAAAATTACACATTTACATATTTGACTCTAAGACTGTAAATTCCATGGGTCAGAAGGGGGAAGGTAGAAGCTTGTTCATCACCCAACAATCTTTTAGTCTCATTTTGTACTATGCATGATGCAATGAATTTCAGTTCTAGCCAGGGCTGACTGATGCTTGTACACAACACCAGCCATGAAGAGAAAAATTGTCATAGAATCATCCTGTTCTCAACTAGACTCAGGTCTAACTGTGCCATAAGTTTGACATTATTCATCTCCAGAATTTGAGTTAGATCTTTTTTGTAGAATTATTAGAACTTCAAGGTTCAAATAGAAATATGAAATTATAAAATACTTAGGTGTGTGTGGGCAGTCATACGGCACTAAAATCGTAGGAGAGAAATGAATGTGACTAGAATGAGCTCAAATTAACTGAAGCAAAATATGTGTTCAATTTAACCAATGCATTACAAATTAAAGTTGATAGATACAAGAGTTTAAAAAAATATTATATTGATTTTTTCACTAGTAGGTTCAGAGTTTAGAGACCAATTGGTATTTTGCATGAAACTGGCTCCAACCTGTAAATTTACTAACACTGCAAAGAGGAAGATACTGGTTGACCTTGGTAACATATGGTTCATTAAAATTAATGGCAATATTTTCAAGAGTCATCCTAGAACACAGAATTTAAAAATATAAAGCCTTGGGGCCATTGTCTGACTTGAGCTAATGTGACGGATTATGTTAATAGGAAAATCATCCTTGTCACTAGTAGTCTTCAGTGATTGATACTGTGATTAATCTTGAAAGTAAACATAAACGTTTTAACTCTTCATTGGTACAACACTTGACATTCACAACACTGAAATCACTAAAATTTTTGTTTGAATAACAAATGGAATATGGAAAAATTAAAAGTTTTCTGTTTAATTTAGTTAATGACTTATATACATTGCTCTTGTGCTGTGATATACTGTAAATCTATAAATCACTGTACTATAAATCTCTTTTTCTTGATTAAGTATCACCATAATTTATTTGTTATTGTAATTTACATGCCGCAAGTACTATATTGAATTATGTACCCTATGTGCTTGCAAAAAAAAAAAAGTGTAACTTAATTTAAGAATTGTTGTAAAATGCAAAAAAGGTACAGAACAGCATAAATATATGTAATAAAATGTAGTAACCGATGGTAATTCAATTCCAGAATCAGGCAATTAATCACAGTAGCTCAGTTAGGTATGTACCGTTCTTTGTATGCATAATATAGGACTCATCATACCATTCACTCACCAGCAGTGATGACAGCAGGGTAAGTGGATCTCTTCCTCCTCTGTTTTCCTTCTCTCCATCCTTCCCTTTCAAATTAAGACAGAGTTTCATTAAGGCTATAAGGGCTTCCTATTCTGCTGGTATTTTCAGTTGAGATTGCACTGTCCCACTCTTAGTTATATCTTCATATTTTTTGCAGAAGTGGAATTTCTTTTTAAGCCCGTATCAGCTAAACATCCTGGAGTTCAATGTCCCCACCACAGAGGGTTGTGTTGTGTTCCTTGGGGGAGGATGGGCAGCCACATGCAAGAAATGAAGCTGTAATTGCTACCAGAGTCCCTGTACAATGGTACTATTCCCTTAGGTTTCCAGGAGCAATATTACTTCTTAATCATCCACATTGCACTTCCTCTGGGTAACTGGTAATAGTCTGAAGCACCTTTTGGAGGTGTTCCTCTTTGAATAGTCACAGAAAATGGACAGCCAAAGCAAAATCGTTTTTGTGTTTTTCTCAACATGTGGCCTCTTGGGGTGATAAAAGATTTCCTAGACAAGAAAAAACAAAAACCAAACCAACCAACCACAACCAACCAACCAAAAAACCCCAAACCAACCAGTGAGAGTACAGTTGGTATTCCACATGCAAAAGTGTACCTTTTTTTTTTCCCAGAGAAATGTCTATTGAACCCCTTTGAAAATCCTGCATCTGTTGTTACCAGTTGCTTTTTTAGCTCTTGGTACTTATTTGTCTAATTGAAGATTCAAAAATATTGTTATCTGCAGTAAAAAAAAAAAAAAAAAAAAAAAAAAAAAAAAGAAATAGCTGTTGGCTCTGTGATTTTTATATATATATATATTTTTTTTTTAAACCCAGCTTTGGTGACGTAGCCCACTAAGCTCCCTTTGGGTGTATGTGTTGATGTTTTGCTTTTCCTGCTTCAGATTCCATATGGATGGATAAGAAAACTTTCATTTTGTTGCATATGTCTTTGCTTGCTCAGTATAACAGGGCAGTAACTGGCTGTAGCCTGCGGTGTTCAGTGACTGGGTTTGAGAAAGCTAAATGAAGGAGTAAAATGCAAAGTTGTTTTTAATAAACTCTCTGCCAAATCTCTAGCCACAGCCACTGTAATTTCAGATTGAACAATCTAATGCCCAAAAATCCTAAGGGATGAATGTGTGCCCTGTACAAGAGAAGAGAATTTGACTGTTTGTGATCATTTAAAAAGAGGATTTTTTTTTTCTTTTTCTTTTTTGTTAGTGTGGGCTGAAACCACAGAGCTCGCAATTTTTCTTCTAATCCTGTACTGAGCTCAAGAACAGGAGTGGGAATTGAAATGTCTTTAAAGCAACTTTTACGCAGACCTTGACATCAATCAGGCCACTTTCACAGCTACTTTAACTTACTCCCTGCTTCCTAGGACCCATTATACTCACATTTAGGAGAGAATCACCATCATATCAACAGCTGCACTCTTCTCTGTCATTGATGCTTCCATTTGGTCTCCAAATGATCCTTTTTCTCCACAGTCCAAGGCATTAATTATACTCCATAGACTGTTTTCTACCTTTTTATGACATTCAGAAAAGCTTATTCCTTATGTTTATTAGCACTGGGTATTTTCTTGCTGGTGTGGGAAAGAAAATTAAGATCACTAACTTATTTACATGTAAGTGAATGAGAAAATAGTATAGAACCCAGACTTCTGGCCAATATTGATTTTTCTTAACTTTTGAACAAACGCTGACAGTGAATAAAGCTATTTCTGTTATAGACCAGTAATCTTTCTTTTATATGTGCCAAAAAGGAAATGGGAGGGAGGTTCACTGCTAATTAAAATGGATTATATGAAGAATGTATGGATAAAGCTGGAAGCTCGTAAAAAATAATAGTAGAAAAGAAAAAAGGTACTTTTTTTGCAATGAAGATTCAAATCCACTAAGAGCATGTGACATAAACTATTTCTATGTCCACATCAAAGAAAATAAACAGCAACCTGTAGAGGGAACTTTTAGTTATCTCCATGACAGACTGTGATGATTTTAGTCTAGTCTTGTCTGCTTCTTGCTCTTTCCAAATGGAAAGTACTTTTCGTTGAGACCAGTAAGTCACATAGATATACATATTTTCATGCTGTTTTTGGAGTCCAGTCATTCCTTCACAGGAGACACAGTATAGCCCTGATGTCATTCAGCAACACCTATGTCTATTTTTTTTTTATATATATATTTTTTTTTTTTAAATTTTATTTATTTTGGACACTTCAGGTACATTGTAATGGTGACCCTCTCTTTAGATGGTTTTGTGTGTGGAGCAGAATGAGTGAAGGCATGGCTTGCAGGCTCATCATTCCCCCTCAGCAAATACAGGGAGTCAATCTGGATGAACATGCTATGTCAATGTTCAAATACATTTTCCAGTGTCAAACACACATGCAATTTCTCAGGCTTTGTTCCTTTGGTGAGCTGTTTCTAAAGGCCTATGGGACACCCTAGGAAGACAAAGTGACTGAAGTACTAAGCTATTTTTTTATAAATCTTACATTAAAATGTAAGGAATATTGACATCCATTCCTCATCTGAGATTTCTGTGAAGTTTCACAAGGCCTCAAAATACCTGAGGACGAGGTCACAGTTTGGACTTAGTGATAGCAAAAGCTTTGAAGTGTCTGTTCAGAATAATGATAGCAGTTTTTATAGAACCATCTTTTATGCTGAGTAGCTAAGGGTGTTCGCTTTAATTAAGTAAGAGTATGAGGGATGGAGAGAAAAGTGAGATCTAAAATGATTTCTGAACTAAAATGAAAAAGAAGTGGTGAGAAGAATGAGATAAAAAGATCATAAGTGACTTCTGCACCTAATTCCATATCGAGGAAGAAACACTAGCCTAGTAGATGTACCATTTCAGTAGGAAAAACTGAGATTCTAGTGCCTGTCACAATGATTATTATGTGAAAAAGCTCCAAAAGTAAAAGCTAGGAGAAACTCATTCCACCGTGTTTCAACTTCCTGAACAGAATAATTAAGAAAAGGGTGGTCTAGAAATGGTGAGTATTGGAACAGCTAACCAGAAAATGTCTTCTAGATCTGAAAATCCTTTGTTTAAAAGTGCAGTCTCAGTGATCTTCTATTGACTATGCTTTCGGTGCTCCTGCTATCTATGCTTTCAAAATATGTTCTGTTTTTAACTAGTTGATATTATCCAATACAAACTTCTAGTGAAGAGTACCTCCCTGTACTCTGTCAAGCCAAACTCATAAGTAAATCTGTTACAGGCTTGACTCTTGTGTATGGATATGCAAAGGCGTGTACATTTCTTCTGTTTTTTTCATCTATATGCATAGGTATGCATGTATACATCAAAAAATCCATACGTAAAAAAAATACTCATGTACAGCTAAGTCTATATACGTATAGAAATGTGTCCCCCCAAAAAAATGCAGGTAGTAAAAGGTATCAGTCCTGACAGCGCCTGACAGCGCCAATAATTTTGCTTCTCAGAAGTTTATTTTCTGAAATCCTGTTACACAATAAAAAAAAAAAAAAACACACAAGACTGAGGGCTCCCAGCCAAACTTACTTCAGGGTTATCAGTGCAGCAAAGCTTGACCTTGTTATGTAGAAAATGTGTTTTAAATTAGGGCTTGCTCATAGCACAACACAACTCATGTATCAATTAAAGTTCTTGTAAGTGGAGAAAAAAGAAGGGAAGGGAAAGGGGAAGGGAAAGGGGAAAGGAAAGGGAAAAGGAAAGGGAAAGGGAAAGGGAAAGGGAAAGGAAGGGAGGAAAGGAAAGGAAAGGAAAGGAAAGGAAAGGAAAGGAAAGGAAAGGAAAGGAAAGGAAAGGAAAGGAAAGGAAAGGAAAGGAAAGGAAAGGAAAGGAAAGGAAAGGAAAGGAAAGGAAAGGAAAGGAAAGGAAAGGAAAGGAAAGGAAAGGAAAGGAAAGGAAAGGAAAGGAAAGGAAAGGAAAGGAAAGGAAAGGAAAGGAAAGGAAAGGAAAGGAAAGGAAAGGAAAGGAAAGGAAAGGAAAGGAAAGGAAAGGAAAGGAAAGGAAAGGAAAGGAAAGGAAAGGAAAGGAAAGGAAAGGAAAGGAAAGGAAAGGAAAGGAAAGGGAAATAATTAAAGAGAAGATAATTTTCATTTGAATTACATTAATTGTATTTTGTCCAGTTACATGTAGGTTTGTTCTGCATTGTGCTTTAATTATGTCCGCCTTCTCGACATTTTCCTCTGTCTTCTCAAAGAGCAAATTGCCTCCTGTCAGCTGCCATAGGCCTGTGCTGAAGGAGCTGAGCGCCAGTTATTTTTTGTCTGAAAGTCAAGGCCATGTAAGTACCATCAGGAAGCTCATTATATTCAGTGTTGCTGGCAGGTTCCTCTAGTGCAAAACATTACCACAAGTCACTTTCCAGACTAGTCACCCTCAGGTACAGTCAAAGAAGATGTAATATCTCTGTAATCTTAATTTAGTGTTGGTTTGAGTTGTTATTCGTACTGGTTCTTTGTTCAGGTCTGGCTGTTGATGATGAAGTACTCCCCAGCTAGTAAATTGCAGTGGTCTTCTGAGGTTTCTGGAGCAAGAAAACAAAGTAAATAAATTGGTAACCCTAAGAGGTTTATTCATAAATATTCCTTCAATTTCATTCAATACATTTTTTTTTTTTTAATGTATTTACTGAGAAGTTTATTTACATTTTTGGTGAAGCTTTTATACGGAAGGAAACCATAATGCAATAGTCCTTATTGTTATCAGCCTTAGAAATAAAGTGGAAGAGAATAGTATAAGAAGAGAGTGAGACTTCCCTTCTGCTGAGAAAAGAAGATAATATTTAAAATCTTTTCTCCGATTGTTCATTTTTTACCCATCTGAAATGGAACAAACACACTTTCTCCCTCCTTTTTTCTAAGCTTTATTTCTGCCAGAAACATTTAAGGATTTGCTGGGACCAGAGTAGGTCTCCAGTTGTTCTTATTTAGAGAAAAAAACAGAGAAAGTTCTAGGAGTCAAAGCTATATGTCTTAAATGACTCAGATAATAGTTTTAGTAAATGCCTTTTTCTTTTTATATTCAAAACCAGATCAGCAGAAACTAAAATGCCTTTACTCTCTGACAATGTCTGAGTTCATAATGGAAATAAATTCTGTCACTATGAAACAATTCCTAAGTGGGATAAAAAATTCTTGACTAAAATTCAGCTACTTAAAATTCAGTTTACTGAGATGTTTTATGATCACAAAGCATAAAGCTTGGCAGCAAGGCTGCCCAGAGGATAAGTGCATTAACTTTTATTCTAATTTGGTTTGGGGGGAGTAGCTTAGAAAAGAAGATTCTTTCCTTTTATACTTATTGTTCAAGAGGTTAGGTCATGAAATTTATTAAATCCCTGTTTAAAACAAAGAGTCAAAGGCAGAGATTAAATGAATTAATGTATTATACAGTCCTATGATCATTTATAGCTACTAATTAAAAACATACTCTTCTATTTTTCCTATATGAGGCCGGTTGAGATTGAACATCAGTACGTTCCTTCCAGTGAAGCAAAAAAATATATTGGTTTTAAAAATTCCCAATGTAAGTCAAAATAAACACTTTCTTCTTCTTTAAGAATATTGCAGTAAATTGAAAATGAGAAGTCAGTCCAAGAGCTTCACCACAAATTCCAAATCAGATTTGTTGTTCTTTTTCTATAAGTCAGCGAGATACACCACAGTAAATTGATGCTTATCTTCACTGCTTTCACTGCTCTGCAGTTTGCTTTGTGCTGCTCTAAGCAATGCACAAATTGGAGCTATAAAAATAAGGATGCCTTCCTCTTCTTCATAATTTCTCTGTGTCTTATTGCGTCTTTTGGTTGCCAGCTCTCGTCTTAACTCTTGTTTTTTCTCCTTTCCCCTCATCTACATCGATGCCAAACAGTGTCTTTAATTCAATTATAATCCTTTACAAAATCCATCTGTGCAGATCTAGATGTAAAAAGAGCCGATCAGCCTTGGGTCCTGTTAGTTTCTATGGGGATTGATAATAGACTTGTGTCAAAATCCAGCCATTTAAAAGTATTGATAAAAAACCTCCTTGAGCTATGTTAGCTGAGGGTGGAGGCAAGAAAGTGCTATATTGCATGTGCATATTAAGGTTTCACAACACAACAAATGTAATTAAGTGTATTTGGACTAGAGGTACTGCTCTTTGAAAGTGTTGGGTGAGATAGTAGAATTAAAATATGTCAGCTAATGTGTAAGTGTCCAGCTATTGATTTCCAAAAATTTATTGTGATAATGTGCAGTTCTGGGGGAAAAGAAAGTAAGATGTTTTTGGTGTCTGTAAAAGTTCCAACAAGTATTTCTGCAATCTTCCCCAAATTTATGTGGAAATTTGCTGGTGTCCTAGTGGGTTTCTTTCTATGTTCCCAAGGACATTTTGATTGAACTAAATTTGGATAAGAGTTCCTTAGTCCCTCTAATAAGGATTTAAATCTAAAACTGAAATATAAATAACATTTTTTTCAACATACAGAGCAACAGAAACTGTAACCCACCTTAATATTTTGTTCTATATCTTCTCTCTCATAATTTGTATCTATCTTGTTTACTACTCTTGTGCAAAAAGATTGTGTCTCTGCTTTCTGTTGAAAACCAGTAATTATATAATAGACATAGACTCTGAGACATTCAAGTTGATGTAAAAAAACATGGGAGCTGAATGCAGTTTAGATATCTGTTGATTTTGCCTCACTATGTCTTCATTGTACATCTCTAGTTCATCAACTATGCATTTTCTTTTCCATCTTTAAAATTCCAGAAGATGAGTTTGGTGCAAATGAGAAGTCATTGAATTTAAAGCAGAAAACTCTAAAAGGTTTGCCATCAGAAGTCAGGAAACATTGAAAGCTTCCCATTTGTGCCTATCTCTCTTTTTCAGTATACTTGTGTGATTAGTTTGTATTTAAATGGGAGGATTAGCTTAATCATACAGCAGGAAAGCAACAAAAATCTCAACATGCTATTTCGACTGCTGTAGAGCATGTGATTGTGTGGGTCTGGTGTGTGGAATTACTTTTCTCTCACGTAACACTGTAGCAGAACCTCACACACTGTTAATACTGTTAATACATGATAGAACTGGGACACACAAGTGAAGGTCACTGGTATTTAAAAAGACAATCTCTTTTCTATTCTAGCTTTTGACAACACTGATAGTATGATCCATAGCACTGTGACAAAATTGACATTACTTCAATGTAACTTAATGTAGTTTAACTAATTGTATTGAAGGAAATATTGATATTCATGTCAGCAAGCCTGATACTTAAATGCATCATCTAAACGAGGCTTTGCTTAATTAAAAAATGACAAAAGTACCTGAAACAAATAAATAAATTAATGTGACAAGTCCAGAAAGGAGACTTTCAATGTGAGCCTAACATTTTATTTAAGATTTTTCTTGGAGAATTTGAATCTGGGCCTAATTATAGATGGTCTTGTATATTATTCATAACAATTTACAGGTTTCCAATATGGATTGCAAAAACTGGACTGCTTCCAGTCTGATTTGAAATCAAATTTATTTTTCAGTTTCATGGTGAAGCAGGCTTAAATTTATGAGCAAGGCTTAAATATGGTTCATTTCCATGTTTCCGGAGGACTCATGGTTACTATTAGATCTCTTTCATTTAACTACATTTTAGGCCTCTAAAACTTAGATCATCATGTCTTAAATTATTATTATATTCTGAAGTAGGTATTAAAGACAGGTGGAAATTCTCTCTGGATGCCTGTCCCTCCTTACGATAAGGGATGTTCAGATCTCTAATTTGTACGACATAACTAACAATCTAAAAATTAGTTAAGTGAGCTGACTCTATGTTTGATGTATAACACATAATTTCTTAATAATTCTTGTCAAGTATTCTCACATGCTTCTGGTTTTCATGTTCAGAAATATTCTACTTAATGTTAATTAAATGTTCCTTTCATGTAGTGGCGCAGCCTGGTAATGATGTAAAATTGAACTTTCCATTCAGCTACAATGGATAACTGAATATAGGTAGATTCACTCTACTTAGAAATCAGCTTTTGGATGTGCAAGTTATTTTCTCAGTGTACTGATTAGATGGTGGTGGGGATTTATCAGTATTTTAGACCTGACATTTGAGAGTATTGTGGAAGTTGGACCAAACTGTAAGATGTCTAGGCTTAAATGAAAGATGTCTACACAAAACTTAGCAGTGAAGGGTGTGACAGACTAACCTTGGCAAAGAGAAAAGTTAAAAAAGAATCTTAAATTTTTCTTAAATCCTTAGGTGTGTGTTTGAGTACTGCAAGACAAAACTGAGAGGTGCTATCAGCAGTCCTGCCATGACAGAGCACACAAGCTCTTTTATCCCAGACAGTCTAAAAATAAACTGTTTGCAGCCTGGGTTACAGCTGAAATGTTGAAAAGGTTTGGCACAGCTCAGCTGCTGTGTGGCCTCACCTCTTCCTGAGTGGTGGGATGCAGAAGCACTTCTACAGGCTGAGCATCACATCTGCTGCTTCCTCTGCTTATTCCCTTGATTTCTTGGGAGTGCAGGTAGATTGTATGGCCTGGAGAGAGGTTGTGCTATGCTCTGGTTTGGTCTGAGTGATGGGGGGACCTGCTCTGCGGGAGTTTACTGGGTAATGATTCAAAGCAGTGTTTATTCTAATGTCCAGATGAGAAGTAGAATTTCTTTCAAATATTGTTACAAAAATATGATGGCACAGGGTGCATGTGGGGTCCACTGCATTAGATACATTGACTGCAGATAGTAAATAAAGGTTTCTTTCATGGGAAACAAAACCAAACAGAACAGAACAAGCAAAAGAGAGACAGAGTGAAAGAAAAGGGAAATTGAAAAATTTCTGCAACAGAGAAGTGACAGAGTGAACTGTGATGAGTGTCCCCTCCAGTGAGGCAGTAGGTCCCCAGCCACAGTTTTTCCTTAGTACTACACAGTTTTACAGTTTCCACAGGGGCCTGGCCAGGCTCCCTCCTGGAGAACATATTCCTTTTGCTTTCATGTTCCTGTTCATGGTGCTACTGGTGCTGGCTGGAGCATGTTTTCTGCTATGTTGTTCACTAGTCCTCCTTTTAGCGTGAACTATAAACTACAAAACTAAAGGTATAAAAAGGGGTGGAGAGAAGGTGCGAGTTTCCTGCCAGAAGCAATCACTTCCCATGAGAAACCCACTGTAATGTCTGGGTATTCACAGAGGCAAAGCAGAGTCTCAAGTCCACAGGTGAAAGGTTTCAGCAATGAGGCAAGTGGAAGGCAGCATTAACAGCTAAAAGCTGCATGTCATACAGTAGTTCCACAGTAACATTAAAAAGAAAGTACTAAACAAGAATTGTCAATATGAAACTAAAATGTAAAATGATCAGTCACATTTGTTGCAAAAAACAGAAGAGAAAAAGGATATTCTGAGTTTGTTTGGCAAGTTAACTTTTGCTCAAAAGATGAAATAAAAAATCAGCCATCTGTCCCACAAAAAATAAATATTTTGAAAAAAAAAATTACATTTGAAAATTGTCTTAACCAGGCTGATGTATAAGAATAATTATGAAAACAATGTAAATTCTTGTAGCAAAATATAGATACAGTATTGAAAAAAGTCTATTATAAGCCTAAATCTTGATACCTAGAGGGAGTCTACTGTATGCTTCAATGTGCTCCAGTATAGCAATATACGTAGAAATGCTGCTTCCTCAGCTGATGGGTCCTCATGAGTAACACATTTTAGAAAGCTAAATTCCAAGACAAGCCATGATTTGAACAAACAAGGAGATCTCAGTCACCATTATTTGGTTTCTATTGTCAATCTGGCAATTTTTTTGAGTTTTACATGAGAGACATGAACAAAATCACTGCATCTCATCAACATTGTGTGAGGACATAACAAATAAGAGACACATACCATTTAAAGTGGATGGGAAATTTAACTGTGTGTAATTGTGTGCCACAGGGAGGGTCCTGGCAGCATACTATATCTCAAAATGAGGCACTGGTCTTGTCCTTTTTGTTAGCATCAGCTACTTCACATCTGTATCTGGCTATGGTCTGAATCTTTTCATCTCAGTATGAGGAAATATGCTATTGATGGGATATTCAATATTCTATGTTTATAATTTTTTACTTACAAAAGACATAAAATGTATTGCAAACACCTTTCAGAGTCACAGAGGAAGTATTTACTGGCTCCTTTGTTTTAAAGGAAATACAGACATTGTGAGATAATGCTTCAATAGATGAAAATATTGTTCATTTTTAGAAAATGCCCATTTTAATTTAGCAGGCTATAGCATTCAGAGGTAGTGAAAAACGGTGTAATTTTAAACTTAGATATTCGATAACTATTAACCATGTGCTTTCAGAACGAGGATCAACAATCTATTCCCACATCCAGATACAAGTATGTCAGTTTATAACAGTAAATGTGTTTAGTATCTTGCTGAACACTGAGAGGTTTGGTACAATACTGTTTTCTGGACAGCTCCATTTGTTGGAAGTGGGACACCTTGTAATAAAACAGCTCGGAAACTAATCTTAGATATTACATGCATAAAAGTGCAAACTGTGTTGATAATATAGATTATTTGTAAGTGTTTCTTAGCAATTTTGGGGGAGTCTAATATCAAAACAGAGATTAATAGATATTTGTGACATCTGAAAACAAAGAAAAGGGAAAACAATGTAGGATTTAGTGTGTACGCTGTGAACAAAGTTTAGTCTACTGTGTATTTACTTATTTTTTGTTCCATGGAAATCTGGAGCCCTGAAGAGCCTTTCTGATCACATCATGTCATCCTATGTGGTCATGAAGTGCTACATATATGCACACAACTAAAATTATGCCACCAAGACCAAAGTTTTGTGGCTGAACTAGAGTGTGTGGAAAGGCATACTTCTCAAACTGAACAGCTCTTGGTAATACTTGCTCATTATCAGACATGTTTTTCACTTCCATTCAAATTTTACTTCACAGAACTTAGTTGTCTGTGCGCCTGAATTTCCTTGAGAGGGGAGGATGAGGTGGAAATGAATGTCTTCTCTCCCTCTCTCTCAGTCTCTTCCCTCTGCCTCCTGACTTTGCATGCCATGGCTGCTCTTGTTTATATCAAATATAGGAGAAAAAATATATCACTAGGTAGTCATTCTCCAGCTATCGTATTGGCAGATTTTTGCAAATGTGGTGTTATGCAAGGATGTTATGCAAGAATCTTATGTCACATTAATGGCTGTTTCCACATGCCCTCCAGCAATGAAACACATCCAACCCACAGCTGTAGCATAATCTGTCACTGGTTCAGTATCTGACTGGAAGTAACAAACACAACTGGTTGGCATCCTGCTATAAGAATACACTCTAGCACAGCATTATAGTTCCCCACCCATCACGTGATTTGGTGCAGCAGATATGTACATGTCCCACAGGTCCTATCTGTGGGAAAACAGACAACTTGAGAGATGTAAATTACAGAGGAAGCAAGGTAGAAAAAGAAAACAAACAAGCAAACAAAACCACAGATGTTTCACTGGAGCAATGAAGGTAAAAATAACAACTACATCCTGGGAAATAAAAAAGAGAAAATTAGAAGGGTGTGTACAGAAATAGAGAGTAAAAACTTCTAGAACTTTTACCCTGAAGGGAAATACAGGCTTGACAGAGTTTACAACTGGTCAGAGCATAAAAGCTTTATTAACTTAAGAGCAACAACAAAGGTTTTAAAATGTGTACTTTTCCCCCCAGATTTTATTAGAAGAAATACTTTAATAGTTCCCTCAGGTAACTGACAGCCATTGCTCACATAAACAAGTGATGAGTTTTGGATGCTACAAGTTGAAAAGATATGTTGGATGTCATAAAACAATTTCTGTTTCTTACAATGAAAATATTTTGGTTTTCTGTGTAAATACTTTTTCATTTAAAAATCCTTGTCATTATTCTGCTGCATATATGAATTACAGTCCATAAAATATACATTCTGTTACCACTGTGTTCCAGCCAGCCATCTGCTGTGACATTCCTGATGATATTTCTGTATGGGATTCACTTGTATTCTTGTTTGTTTTGTTTTGTTTTGTTTTTATTTTGTTTTGTGGTGTTTTATTTTGTTTTGTTTTGTGGTGTTTTGTTTTGTTTTGTTTTGTACCTCCATATCTTTGAATGGCCAGTGGCAGGTTTACAGAAGGATTAAGACAAGGGGTAACAGTGGTTGTGTTGTTCAGTGCCACTCCCTGAAACATTTAGTTCTCATCTTTGCCTTTAGACTGTTACAAATTGAAGACTCTTCTATGAAGTCTGCCTCACATTCTAAAGAAAATAAGAGTGGCGTTCAAGAAGTTGCTTGCTCATGTAATTTGCCTTAGCACAAGGCTTGACCCTCTTTTCTGAATAAAAAAAAATCTAAGGGCTCATTGAGCTTCCTCTTGAAGTGTGCCAGGGTTCCTCCACCCAACGTTCAGGCTGAGCTGCAGAACAGAATCCCAGTACTGCACTGAAACTGCCCTATGGAAGGAGGCATGGCCTCCTTTCGCAAGACTCTGGTGACTTTTGGTGCCCTGGAGGAGTCAGAAATGAACATTGCATCATTGCTAAAATTAAGTTATAGTGATCTACACAATAGCATATTTTTATAGGTAAGATATGCATTCATATATATGCACATATGTAGCTTCTCTTCTATAATCTTATCATTTTATAATCTTAAACTCTTTGGCATATTGAACAACACCAAAAATAGAAACCAGAAAGATCTTTGGAGTGACTTGTTTGTTCTGTTATATAGTGTGTGCTAAAAATCCATTATTTTTCTTCTTCTGAACAGTTATGAAAGTAGATGCAGTTAAGTCTTTGGACTAAATCTGAAATTCTCTTAAAACCATGTAGCTTTATCAAATTCAATACCATTACCTTGCTTCCCATACACTGTGAAACTATATCATCTTCCGAAAAAAATGTCATCAGCCTGATTTGTGCAAGAGAGGTGATAGAACAGGAAAAGCTTTTTAAGCTACTATGATCTTTAAATAGAAGACACTTCTATAACTTAAAAAAGTATTATTATGATGATGGTGACAATTACAGTGTACATTTTATTTTAAATTTATCTATTTGATTGTAGTTTTGTTTTCTTAGTGAGTTTTTTATTCCACAAATGTCAGCTTCTTCCAAATCATAGTCCCTTCATGGCTACAAACTATTAAAAACAGAGAGGGTTATAGTTTCAAAGTAGCGCGTAGGTGGCATTAGCACAAATCCTGTTATACATGAACAGATTTTAGCACATATCTCCCTTGCAGAGCTTTGAAAATGTATCCCTTCATATAAAAATACCTGTATGGGTGGTAATACACAGAGACTTTCTCTGTTTTTTTAGAAGAGCTTAGCATCTTTGAAGTAATTCAAATTAACCCTTTTTGCAACAAACAAGGGAGAAGTCTGTGAATATACACAAGTTCTCCAGACATTTATTCAAAAGCCCACACACCTTAGGGTGATTTTTTTCCAGCTTGATCCACTTATCCAACAAACATTAGAGAAGCAACAATAAAACTAACAAAAAAAACCCCCAGCAAATCAAGAAAAACTCAATCAAAACATAGCAAAATCTAAAGCAAGGAATCAATATAGATGTGAAAGAGACCCCTTTTACTTATTTCACTAGGGTCTTGTCGTTGTTGTTGTTTGTTTGTTTGTTTTTTACTTAAAATATGTACAAAACCATGAGCTTTTGATGACATATTTTCAGCACATAATGAGAATACATAGATGCATGAGCACAATAATTAGGATTTTTAGCCGATATAAGATTTTTACATTGCACTTATGATGGAAATAAGTAGAATTTAGACTTTCAGAGCAAAAATACATAGTTAGACTGTTTCAACACTCTAGCCAATCCTTTCATAGTATTCACGTTTGATAAAACACTTTTTTGTTCCAAAAAATCCCCAACATCCATGCTGGCTGAACACATCCTTCCCTGAACAGCAAGACACCTGCCTCCTGCATCAGTTCTGCCACAATTTAGAGATGTGCTAGCTCTGTGTCTAAGAAGCAGATGCCTGTTATGCTCATCATGTAGCATGAAGTAGCAAGTGACTTTTATTTGTCTGGTTGTCCAGACAGAATTTATGTAGAATCACTGCAATTCTGAACTCGTATTTGTCCAAGAACAAGGTAGGGCCTACTGATTGTTTTGGGAAAGACTTTTTTTCTACATCTGTACAGAGTTATTTCTCTTCCTGGTTTAAGAAACTTTGGTAAAGCTTGAGATCGTGGATATGGCACAAAAATGGAGGAAGACTGCTACCAGCAGAAGCTCTGCTACTGTCCAAATCTGACATTGTTTTGTCTGTGAGGGATAGAAAAATGGCTTTCCAAGGGGGTAGGGACATACTGATACTTCTGATTTGGCATGCATGAAGGAAAAAAGCACTTGAGGGCTGAGACTCAAATGTTCAGAAGAGTGCTATACATATTTAACTGCAGTTTACGAATCTCATGTGCATCATTTATGATGAAATGAAACAAAAGTATTTTCTGCTTCTTAGACAATAATGTTTGACATGTAAGAGATAAATCAACGTTTGCTACAGTACATGTAGTATCCAAGGATTTTCTGCTTTACTACATCTTTTTATTCATACAATGGAGTACTGTACAATAATGTCACAGGGTGGGATTAGCTAAAAGCTAAAAGCCAGTCTAAGCTGGTTTTAGGACTAGCTTAGGTAACTGTCATCAGGAAACTAAACACATCTGAAAGAAGGATCTTCTGTCATTTGCTTTAATTTTTTACATCCGTTTTAGAAAAAACAATAGTTAGGTGAGATGAATCTAACCTTAGAATGTTTATGATATTCTCAGCTGTAAGCATGTGAGGAAGTGAATGCCTGTTCTTTACACCATATATGGTCCTTGAGCAAGAACTTAAGTATTATACATACCTTGCTTAGTATAAATTGGATTTATGCTTATACATGCAATCTTTATAAGGATTATCCTGAACACTTTTGAAGCAATCATGGGTTACAACAATTTAAAGGTATTTCCATTACAATCTCCATCCCGGTACCTTTGGGCTAGGTTATAGGTTTTAACATTGCAATGAACTCCTCCCCTTGCTTTTAACCTGATGAGCAGCAAGGGGGCTCCTGCTGTGGCTATTCCCACTACATGCAACTCAAATACCAAAACTCACTTTACTCCCAATTTCTCTACCTTCTCCCTACACCCCAAGCAGCACAGGGGGATGAGGAATGGGGGTCACGGTCAGTTCATCACATGTTCTTTCTGCCACTCCTTCCTCCTCAGGGAGAGGACTCCTCACACTCCCTGAGCCAGCACGGGATCCCTCTCACAGGAGACTGTTCTCCATTACCTTCTCCAATGTGAGTCCTTCCCACAGGCTACAGTTCTTGATGAACTGCTCTAACATGGGTCCCTTCCACGGGGTGGAGACCTTCAGATATCCACCTGTTTTAGAATGGAATGCTCCACAGGCTGCAAGTAGATCTCTGCTCTGTTGTGGACCTCTGCAGGCTGCGGGGGGACAGCCTGCCTCAAAATAGTTTTCACCATGGGCCATGAAGGAATACCTGCTCCAATGCCTGGAGTACTTCCTCCTCCTCCTTCTTCACTGATCCTGGTGTCTGTAAAGTTGTTTCAACTCAAGTTCCCATTGGAGTTACAGGTTGTTCAGTACAGTAGCACAGAAACAGCAGTGATGACCTGGCCATCTGCCATCCCAGGCACATTGCTGTTGCTGTTATGAAAATACTCCAAGGCACAGCAGAGTGAGCAATACAGCAAGCAGCAAAAGCAAAAATCAGTCACCAACAGGCACTAGACTCTTATTTACAGTAGGGCATTCAAGCTCCATGGCAAGCACAGGAGCCTGGCAGTTAACAGCTGAACAACAATAACAGTTGTAAATTTGACCTAGCACATTCTAATCAAACCTGTTGTTATCTCAAACGCTTTGAGCCCCATGGTAGGTGGGTTTAACCGCAACCAGCAACTAAGCACCACCCAGCCATTTAATCCTTTTTCCCTTGGTGGGATGGGAAGTGAATTGGAAGAGTAAAAGTGAGAAAACTCATGGGCTGAGATAAAGACCGTTTAATAGGTAAAGCAAAAGCCATACATGCAAGCAAAGCAAAACAAGGAATTCATTCACTACTTCCCATGGGCAGGCAAGTGTTCAGCCATCTCCAGGAAAGCTGGGTTCCATCACGTGTTCCATCCAACAGTTTCTTGGGAAGAAAAATGCCACAACTTCAAATGCTGTCCCCTTCCTTCTTCCCTTCAAATACATAGTGAGCATGACAGCACATGGTACTGAATACTCTTTGGCTAGTTTGGTTCAGCTGTCCTGGCTGTGCCCTCTCCCAGCTTCTTGTTCACCTGACACGGTGTGAGAAGCTGTAAAGTCCTTGACTACTAAACACCTAAAACATCAGTGTATTATCAAAATTATTTTTATTCTATGTCCAGAACACAGCACTATACCAGATACATGGAGGAAAATTAACCCTATCCCAGATGAAACCAGGACAAGTTTCCATAAAAATTAACCAGAAAATACATGAAGATTTAGTAGATTGCCTTTTTAACTAAGCAATAGAGCAGTAGTGAACTGATATAATTGTCTATTCATATATAGTGTTGTTGATGCAACTCTAAGTAAGAATAATATTTCACTTTCGTATTGTAAAACCAGATGCAAGGGTTTATTCAATTTCTCTCCTCCTTCCTTCCTTCCTGTAAGAAGCTTGCAGGCTCATCAAATTCAGATATTCAAACAGACAAAGGGGATCCTCCCAGCTACCTAATTCTAATTCAAGCTGCTTTGCACAGCTACACTACTAGAAGGCCACATTCTGCCAGAATGGTTGCCTTTTCTGCATACTTATTAGCTAGCTTGGTGCCTGGAAATGTTTTGTCCTGTACTGTATAATCATTTCTGAATGTCCTTCTTGAAAATAAACTGCAGTTCAGCTGCATTACAGGCCTTGCTGTTGTCCAACCTAGCATATCACCTAGGTCAGACATACCTGGTCACCGTGAAGTGAATTATGAAGAATCCCCTAGTCCTTTATGGGATGAATCCCATGTAATTTAGCAGAACCATATCTTACTACAGAAATAATAAATTAGCATTCAAGTGTTTCTGTAGCAGTAGAACAACTAGATGTCATTAATTGTTGTGAAGGAAAAGGAAAAGGGGAAAGGGGAAAGGAAAAGGGAAAGGGAAAAGGAAAGGGGAAAGGGGAAGGAAAAAAGAGAAAGGATAAGGGAGAGTGAGAGGGAAAGGGAAAAGGGAAAAAGGAAAGGAAAAGGAAAAGCTGGATAAACACACAATGAAGTGGGTGAGCAATTGACTGACAGGCTGAGCTCAAAGGGTTCTAGGCTGGTGACCAGTCACTAATGGGATTCCACAGGGATCCATCTTAGGACCAGCACTCTTCAATGTCTTTATAAACGACTCAGACTCAGGACTTGAGGGATAACTTAGTAAGTTTGCCAGTGACACAAAACTGGGAGGAGCTGTTGACACTCTTGAGGGCAGAGAGGCCCTGCAGAGGAATCTGGACAAACTGGAGAACTGGGCATTCACCAACCACATGAAGTTCAACAATGGCAAGTGCCAGATTTTGCACCTGGGACATGGCAACTCTGGCTGTACATACAGACTAGGGGATGAGATGCTGGAGAGCAGCTCTGTGCAGGGGGATCTGGGGGTTCTGTTCAATGGCAAGTTGAACATGAGCCAACAGTGTGCCCTAGCAGCCAAAAGGGCCAACCGTGTCCTGGGGTGCATCAAGCACAGCATTGCCAGCTGGGCAGGGAGGTGATTGTCCCGCTCTGCTCTGCACTGGTGTGGCCTCACCTGGAGCTCTGTGTGCAGTTCTGGGCACCACAACATGCAAAATATTTAAAGGTACTGGAGAGTGTCCAGAAGAGGGCTACAAAGTTGGTGAAGGGTTTGGAGAGGAAGCTGTATGAGGAGTGGCTAAAGTCACTTGGTTTGTTCAGCCTGGAGAAGAGGAAACTGAGGGGACACCTTATTGCTGTCTACAGCTTCCTCAAGGGGAGGAGGAATGGTAGGCACTGATCTCTTCTCTTTAGTGACCAATGACAGAACCTGGGGGAAAGACAGGAAGATGTGCCAGAAGAAGTTTTGGTTGGACATTAGGAAAAGTTTCCTCACCCAGAGGGTTGTGGAGCACTGGAACAGGCTCCCCAGGAAGGCAGCCACTTCCCCAAGCCCGACAGTGTTCAAGAAGAGACTGGACAATGCCCTCAGATACATGGTGTGAACTGTGGATTTGTCATATGCAGGGACAGGAGTTGGAGTTGATCTTGTCATTTCCTTCCAATTCAGGACATTCTAAGATTCTGTTTCTATGATTCTATGAAAAGGAAAGAGAAAGAGAAAGAGAGAAAAAGAGGAAGAGAGAAAAAGAGGAAAAGAGAAAAAGAGAAAAAAGAAAAAAAAAAGAAAAAGAAGAAGGAAGAAAACATTCTCTATTGAAACATTCCTTACTTGAGTGTTTTCTATAAGAACATTTCTGACCTTCAGTTTTACATAGTATTATAGGTGATTTCTATTAGGAACACGTAAAGTCACATCATATAGAAAACTACAGAATACTCAATCCATAAATACTGTTTAAGCATAGAAACAATTTTTGTTTATTGCCTTCCTAGTAGGACTTGGGGAATAATTTGCATTAAACAGTACACTGAACAAATTTGGCCTCTTTGGCTTGTGAAATGGCAGTGAGCTGACTGGGATTCCCTCTGCTTTATTCACTATTCATATTTACAGAATTGATGTGTATGTGTGGTTAGTTGTAATTTATTATTTTTGTTCCCTGTATTGAAATAATGGAAACAGTAGAAAACACTACTTTTTGTTTATATGGTGTGACTAAAAGAGAACCACTGCTTGGTGCACTGCTTCTTTTGTGTTTCTCTTGGGACTCTGACTCTCTCAGCAAAAGCTTTGAAGTATGATTAGAAAGCTAACACCTAACCCCGAGTAGCCAGAAGTATCCACACTGACTAGTTCTTTCATCTATCCTCTGCTTTAATTCTCACACTGTGATTAATAAGATATAAGATTACATTTCCCAGCTGTTAGTCTGATCATGTTGTTAGGACCCATTATTCACCTTACCTGAGTACCTTAGCTGGCCACATGCTATGAAGAACTTCAGAAATATACTAATAATTATTGAAAATGTTATTTGCAAATTGTTAATTCAATTATTTTTTTTCCTCTCAGGCAAAGTTCTGGAAAATACTTTTTGCAAACTTTGCATCCTAGGAAGGTTTGATGGCTAAGTTGTTGATTGTCACAGCACATTGGCAGAAGTTCTTCTGTGTCAGACTACAAGAAAGGAGGATAGTGAGGATGATCCAGGTACTTAGGGTAAAATGTGAAAATCTGTCCAGCTATCTGTCAGTGTGAGCAAATAACATGGAATATTACAAATGTGAGCACTGGAAGGCAAGTACATCTATATCTGACGTACATTTTAAAATTCTTTATTAATAGATGAAATGTAAAATCTAGAGTCATCTCATCCAAGTGTATGCATCCAGAAGGTAGATATTCATTGAAAGTTATTCACAGATGTTCCTTATATGCTTGATAAAGAAAATAACTTCCAGAGGGTGATTCATCCCATTTGTCTTAAACATTTCTTTTTTGTTGCTTCAGTGGTTATTAGGTACTAGCTTGGCATAGACAGATGAAGTTGGGTGGACCAAATTCCACTCACAGATCATTATTTCCTGTGCGGGGGTCTTGATAGATAAA
Organism: Streptopelia decaocto; assembly: GCF_964273445.1. Taxonomy (NCBI): domain Eukaryota; kingdom Metazoa; phylum Chordata; class Aves; order Columbiformes; family Columbidae; genus Streptopelia; species Streptopelia decaocto. The sequence goes on along the minus strand of NC_138663.1, from coordinate 35,146,635 downwards.
GGTCTGTTGCTGAATTAGTCAGGCTCAAAGGAATCTCAAGGCCGCTTGGAGAAGCAGAGTCTGCAGTGAGAAAGAGGGGTGTTCCTCAATCAGCGGGGTCCTGGCGTGGCGTGAATCATCAGACGTATCATCAGTGAGACTCCAGCGCACGGACAGCCCACGATACTCATTTAGCGAATCCATGATTGGAGCGTGGACGCGTGATTAGAATATAGTTACGTATATAAGGAGACTTGTTTCTGTAATAAATGGCTTAGCTTGATTCACATTGAATCGACTGGTTTTGCTAAGTCCTTATCTCGCTCTAACAATTTCCCATACCATCTTCTATAGTTCCCTTAACGTCTTTCTTTTGCAGTAGGTTTCTGTGGGAGATTGCATGATAAGCATACATGAATCCACCCAATGCAGCATTGTTATCACAACCATAAATGACATGGATTTTGTAATATGTTTTTAGCAGGCACTATTAAAATATTTCTAGAAAACCTCAGTAGATTCCTGTTAAGGGGAAACCATATCAGAGATTATATTATGAAATTTAAGACACACATTTTTGTGTTCTAATGTTTCTGGAAGTCCTGGTGATGCCAAGCGTAATTCTGCATGTATGCAGGATTGAGCCCTCTATAAGCTAAACAAAAAACATTTTCAATACCAAAGAGAGATTTCTATCATGTACCTCTTATATGGATTATCAAGCAATAGAAAAATGGGAATTCATCACAATGATGGATTTACGATATCTATAGCAACTCAAATTCTTACAGAGATCACCAAGGGTTTCTGTTTTAAAATACAAAAGACAGCACCACAGAACAGGGAGTATATTGGAATAACAATGACAAAGTTACTCTACATGACATTTCATTTCTACATGACAGCAAAGACCAGTGTACTTGCCTACACCTCCTGAATTAATATCCCTTACTACCAAGGAATAAAATACTGCTACACATCTTCCTGCTTTACATTGCAAGCTTCTTATCATAATGAAGCAATAATGCATGGGTTTCAATGAAGAAAATTAGTTCAGATCAATATTAATTTATAAAATAATTTTATATTACGGTGTACTGAGTTGGTCTGTATCACTGTTTCAAGCAGTATTTTTATTGCTAAAAAGCACAAATATCAATAAATACCAAATGCTGTGCTGCAATGTGTTTTCCCCTTATTGGATTGTCTGTACAAATGAAGGGCTATTCATAGTTGTTTTATTAACTCACTTGAAATCTCTTAGAGCAAAGGCCAGATCTTTTTATTTTTTATTTTTTGACAGAAGTTTTCTTGGAGAAAGGTAAAGATGCTACATTTCGACCCTTTGCAAAACAGCTCATCTTTTTCCATATGATCCACTTAAGAAGCTGGAAAACCTCTTTTAAAAATGTTCTAAATGGTGAAGCTATTATTCTTTTTCATTATGATTCCTTTTCATTTAGATTCATATTTTTATTCAGGTATTAGTTTAAATAAGCTTTTTGAAATTTTTAAAACAAACTCTGTGCATTTAAAACATTTTTTCACTGGTGAAATTAAATTTATGTTTTAAAAAACAACTGGCTTCCTGAATGCAAAAAGGATACATCTTTGGATCTTCAGTGTTTTATATTTTTTTGTGTGACTTGACTTTCAGAGGTCCTGATGAACACTGTTACACTAAGCCGTATGAATACAAAGCTCTATATGAGACATAATATTAAAAGGGATTTTCTTGTTGGTATATTTGTAGGTTTAAACCATCTTTTATGAAATATTAGACATGCTAAACACCTCTTTCAGGGTGGACAAATAAAAGACTGTATTTAAAGCTATAGAACACTAACAATAACCTGAGCTTGTTCTCTAATTGGTCATTTTTTGTGATGATCGGGGGAGTACTGTTCTATTTAAATAGACTAGGAGGAAAAGTTACAGAGCAAATACTGTGGTTTTAATTGAGCATCTTCTTGCACACCCACATCATTTGAACTCCTCCTCCTCAGGTTGCATTTAAGCAGTTTGAATTGCCAGAGCCTGGGGAGATTTTTTTACTGCTCATGTTAGACAGCTAGCAGGGAAGTGAGCAAAGATAATGAGACCTGGAAGAGTATTGAGGTATGATTGTAGTCTGTGAGAATTCAAAGGGAGGAGGTAAGCTTCAGAAATGATAGAAAGAAGGAAATACCCCTACCATATACAGGAATGGCTGTGGTATATCTTCTTGTTACCCAAGCAACCACTGAAAATTGCTGGCCTGAGAGTAAAGCCACAGCAAAGGAAGCACTCCTTCAAAGACAGATGGAAGGGGAAGATATTTGTTTCTGAACTTTTAAATCTTTCTCATCCCCCCAAAATGGAATCTTCTCTGTTTAAAGAGGCAGCTCATTCTAGAACAGTTTTTTGTGACCCAAGGAAATCTTCTTTCAGAGGTAGTCGTCAACTTTAATGTATTTCACTATTTTGCCTTTTGGTAGCTCATATTCAGGAAAACCTGTGGATAGTCCAATTTACACAGCTCTGGCAAACAGAAGGTTTTTTTATATCCCACTGACCCCGTGCAGAAGCTCAATAACTGGTAAGACTCACACTTCTCCTTCCCCATGCCTTCTTTTCCTTCTCAGATCGGAAAGGCAGAATGTGACAAACGGAGATCTTAGACCCACAGTTTTCTTTTTACTCATTTCTTGGTCTATGATTGCTTTGAGCTCTTTTTGAGACTACCATTTGATCCTAAAAAACCCCAACCAAGTTAGCTTTACCTGCGATACTGTTGTACGGTTTTGCTGTTCTTATAGGATAACTGTCAGCATGCAGTAATTTCTTTGTTACAATACACTGAAATCTGGAAATTCCTTCCATAGACTTTAATAAGGTTTACATCCAGGCTCCTAATGGTAGCAAATTCTGTGTGTTTTGACAGTATTTAGCTGGTTAACAAATCTTCTAGTGTTGGGGAGCACACAGCGAAATTGCTGAATTTTCATGTTAGTAGTGCTTACATAATATGAAGCAATATAACCTAATGGGATCTGACCTGAAACTACAGCTTCCTAATATAACATCACAAATTTTAAAAAGAAGCAAGTACTTGGAAGGCAGTGAGGGGTTTCTGCTCTGTTAAAACTCACTAAATATCCTTATTCAGTTCAGTTAATGCCTTAGGTGCATTAAATTACCCTGAGCGTGATTTTTTTGTTAAATTTACTTTTCTATGAAGTTATTTAAAATGGCTTCAAAGCCCTGTACTATAAAGGGATCAATTTAGATGACTTCAAAAACACTAAAGTTTGATTTAGACTTTAATTGTGAGTTTAGTTCTTTCCCCTCCTCTCACTGATACCTAATTATTTCCTATTAAAAAGACCTTATATAAAGACATATAAAAAATGAAGTAGGAGCTAAAAGATATATATACCATGGATTTTTAAAGCATTTTTTCAACATGAAAAACAAGGGAGCAAGCAACAAGAAACCACAACAACTAATTTCTCTATGGTTATCTGTTAAGCTGGTAACACAGCACATCCTGCACATCCACAGTCCAAAGTCATGCTGTAAGGGCTGGCTGGTAGGGACAAACAGGTGGAGCACGTAGGTTTCTATATTCACCACTCTTTCGGAGTTCTACTGCCCCATGGCAGCCATGTGGAAAGCACTGGTCTACAACAGAGGTTCACATTGCTTTTGCACTCTTCAGAGTGACTTCAGTCATTTTGTTTCCATACTGAAAAATCTCCAGCTCCTGGCAAGTTTGCCTTCCAGAACTGTTAATCTCTTGAGCCTGGATGGGAGCCAGGCTAACTCCAAATTTTTGCCCTGTAACACTTGTGAAACTCCAGTCACAGCACAGTCTTACAGCAACCTAAGGACTGTACTAAGTTTAGACAGGGCATCTACACCAACAACAGGAGTCAGCGGAACCCTGCTGGGCACACCCACAGGCTGGTGGCTGTCTAGGCAGACTGTCTTCAGGCTACCTATAAGAAAGCTTGTGAGATGGTTGCTTTCACTTTGTGAGAATATTCTTGGACTGTGGTCTTGGCTTCAGCAAGGCAAAGAAGCAAATATCACAATTATGCCTAAAGACATAGAAAATAATGTAAAATGTTGAACTTTGCAACCAGGGGAGAAGCCAGGAAGTTGTCCTTCACTTTCAAGCAAAAAAGCAAAATAGCAAGTGTTAAATAAAATAAAAGCAACCCCCCAAAATTCTCATCAGTTATTTGCCCCCTCTGTCTCTTACTACTTAGCTTCTGTCTTGAGGCTTATTTTTGAGCGGAAAATTCTGAACAGAAATCTAAGTTTTCCCTCAGAGGGTTGTTTGCATCTCATTCAACCATGGCATGGTAATCTGTAAAATTCCAGCAGCAAGAGAGAAGGACCAATTAAAACAAAATACATGTGTTGTCATTTAGCACAGACATGTACAGGATCTATTGTTTTCCTGATACAATTTCACAGTTTTGCTGCAGTCACATCTGTTGTAATTTCAACCCCTGATAGCTGTCTATTTATTAAGTCACGCAGGCTCTTTTGAACATTGCAATAAAATATAACTCAAAGAGGATCTTCATCTGTGTCAGAGGAAGCTAAGGGGAATAAACTCTCCTCAGCATCTCTGATAGTTGTTTGATGGCACACTGCCCCTTCATTCATTTGAAGAGTACAGACCTGACAGAAAGATCTAAAAATACAAAGTTGTTTTTTTTTTTTTTAATTATTCTTATGCATTTTGTTCTATTGGACAATTAAAAGAACTTTCTTTCCTTTTTCCACTGACTACATTTTTTTTTGTGTGTTTGTTCTCCCAGCAGGCTGAGTACAATTAAAATACTTTGGATAGTTTTGGCACTGTCTATAATGAAGCATATCACATTAATTTTTAGGCATCTGTTAAATTCATGGAGCCATTAATTATGTTCCCAGGTTTAGATGCTATTACTTGCACTGTAATTTTATACCTTATTGTAGAAGTCTTTAAATCCTTGCAGGTAGTCACCTTACCTGCCTTTAAGACACAGAAAAATAATACCTGGTTCAAACTAGTCGGCTATACTCCATTTATAGCAATTCTTTTTTACTCCCAGAGGGAAATTTTTTCTTGAGTGGCTATAGAGTGTACCTAAATATCTGGAAGACTACATTTGACCATGTTAAGGAAGAAATTTGTGTTTTCCTAACTTCCAGCAACACCTAATTGCTGATTTCTTTTTCCTTTATTTTATGAATGAATAATCTCCCTGGTTCATGTTTGATATTTTCTGTGTTATAATATTTGCAGTATTCACAGTAAACGAGCCATATTTACTGACCTAATACAGCAAGAAAAAAGTCACAAATTCTTCTCAGTAGGCATATGTCTGGGCTGAGGTGACAAGCAAACATTTAGAGCTGACTGTTCCTATAACTAGTGCTATGTTGATGTGGAGAGACATGTTCCTAATACCTTCATTATGTCTAATGAACTGAAAAGACAGTAGGGATGTCAGATGTCTCTTAGTGACCTACAAGAAGATGGGGGAGATTGTCTGTGCTCTTTATTCAGAGCCATGACTAGTGCAAATTGCTAAAGCTACATGCTATCTAACCTCTGAATACTACATAGTGGTATTCGCTGCAGCTGCTTTTTTCATTAAAGAAAACAATGCTTGTCCCATTACAGTGACAATGTTTTAAAGGAACAAGTATGTCTCTGGCTGCCTTCCTCAGCTCCCTGTTGGTGGCTTTCAAGCAGGGATCTTCAGAAAATGTAAGTTTTCTAAGAACAGGTCCTTGTGAGAAGAAGCAAGTTTCTAGTGATCTGCTGCTTAAAAGTAAATCTCTGCAGTGCCTACAAAAACCAGCAGAAGTTGGGAGTTTCTGCTTCCTGGAGAAAGATGCTTCCTGCATCTTTCTGTGCAAGACTGCAAGTCCGTTTCCCATTCTGTGTCCCCACTGTCACTTCAGCTTACTACTGTCCCTTTTTTTGTTTTTCCAGGATCCACAGCAAACATACTGTATGTACGTAAATTTGTATTTGGGTTTCCTTATAGAGTAACTCACTAGCTTCCCATGATAATAAATTAAGTTCTTGCTGATGTGAGAATCATAGTGGAGCATACCACATCTGTCATATACCCTACTGAAAGCTCAGTCTTCAGCAATTGTTTGCCTGTAGTCTCAGATTCATTTTTAACAAAACTGCAATAAGTGAAAAATAGTTCTCTAAGGAATACTCTCCCAATAGTGACTTTCTCCATAGTTCAATTCATAAAACTTTATTTATTACTTATTTTAATGAGAATAAGATCAGTTGTAAAGTTGTTATTAGGACTAGATCATGGAAGCTTATACTTAGGTGCCAATCCCTATTAATACAAATTGTCCAAAAGAAACAGAGGAACCCATTCAAGGAAGCATGTGTGATTTGTTTCTGTAGCATTCAGTCTTAATTACTATATCCAAGTGTAATCTTATTTATGAAGTGAAAATAAAAGGCCAACAGGATGACTTTCAAAGTCTGCAGGCCTTGAAATTGCACATCAGTTTTAGGTCTCATATACATGGATGGCAGCATACCGTTGTTTAGCTCCACTTGCAATATCTGCAATTACAAGTACAAAAACTCAGCTGTCAAACAAATTAAACTAAGCCTCACTGCATAAAACATGTTATTTAATCTCCACAATCTGTTTGCCACCCATTGCGATACAACTACATTAATGCATTAAATTAAGTGATTTTATTTTACGGCTTGCATACAAATCAATACAGCAAGCGAGCGAATATTAACTAACCCAAGCCCTAATTAAAGAGCAATGAGACACTGATGGCTGCTTTATCTTGATATTTGAAAGTTATTCTTTTAATTATTTTCTGAGGTCAGACACTCTTTCATAATCAACCAGAATATGCAGCTATTTGCATTATTAAAATGCTACACCTCATATGAACAGCCTGTGCTAAGTGTATCTGCGATAGGCACAGAAAGTTATGCAGTTTTTAAATAAGCCTGCTTAAGATTATCTAACAAATATAATTTCTTCATATCTTATGTTTTCACAAACAGCGCAGCACACAGTTTATTTTTATTTGAACAGAAATAGAACAAAAAATTACTGGTGCAATCACTAATCACTTATTACTGCTTGTAAACTTTGCATGAATGCAGAGACAAAAAATTTCACCATGCAAATTGTAAGTTATGTATTTTTCTTGTTTCAAAGGGGAAGTTAAATGAGCTTGTTACTTCTTAGATATTGTACAGCTCCAAATGTGTTAGCTGAGGAATCTAAACACCTCAGGGGCTTAGTCCTCTTATGTTCATGGTGGAAGCTTTCTTTCTGCCCTGTTTAAGCAAAAGTATTTAAGTGTGTGCTAAATTTCTTCATAGCCTTTTGACTTCAATTAAAACATTCTGTTGATGTTAAATATGTATTTATTTTGCTAACTTGTTCATATACTTCATAGCCTGCTAGAGACTTCTACCTCTTGAGCTAATGTCTAAAAAGTGCCAGATGAAAATGTGCTTTATGTTTGTGCAAAACTAGCAAAGCCAAATTAAGACAGCCTGGCATATGGGATCTCCTATGTTGTAGATGCATTCTTCATTGGGGTGCACAGACTTTAGGAGTTATGATGAATAGGCAGTCTGTCAGTCTTTGGGGGTTTCAGACTCTCAAGACAAGACAACACGTTAGATATACAGGTCATATTTAGAACTATTTCTCTGTATCCTTGAGATTTAGAAATGAGAAGGAGAGTATAAATGAAACTGGGACTCTGATTTTTTGTGAACCTGAGTACTGGCACAGTCTTGAAATGCTAATGCTTTGCTACTGTCCTGGAAATCCCTTAATTTCTGATTATTCAACATATAAGCTTGAGACTGAAGTCAGTTATGTAGGAAAAAAGATTTCTTCACTTCTAACCCATTCTGGCAGCTCCACAGCAACTGGGTTTTATCATCATTTTTCTACGATGTTATAAGTGCAGTGCCTCCTACTTAGTACCACAAGTCTACCAAAGGTCACACTAACTTACTGAGAGAATATTAATGAATTCACTGAAATTATATGTCTTCTCCACTCTGCTACTCTTGATCTCTATGCAGTTCATCTACATGTGTTTTTCCACATGCCAGGTTCCTTAAGTACCTTTTAAGGTACCCTAAGCAGAAGAAACTCTGCCATTTAGTCAGCTGAGTAAAATGGGAGTTTGAGAATAAGTATCTACCTGTGAAGGTGACTCAAAAGAGCACACTCCTTCATTTTCCATGTTTTTAAAAACTAGATTAATATTTTCTTCAGGAAAAAAAAACCCAACATCTGTTTAGTAGTGTGAAAGCTACAGAACATAAATCAACAGTTTCACTCGCATCCCTGTTCTCTTTCAAGTTACAATAGCAAATAGTTATTTTTACACAAAAACACCCTCTAGTCTCTCTTGATTTACAGTGATAAACTGGCATACTATACATCTTCCAGAGTAAACTGCAGTCTTTCCTCAGGTTATCATTTTCTCGTCTCCTGTGAGAACTGAAGTTTCCCGTAATCTACCTTTTTTTTTCACTGTTCAATTGTACTTCCCTTACGCATTTGTTCCAGTTCTGCCTATGTATGTATCCTAGGGTTGAGCTGAATACAGACAATTAGTATTATAATATAGCTTTAATTAACAAAATCCATAAAATCCACACTTCTGAAGCCAGTCCTCATCTGAATTTCATACTTAATTTTATTGAATGATGACTCAAAACATTGTACACTCTTGATGAAATCATGATATCAATTACAAACATCTCAAGTGGGATCAGAATTTCTCCATGCTCAACATGTAAAAGAATCATAAAATCATAAAATACCAGGTTAGAAGGGATCTAAAGGATGATATGGTCCAATCTTTCTTGGCAAAAGCACATTCTAAACAAGATGGCCCAACACTGTGTCCAGACAAATCTTCAAAGTATCCCATGTTGGGGAATCTACCACTTCCCTGGCGAGATTATTTCAATGACTGATTGTCCTAATTTTGAAAAATTTTCCTCGTCCATCCAATGGGAAGACAATAACATGCATATTTATCTCTTACTGTTTCAAGAAACCTAAACAAAATGAAGATAATTTCTGGGATGTGGCCATTGCAGTTGGTATCAGGACATGGGAAAGTCAGGTCACTTCAGAGTGAACGGCTCCCTCCCTGGCTGTCTTCAGAGCTCAGGAAATCAGACTGGCAGCCCCACATCCCCGCGCAGGGCACGGGTTCCTTCCCTTTCCATGGGAAACTTTGGTTCCTTTGGCAGCTTCTGGCAAAGAAAGGAGAAAATTGTCCATCAGTGTGCCACTCAGAGGCTGCAGGTGAGGAGCCAGAACAGCATCCTGCTCACTGAGGAGTCTTGGTATCTTGCCTGTGAGTGGGGGATGAGTCTGTGTTTCCTGCTTCTCAGATACCCCTGGGACATTCTGCTTCTCCTTGCGGGGGATGCAGAAGGAACCTGAGCTAATATTTCCTGAAGGCCTCTTTTTCTCCATGCATCACAAATAGAGAGGACCTGGAATGCAGAAGAGGTTTAGCCATCAACTTTGCTTTTGTATTGGTCCTGTGATTTTAAAATAAATCCAGCTCTGAGGATTAAGGGTCGCTTAGTAAGTTTGTCTTTCTGGCTCTCACATGGGTTTCCTTCAGTGTTTCCATGGCTGATAGGAATGGGGAAAGAGGCAGTCATGTAAATCCAAATTAGTTTTTGAAACAGAAGGGAAAACAAGAGAATGCTGTACACAATGAATATGTGGCAGTGTACATACAAAAATGACAGATTTTAATTGTTTGTCTATTACAAAATCTCTGATTTTTCACCTGACTTTCCATAATGCTAGATGTGCCTGGAAGCTTTTACACGCTCTTTTACCCTGTAATATAAAATTGCCTGACAAGGTCTGATAGCCATTATAAAATGTCCTAAGCCTCTGCTTAATGTTTCTAATAGCAAATAATTTCATTGGAAATAAAAGGAGTTGTCAAAGTATAATGAGCATTTCACACAAACTTTGATTGCATTGCACCATGAAGCCAGTGTTCTATTTATTGTATCAATTAAAGAACATTTCCTTTCACCATGCCACCATGTTTTACTAAAATATGTCAGAAGACTTCTTTTTTGGAGGGAGGTGGGGCTGGGTAAATAATCATCTCAGAAAGCAAGTAATCAGACATTTCCATTATGATATCTATTTGTTCTCAATCACTATAAAAACACATCAAATTTATTTATTGAGATGGGATTTAAAGAGTAGCTAATGTTTAATTACTAAGCTACATTTTGGAATAGCCCATTCCTTATACCCTATACAGTTTTTCTGAGCTACCCTGGAGTCTAAGGGTTAATCTTTTATTTACCAATAAACTGAAAAGAAAATATAACATAGCATAGGCTAGTAAAAATGAGCTATCTTGACTTATGTCTTGTTATTTTCTTTCTAAACTAGTTCCAGTATGAAATGAGAAGGAAATGCTGACAGATGCAGAACAGCCTGCCTCAGTACCCTACCTACCTATGGAGTGTAGCTTTTTTTCACTGAAGAGAGAAGAGCAGAGTGCAGTGGCAGCACTGCTGTTGTCTTTAGGGTCATCACATTGACTTTGTATCACCCAAGTGACTGTGAGTCCTCGTGTGCTGCCGTCAGCATAGCGTAGCCACCACTAACAGATAACTTGTGTCCACACTAAACTTATCAGAGGCTGCAGCATCAAGAAAGGAAACCAAATAATCTAGGTTTTAATTCAAGGAGGACTGTTTTTTTGCTGTCCAAACAGTTGCAATATCATTTCTCAGAAGATGTTTTCATCTAGACATGAAATACCATCAATGCTGAAGAAAAAACAAAAAATAGTTACAGTTGGACTATTCTGCAGTTGCATGTGGGTGAATTATGGAGCTTCATAGGGCAGATGATACGCAGAAACTGGCAGAGGCACTGAATATTTAATCATGATTAAGAGATCTATGTAAGGTGAATTTGTCACTATCTACTTTCCCCCACTATTCTCATTAATCCCCATGTCCCCTTAACTCGTGACCTGTCATAAAGTTCAATAAATGACACGTGGAGGACTATTATATAGACACCAATACCACAATAAATGGAGAAAGCTCTGTGCAGAAAAGCTATTAAAGTGTATCATAAACTATTTTTCTATTAAATATAACAGTATATAAGGTTACACAAAGAATTATATATAAAATTTTAGAAATTTGTAGAATAGTAATAAGTATAATCTGAGGTAGTATGCATTGTTTCCTTAGAAGAGATAAATGGAAGGTTATAAATGTACATAACAAACTGTTGTATGGAAAGACTCTTTATTAATCTGGTGATTTTTACCACTTACTTATATTCAGACTATCAAGATCCACAAAGTAAAATATGTTAAATAATGAAAAACAACAACCAGGTGGAAATAAATGGAAGTTGCCTTGTATTTTCTTTCCACTAAAATGACAGACAAACATGCTGTTTCAAAGAGTTGCGAGGTTTGTCTAATGTAGGATGCTTTTGAATATCCATATGATAAGGAACTCAAACAGTCTGACAATTTTTTTTTCTTCTGAAATGCAGTGTATGGTGCTGGATTTGATCCCTGGGGTCACTCACTGAGGAACCAAGCTCTTCTTGGGCATGGTCAGGTTACATACACCACTGATGTGAGTGCCACTCCTGGATACTCCAGGTATCTAGGCCCACTCCAAACATCAGCAAAAATAAATGAAGGCCACTGAGTTATTCATCTGAATACAGGCACCTGGAAGTTACGACTTCAAATTTTCAGTCTAGTCTTATTGTCAATAAGAAGAAATAGATGCCAATTAAAGTAGGCATCTCAGACTCACCAAGGGATGCCTTATCAATAAATGCATTCTACTCAGGTCTTATATTATGGAGCTGAGAACAGACCAGAGAACTATAATGCTAGAGTAAAATGAAATTATATGGCTTCTGTTATTCAGGAGTTCAGATTATACTATTGGAGAAGCCTCTTATGCTTTTAAAATACACTAATGTGTTGATTTTAACATTTTTCCATACAGTGTATAGCTGTAGGACAGTTAGTCTCATTCTTAGGATCTTACCTTGCAGTGGTAAGGTATTTCATTGCCTTGTCAGCTTCACATTTTAAAGATGTTGTCATCATTTATAAATTGTATAGCTCTTCTTCAGTTTCTGTGCCTCATGAGGGTTAGTCTGATTGGTCAGAAGCCTGAGATTATCTGACTCACAAGAAAATTAAAGTGATTACTTGCAATGTGCACTCTGGTAGTAGATTACAGTATCTGAGAGACCTGCTAAATAATTTTGGGGGTATATTTTTGGTGCTGTATATCTAGCTTCTATTCTTGCCATTATCTTCAGTTCTTTCATGTTGCTATTAGCTTTGTTAAAGGTTTTATAAGACTGTTCAGTTTTGTGAGAAACATAATACCTAGTCACAGAGAAAGTCCAAACTCGTGTAGCCCAAAGAGCTCATGTTAAGAGTTCTTACTCCATTGGAAATGTGCTTCCAGATTCTTATGCTCCCTTTTCCCATGGTAACTGATCCTCTACAGTTCCTCAGAGTATCTTTGGGTTTCCTCAGCAATGCAGCCTTTGCTATTCGAATTCATTCTCTTTAATTGTTTCTGCTTTGACCTGCAATATGGAGAGATCCATGCACTGGTCTCAGACTGTGATTGCTGAACCCTACACACTGCCTGTGGGTGGCAGTTGGCTTGAGTGACAGGGCATTATTAGGAAGAACTCAGACTGCAAAGAGCAACTGGGTCCTCTTTATAAAACCTTGCACTGTAAACTCTATCTTACAACAGCAAACTCTATCTTACATCTAATAAAAGCCATCCCTTTATGAATCTGACAAAATGTTTAACACAGCTTGACAGGAAAAAAAAATCAGGTTCAAACCTTGCCTCTCTCCTGCAGTCACCCTTGTACCTTTAACAAGCCCCTAATTGACATAAAAATGCTGTACAAGCTATATTCAATATTTCAAGTCAGGCTGTGGATGTGTGGATCAGTAGTAGTATATAATTTCATATTGTTCTTGCTCTGCTTGTTCTGCATGCAACTAAGGCCACCTTTCAGAGAGAACAACTAATAGTTAAGTGCCTCGATTTTGTGGTGTTCAGCCTGAAACACTTGGGCAGGGCCAGCGTGCACCATGAAGTGTGGACCATTGATGTCATAGGACCTGTTCCATTTGATATCAGGAAATTAAATATTGTGCTCTGAAATGACGTTAAGCACACAAAAAAATACGCAGATATGTTGAATTAATCGGTTTCAGTCTTGTGACTGCCTTTTGAGAACTGCAGAGTAGTGGGATATATAATACTACCCTGACCATAAATTTACACTTAACAGTACACTTAAATTTTCATAGGCTTTTTTATTTTGAAAATTTTAAACGTTTCATATCTACCCACAATTCTCACTAGTTTAATAATAAAGAAGCAAGAAAAAGCAAATTCTTCGTTCAAATCCAGGGGTTATGCCATGTTATGGAATGATGTGTCACTCCATGTACTGTTAGAGACAATATGACATAACTCATTTTGGCATTAAACAAATCAATAAAAACCCTTCAGGATTTATCCTTGCATCAGTTGAATATATTTGGGGATTTAATCCTTGACCAAAAAGTGAGGGACTTGGCCTAGTAGAGCTAAAGAGCTGCTAGGTAACTATAAAATCTTGATTAGCAAAATAAAGGAGACATTTCCTGTGGCACAGGGAACATTCACAAAGACAGGCAATTATAATTAAAATAGATGGGACATTAGAACTTAGGCCATGATTTGTAGTCCAACAGGTATGCTGCAAAGGCTGTAGACTCAGTTTCTGTGTTTACAGCATCAAGTAGGCATGGCTTTATTGGGAGTAGTTAAGCAGGATAAAGGTGGGACATTATACATTCTGTAAAACCAACACTGAAAACATTTTCCCCAGAAGATCCTGAAAACTAAAAAACTGAACCAGAGAAGTATGGTAAAAAGTTTAGAGGACGAAGTATATGAAAACTGAAGTATCGTTTGGATACTTGTAAGGAAACAAAGGCAGTGATGAAGAAAATTAGTCATAATTTTTTCTGATATGTATCCTATGAGTCACCAAAAAATTTCTACAGAGTCATATATACAGAAAAAGTTTTAATAAAGATGGCTAACTTTTATTTCAACATGAGAAATAAATCTGGTAGCAATGGGTATATATTTTTGAAGATAAATAATTAAGGTTATAGGTTATATACTTACTACAAAAAGGTGATGATGTAGGAAACAAATGTATATATCAAATATAAGACAGAGAAGGTAAATATTAGGTGAATAAAATATATATGTAGCAGATACACATCCTGTGTACCTAAAGATTTCAGTCCTTTTGAGATGTAAAGACTTGTCTGCAAAGCAAGCTAAGATGTCTAATATCTACATTGCATATTGAAAACCTTTGCTTTTTGGAAGAAACAAGTGGTTTTAAGTCTCAGCTGATCCTCAGCCAGGATCACCTTCATGGACTCAGCATAAAATATTTAGCAGTTCCATGAAACATACTTTGAAAAATGATAGCTACTTGTTAAAACACAACTAATAAGAGCAAAAGTGAATGAATGGGAAGTTGTATGAGGTATCGCAAGAGGATCTAAGAAGAAAATGACACTCAGTTTGATATAAAGAGGGAGGATATCAGAGGAACTGAGATTATAATGTTGGAGTAACAGCATCAGTGGTGAATAAATAGGGTGACACCTCCATGTTGTGTAGCCCAGAGGGAGGGAAGTACATATGCTTCTGTGTGAGAAAGATACCAGAGAAGTGAAGACTGTCTGAAAATCCAGATGATTACAGCTGGAGCAAAACATTTGACTGTATAGACATAAAATAAACATCAACCATTATTTCAGGCTATTATGGACTAGAAGCACAGTATCTAGGTACAGCAAATTCAAAGAGATGAAAAGAGTTGAAGATTTTCACAAGTTATAGGCCTGTCTGACAGAAAAATCAATGTTGTCAGAGGTGAAAATAGGAAGACTTTGGTAGCATTTGGCAAATGTTGCTTTTATAAAGGCTTTCTAATTCGTGGTTCATATTTCTCTCCCTCTTCAGACTGTAACTGAGGATGAGGAACTAAAAGAGTTTTTTATTAGATCTACCTGTCTTAATGTTCTCCTTTCCTTTCTTTCTTGTCCTTTTGGGAATAAGAAGTTTTAAAATGCTTTGGAGCTTCTTATCAATGCCTTCTTCATTCTTGTCTCACCTTTAGGAGTGTCTTTAAACTCACCAGTCTCACATGCATGTTGAAAACCATTTATATACTCTCTTGGTGCACTGATCATGTTGCTCTGAACACCATTGCCAGTTAAGTTTGATTTTTTTTGCTGGTTCATCTTTAATTATATTTTTATAAAGTTCATCTGTATGTTGTTAGGCTAATGTGTACCCTCCAGTTCATGAAAAAAATGAAGTTGATAAGGCAAATGCAGTCTTGTTTGGGATGCTAAGAGCTGGCTGCCTTTGTCGTAATAGGTGACATAATGAAGGAGGGGGTGACATTCTCCACTGCAGTTGATTTGAATTATTTTATCTCTTTTAAAATACGTAATACTTCCCCCCCAAAAAACAATCAACCATAACCAACCAAAACCAACCAACCAACCAACCAAAAAACCCGAATCAAAACCAAAACTCAAAAAACCCCAAACTAACCGATCATCCAAACCCAAAACAAACCTCTGTAATTTGTAATTAATAACAAGGACAGAAGTTAAACAGGGAATAGAGGATGCTTGTTCTTTTCCTGTTCAGTGGAGAAAAAAAAAAAGAAGAATATTTGCTTTTACAAGCCATGTGATGTGCATAGTAATATGGCTTGGGTTCTCTGTATCTACAAGTGACCTTAAATTAAATCTTGATTCCTTTCCTCTTTCATCTTCACCCATTCTTTTTTTTTGGCTTGACTACTAATGAATAACTTAGAAGAAACGTGTCAAACAAAAAGGGGTTTGTACTGCAAGCTCAACCTGTGCACATTTTCACATTCTAGAAGTAAAAAATCTCTAACTCTCTATTCTACTCTATCATTAACATTGTTTATGTAAAAGTTAAAACATATGCTGATATGTAATTTCCTTCCTGTTCAGGTTTTCTTGCTTCCCATCGTCAACATTCATTTAAAATTAGTATTAAAAACACCTGCTTATACAACATAATTAGATATAACCAAAAATAAAAGGAAAGATGGAAATAAAACTTTATTTTCTGACTGGTTCTGTGGTGGTTTACACACTTTTAAAAGGAAAGTCCACTGAGGATTAGAAAGAGAGAGTATACTTCTCCACTCAAAAGATTTTTGTAATAGCCTTTGTCTCATAATGATGTTTCACTTGAAAGACTTTGATAACCAACACTTTCTTCCAAACCTATTCTAGCCCTTTCTTCAAGCTTACATGGTATTTTAGAAGTTTTGCATGGATTCTGCCTCTGAAAAGGGCAAGGAGGGAAACAGACTATGCAATTGGAAGCCGACCTGTCATTACTGACCTTTTCAGGGAAGAAGAGAAGGAAACACTCTATAATGACAGAGATATTTCTTTCCCTAAAATATCACGTCTGGAATCCAGCATCCAAACTGCCTGGGACTGTGGTGTGTATGCTCCAGTTAGCTGGGTTTTGTTGTGTTTCCATGCTATCAGTTTTCTTGGAAACTCTAACTGAAAAGCTAAATACTAATCAAGCCATTAAATACAAAATTAATATATCTTGTTTGTTTGTTTGTTTGTTTTCATCCATTTTCATTACTTGTAATGTTGCATTCCCACAGTGTAGCATTAGCATCTTAAGATTGCTGCCTGTTACAGTACATGTGGGTCTCAGCCTTTTTCCCACTCATGTCAGGATGGGAGAAGGAAAATAAAAAAAAGAAAACCTGACAAACAGAGAAGCAAATAAAACCTGTGCTTCACACACTTTTAAGTCATTTGGGGCAACAATGGTGTAAACACAGTGTGAACCCTACCAAAGCTTGACAGCAGCCCTTTTTAGTTTGAGATGTTATCAATTTTCAGATCTAATACAAACAGTGGATACACTTGCAGTAATGAGTGCCATATTAACATACACCAAAAATATAAAGCTATTTTAGAAAGTAATTGCTATTCCAAGACCATACAACTAAGTGAGGTTGAAAAAGGCTGACAGCAGCAGGCAGAAGTAATGAAGACCTTTGGAAGAGATTTCCAAGAAATACGTTTGTTCTCATTCAAAAGATTGTTTACTTAAGGGCATGATGACGTATTAGGAGGCATGGGACTGAATTAAACTGATGATATGTGATATTAACAGCAAGGAAAAGCAAAGATCAAACAGTGTAGGTCTGATCATGTGGTCTGTCCTATGCATGGAAGATATTGTAACTGTAACCACTGTGACTACATAGAGGCATACACATACATACAGATACACCTAAACTGGTTTTGAAATAGCTAGATCAGGTATTGCTTATATGTGATAATAATGGCACAAATATGCAAGAAAATAGTTATAGGGAGTTTTGAAAAATAAGAATAAAAATAGCTATATTGAGTACAATCATATTCATGATCTGTAGAAGTGATAAGTAGGGTAAGGGCATATTGTGAGTTCTTTAACTCCTATAGAGTGAAAATAATAGAAACATACTGTATATTTATTAGTATAATACAAAATATTGTTATAGTTTCTGTTCTGGAATCGCTGTTTGAGGAGTTAGCCAGTAAGGTAAAGTTAGATTCTTAAATTTACTTCTGGTTAAAATATAACATTCTGTCTGTTGACATCTTTATGATTGATTTAAGGCATCTAAATGAGAATAAAACTTTAATCAAAAATATATACAGTTACCTGATGTGAAGTATACACTGAAGTGAAGCCAGAACACAGCTCCACTGTGTTTCTGTGCCTGTCTATGCAGTGCGAATTTTGCAGTTTCTGCATACAGTCATCTCCAAATTCCGAGAGCCACTTCATGCTATATTCACGTTTATGGATTTCTTAAAGAAACACACTAGGCAAAACAGTGATGATGTCTATCAGGCTTGCATGGGCAACATTTTGTGCTCTGTCTGCCCACAGCAAGTCATGGTTATCTAAAGGCAATGTTCCCATAGCAGTCCTGATCTTGTTGAGGCTGATGAGCATCACTCAAAGATCATTTTGGCATTAGACACTGTATAATTTGAAATGGTTCCTAAACAAAAAAGTTTCATTTTAATTTCAGTTTCTTTCTGAGTTCTGGAAAAACAAAACTAAGGGAAGAAATAACTGAGTGTTTATTCACAGTGATTTCATCCTCAAGAGGTCATTACAAGATCTGAAAGTACAAAAATGCTAAACTAGAATACTTCACACTTCACATTCCTAGCACAATTACATCAAGTAGGTAAGCTTAAACCTGCACAATTAACTAAAGCATGGGCTGTGAAAGAGATGGTGCTGTGAAAGAGACAATATAAAATTATCCCTATTTTGTAAAAATAAATACACTTATTAACATAATTCAGCATAAATTGGCCGAGAAGGATATTGTTACTGGGAGCCTCTTCCATGCCTGTAACAGCAGGGGTGACTGAAGACAAAAGCTGTGCAGAACAAGGTCTGCTGCACTGGTGTGTGCCAGACCACTTAGAAACATGTGCAGGCTGGGGCCTGCTGTGATCACATTTACATTTACATCTGCCTAACACCTGTCCTGTGTGACATTCGTGGCAGGATCAAGGCAAAGACAGCAGCCCTGCTGACATGTCTGTGCTACGTTTAATGCACATGGTCTAGGTACTGATGGAAGTTCCACAGGTGCTACTATTCATTCAGTATTGCCATTTCTTAATAATTTAATGTAAGACATAGTGTATCGAAACACTAGATGAAATATTATTTTGAAACAACTCTGTGATGAAAACCCAAGAACTATCTGACTGAGGGACCATTCAGAGTTCCATGTTTTCGATACAATTGACTCCAGTCGTTACTAGTGGAATCAATACAGCAACTGTTTTTTTTTGCCTTTATGAAAATCTTCAATTACTTTTTTTTATCATTTGGATTTATTTTGCAGACTGTACTTTATTCTTGTCAAACTCAGATCCGTTATACCAAAAAGCCCTTTTACTACATGAAAATGCCCTGTGCCAGTCATTGTGCAGCTACTTTGGTGTACCTTCAAATATTGTTTTGATATTTGAAAAACAAACCCAGTTACCATACGTTGTTCTCCCAAAAAGAGATGTGATGCACTTACAACTTCATAAATTGAAAGGGACACTGTCAATCTGAGGCACAGCACTAAATGTCAGATGTTGCTATTAAACAAAGGTTGCCCTTTATGGATCTCGTAAGATGTTGGAGAAATAAAGATGGCTACAGGCATTCTGTGAGATGATTATTTTAGAGCAATTTTAATCTAAGTTTTTCATTAAATTAGTATTCAGCAGCCTTCTCCACTTTCCCATGACTTCGGTTATTGTGATCTTTAGATTAAACAGTTTTAGGATGTCAAATGTTGACTTTGCCCATGCATTTTTTAAATGTATCAACTAGGAGAGATCTGCTCACCTATCAATGTATTCCATTGTTTGCAATGTTTAGTAACGGGGGCCAAATACAGAGGTTACTGCTGCATCTGTGTATGCAGATCACTTTCTCAAGAAGGGCAAGGCTTGGCAAGGTGTTTCTATTCTTCGAGGCATGGGGTCTGACTGTAGATTTTGTTCTATGTACGATGGCACTTAATTAGTGGTAAACCAGTGCCAGGTGGGAGACGGGGCAAAGGTTTTCTTTCTGGTGCTTTCCTCAGCCCCTCACTAAGATGGAGGAATATAGTGAAAGCTTAAGTGGGTTGTGTGGAGTACCCATCTAGGAATTTTAAAACATTAAAAAACTGCATTTTTTAATGTGTACAGAAGGTGTGCTTGTGATATTATTCAGATAATATTCAGATATTAAGTCCAGTCCTGATCAAGCTGGAGAACATATGGTTCCTTATGGACCCATTGACAGAGCACGGTCTAGCACATTCAGATTTAAGGCATAAGAGTCGTCTTTGTGTGTATAAACTGTAATGCATCGAAGTATTTTTAAATAGGACTAGAAGGCTGCCATTTCTGTTAGCACTGTTATTAGCACTACTGCTAATGCTACCATTAATAGACACAAAATTCTCCAGAAAGCTAATGGTGAAGTAAACCTAGGGCATAATACTGAAAGAGGAAGGAAACCTGAGGTTTATTCTTTGTCTCTTTTCACAGTGATCCAGATAGTCTAAGTTAGTTTTTCCTGCTTTCAATATACATCTGGAAATATTTTTTTCCCTCCAATTTATGTATTAGAAAGCTAAATAATGCCATCAAGTCTCTGAGATATATGTTATCTTTTTTAACATTGAGCTATCCTTGTTTAGCTTGACTCCTTACCTTCCAACTCGATGTATTTTGGAATGTTTAGCTAAGAAAACACAAAAGGGAAACTATATTTTTAAACTCAAACTGATTTTATACTACTATTTTAATTTTATTTAATTAATTTAATTTATTATTTAATTAATTATTTTAATACTCTAATTAAATAACTGTTTCTTTTAACTGTTCCTCCACATCCTTTACCCTACCGGATTCCTTATAATTGTGAACAATATTTTTGAGGGAAAGTTTTAGTTCCATACTGACAATAGGTTTGTTGCTGAAAAACAGAAGATTGTCTCAGAATTCCAGAAAAAAATTATGTTTGAACTGAAAGGGTGGAAGTCTAGTGTTTATTTCTTAGACACATTTGCAAAGTAAGGTATTTGAATGAGGATTTTTTTCATTATTTCTGCTGCATTTCTAATGAATCCTCTCTTTTCCCTCTTTATATGTGTTTTGGATTTCTAGATGGTAAACTCTGTGGAAAAAAATGTACTTATTTTGCACAGTACTTGCAATCATGAAGATGCTGTATCAGGATAGGTAAAAAATAATAGCATCTGTTGTAAGCACTCAACCAGATGAGTGTTTTAAGATGTAAACTTGACAAAAACTTCAAAACACTTTTGACGGCAACATCCCTTTTACTCATTTAGAAATAGTACCCAGAATAGTGCCACATACACTTTGTTGTTTCAGGTTTTCTTTCTGACTTACAGCATTCATTTATGTCACATACATAGCAAAATGTCTGATATTTCTGTGACAATGTTCTATAATGCCAGTTAAGATTCACGGATTCAGGTCAAATTCTGTAAAACTGAAGTCATATTTGCATTTTACTACAAATGGTAATGTGAATGAGAGTGACATGAGCAGATATTAATATTATTTTTCATTTATGGTTAAAATAAATAAATAAGTATAGACAATATAAATAAATATAAAAATAAATAAAAGGATGAATAATAGTTAACATAAATTAAGCGGCCTGGAGCACAAGTCTTATGAGAGAACTGGGGCTGTTCAGCCTGGAGAAAAGGAGGCTGAGGGGAGACCTTATTGCTGTCTACAACTACCTGAAAGGAGGTTGTAGTACAGAGGGTGTTGGTCTCTTCTCCTAAGTAGCAAGTGAAAGGATGAGAGGAAATGGCCTGAAGTTGCACCAGGAGAGGTTTAGATTGGATATTAGGAAAAAATTATTCACGGAAGGGGTTGTCAGGCATTGGAACAGGCTGCCCAGCGAACTGGTAGAGTCACCATCCCTGGAGGTGTTTAAAAGGCATTTAGATGAGGTTCTTAGGGACATGGTTTGGTGCCAGAGTTAGGATAGGTTATGATTGGACTCGATGATCCTGAGGGTCTCTTCCAACTGGAATGATTCTATGATTCTATAAAACGTATGGAAAATCCATTTTTGATAACATGACGGGAAAGTCTCTTTTCGTTCAAATTTTCTAAAGCACAAAAGGATAAAGTTAGATCTCCTTACTGTTTCTATTGATGAATATTTATGAAGGATTAGATAGATTAAAAGACTGATATTTAAGTATATGATTAACTATCTGATATGAAGGCAAGTATGTTGTTGACAAGGCTTTCTAGTAATATATGAATTCTGATCAATTAATGCCAGTAACACAAATGTGACAGACATATTTTTATAAAAAAAGCTTTCAAACACTAAACTGTTCTTTTGTACTTATCCCATGTAAAATTTGAAACTTTCTATAAATTTTAAACTGGATCTTCAGATAAGGACTTTTAAAAAGTATTATAAATAAAATCAAACTAAAAAGTAGCTAAAATATTTTAATAAATTTAATCCCAAATGATTACGGGATAACTGTGACCTTGAGAAAGACTGAACTTCCTTATATCAGCTCTGTCACTAAGCTTAACTTGCAAGCTAGCTTAAATAGGGCACAAATTTCCACTTTTATTATTCTGTGTGATAAATGTGACAAGGCCCTCCTCCCCTTTTTAATGTTAACCATTTCTGAAACATGTAATATTTTTACAACAAAGTCCTTTTTTCTTCTCAGACTATCAAATTCCTGTGCATAGGTTTTAAGGCTGGGAATACAGCCAGGCTTCTGGCAGATCATTTCAAAGTAGTTCAATATGAAATTGCCATAGCAAATAATACGTCCCCAAGTCTTTAGATCCACTAACTGGACCATATGAGATGGTAATGCCTTTTTTGTCAGGGCTTATTATTTTAAAATGTGAATACAAGGGGAAAGTCATCAGGATTCATTTTTATTTTATTGAATTTGTCTTGAGCATTGTCAGAGAGCATTGAATAATTCAGTTTTAGGTCCTTAGGGAACAGACCTTATAATCTACATAAGCAAAAAGTAGTTTTGAAGATACTTTATGATATTAGCCATTATAATCTATGGGAAAGAAATATGAATATTAAGGTGTATGGAATTTATAAAGTGTCTCTGATTTACATAACTAGTGTAACGAATATCACCTTATATTTCTAGGTAATCACAACTAACCTTTGATTTCTTAAGTTAAATAAAAGAAAAGCTTTTAAGATTTTACTATCTAATTTTAGCTACAGAATGTTTGGATAATGAACAGCATGCATTGTTCCAAAATGAATTAATAAGAATCTATATTCCTCCAACGAACAGTACATGAATCTGTAGCAGTTGCACTCTTAACCCTTTAAAATATTGATACAAACAACCTCATACAGAAATTTGTTCATTAGACCTCATGTCTAATGAATACACACCTACTGTCTCTTTGCTGTAGACTTCTTTTGGCCACAAAGTTAGAGTATGTGTCCCTAAACTCTGATTTTTGTTATGCCTTACAGATTCTGGTCAATGTTGGCAGCACCATTGTCACAGGGGAACTGTCTGATCAGTTCTGCTTTAGGGATGTAGATGCTTCATGGTGTTCTTGATGCAGCCCTGGTTGGTGGATACAAAAGAGATAGAAGATTCTTTCTTGGTTGCATCTTGCCCATTGATAAACACTAACATGCTCTTGTTGATAACAATAATATTGTCCCAAATCTCACAGCAATACATTTTATTTTGAAATCTGTTGGGAACAGGATAATGTCTCAACATGTCAGCTTGTATGAAACAATAGCAATAAAGAATTCTAGTCTTCAGTCTTCCAAATAAAAAAGTGTTTTGTTTGTTTTTATTTTTTTAATAAATAAAAAACTAATACATATGTAAAATAAAGAGCTAGGAAATGGTGTAAGATAATCGTAGAGCCACAGATTATGCATCAACTAATCAAAGAATATAAAGAAAGGGCACAAGAGGAATGGAGAGGAATAGAATGACAGAATGCTGGAATACAGAGGCCTCCTGATCCTGCAGGTTGCAAATGAATATAGCTACTATCCAACATTTGAATAAGCCAGCAAAAGCTGAGTGCTGCCCAGCCATTTTGTTGTTCAGTCCAGGAGAAATAAAACAGTAAATGCAGCAAAAGAACCCGATGAGAATTTCAGTGATGAGGAGCTGTTCACAAATTCTGCAAAGCAGTTGTCACAGCAGACAGGGTGAAGATCATCATACTGTCAATGAAGTGTGGATAATGGCTGCCAACAATTCAGAGTTGGTAGTGCCAGTGGATATGCAACAGAGGTCAAAAAATAGACTTCTGAATTTCAGGCTAAAGGAGACAAAATTCAAAAGTGACAGGAAGCCTGTTATGATGGCTAACGTTTCCTACTTTTTAATCAAGTAGGAGTGTCAGTGGTTGAAAGAGGATCAAAGTGCTTAAAGTAATCTTATTCTGTCTGAAATAAGTAGACGTACTGGAATAAGAGGTCACTCATCATATAGTAAGAACGAGTTCTGAGACAGAGAACAAGTAGCTGGAGAGGAATGGGACCAAATATTTTAAAATTGTTATCAAACAGCAGATGGTCTTGCGACATAATTTCAGAAATCAGTTTTGGATTTTTACGTTTCTCACTCTACAGAGAAAATATAAACTGACATGTATAAATACTGATTTTTGTAACAATGAATAAACTGGGAGTGGAGGCCTGCAGCATTCCTTTTCTTCAAAGGAGACAGATGTGTTCAAAAATTGATGTGTTTCACAATTCCAGACATATTAAGGCTATAAAGAGTCATTTAAACATTAGTCGGAGCTTCTGTGACAGTGACAAAATTATATCAACCTTGAAGATAAAATTTAATTCTAATAGTCAAGTCTCTTCACCTCCATTAAAACAAAGGGAAAAAAAAAAAAGCATTTCCAAAATGAGAACAGGAATGATCAAGCCACAGGCAGTGTCCAGAGCTTTTGCAACAGTAAGTGATTTATAAGGGGAATTAAGGAATTATTAACAGGGAAGAGGGCAAAGGGAAAATTTAAAAATTAGAGGCTTAGCTGTAATTTAAAAAATAAGTCTCTGGTCTTAAGGGAACTAGAGATTGGAGAAAGTGTGTATTGTGTTAATTATATCTTTAAATCAAATTAAATTAAATCTATATTTAAAAATATAAGTATTAAATACGAACAATTTTTGGTTCTTGCATCCAAAATAACTTCACTGTTTATATGGAAGGATGCTCAGCTCTTCTATGGGAGCAGTGAGCATTACATCTAGCAGACATTTTCTAGCTAGCCCTGATAGAGAGTCCCTCTCAAACTGCTGCTGTTATAATCCAGTCTCCCCAACTCTGGCACTTAGGTTCACACAAGAATGTTAATAGTCAGGAGCAGATGGCTGCAATTTTGCTAATATGTCAATATCCATCCTGTAACTGTGTGTGTGCCTGTATCCACATTCACAAGATGGTGCATTCCCCTGGAGGTGTCATCATCCCTTTTCCTGCCTTATGCTGGGCTAATGGCTGTAGTCATCAATACTTGATCACTACAGTGGCTGAGCTTCACTTTATACCCAGTATTGGATAGACTTGAAGGGTCATGATTTTCTCAAAAAAACATCTGTATTATCACTATTAATAATAAAACCATGTTATGGGGCTATTAGTTTACATGTCACTTCACAAATTTGTTTTCCTGACCAAGCAGAAGTATCCTGAAATGAAAATTAACAGGAAAAAAAACCAGTACATCTGGGCTAGGTACACTTTCCTTACTAAGTGGGAAAGTTGAAAAGAAAACATTAGTTTAGATAGAATAGGGATGCTACAGGTTTATATTTCAGCTGGTTTATTTTCACTGTACTTACTAGTGGGCATCTAGCTATGTAATAAAAGAAAGGAGGACCATAGTGTCTATTTCAGATTGTAGTAAAGGACAAAAGTAATGATGTAGTGTGTTTGAAATGGATTTTGAGGCAAAAGAGAAGGTTCCAGGGAGACCTTATTGTGGCCTTTCAGTGCTTAAAAGGAGCCTATAAGAAGGATAGGGAAAGACTTTGTAGAAGGGCGTGTTACGGCAGGACAAATGGTAATGGTTTTAAACTAGAAGAGGGGAGATTCAGGTTAGACATAAGGAAAAAATGTTTTACAAATGAGGGTGGTAAAATACTGTAACAGGTTGCCCGGAGAGGTGGTAGATGTCCCATCCCTGGAAACATTCAAGGCCAAGCTAGACAGGTCTCTGAGCAACTTGATCTAGTTGAAGATGTCCCTGCTCATTGCAGGGGGTTGGACTAGATGACCTTTGAAGGTCCCTTCAAACCCAAACTATTCTATGATTCTATGAATTAATATCATATTTGTGAGGTGTACCACATTTAGCAGCACTTATAAATGCATGTAGACATATTTTTAAATTCTAATTATATTTCTTTAATGATCAAGTAGAATTAGCATTATTTAATGATTTAACAGAACTATTTTTAGTGCTGGGTTATCTAATCATATGTGTGCTTGGAAAATCCTCCAGAAACCCAGAAATATATCTACAAAGAAATACATCAATTTGACCTAATGTAAATGCTGCTCATTTGGTTTTATTGCTAAAGCCACAGATTCTACTTATATGGTGGTTCATAGTGTTCTATTTAAATTTTATATTTTTAAACATTTTTTTTTTTTTAAATAAATGGTAATCTGAGCCAGGATTGCTTGATTATTTTTTGTGACATCTTCTAGCTTTACTTAGTGGCATTCCACTACAATCAAGAAAATATTTTTGTATTTTCTTTAGCAGTGCTTCACAAAAGTGGAAAGAGTTGACTATAAAAGTCCACAAAGACAGCAGTGTTATTAATAATTTTTATTCTTAAGAACGTGATCTCTGACAAAGTATAAAAAAAATCCCTGTATGCTGTTTTGCTGACCATTGTGACAACAACCAGTTATTGTCCTGTTGTAGCTCTGTGTTCATTTCTTTGTTTGTATGAATCCAGTGCTGCTGTTCTTTCCAATATCAAGAATGTAGGATTTCTAATTGCTTGAAGTACTAATTTTATTCTGTTTGCAGACAGACAATGAGATCCTGTCACAATGTCCTATGTAATAAATAGTACTAAAATAGTGTAATAAACAAGCAGTAAATTACAATTCCTGCACAAAGAAGTAATGATGAGAGGAGGTGGGAAGACAAGAGGATTCAATTCACTTGATTGTACAAAAAACATATTAATGAGCTACCAAAATTTTTAAATTTCGGTGGAAATTTAACAAAGTTGTGCAGTGGCCAGAACAAGGTCTACAGTCTTTGCAATACACCATTAGACACTGTGGACTTCAGTGAAGTACACCATTTGTATTGTTTGTCAGCATAAAGTTGGAATTCATTTTTTGTACATTTTTACTGCTGTGTCAGCAACTTGTTGAAGAAAAATATGATTGTTTGAATGGGGATAGTCCCATTCTTCATTTCAGTGTCCTTTGAGTTTCTTCTCTGCTGAAATAGGCATGTAAATCTGACAGATTCTCTTTTATTATTGTATAAAAATCCAACTGATATTTAGACAACCATCTTTGTACATCCTAAATATATTTCATTTTAATGTGCAAGGAGAAAAACTTCTGTTAGGTTGTAAATTAATTCAATAGTTAGCCAGTACATCTTTCTCAGCCCAGCTATGATGCACTTGGCAGATACCAAGATATTTGACAACATAGTACATCTCATTTTGGCATAGACCTGGCAAGTTATCTAAATTCTAAAAGACGGTAGCAATTTACTTGTTGCATCCCTCTCCTCTATAATGTATTCTCAAGAATCCTTGTGTGTACCTACTGAGAAAAAAAAAAAAAAATCTGGGGTGAATATAGGAGGGTTGAATATGAATGAAAAAATATCCCTCACAGCTTGGCTGGAAAATTGCATTCTACTTAAACACTTAATCTTTCCTGGCCCCTTCGTTTGTTTATTAGCTGGGAAATTGTACTTCAAATCTTTTCTCCAACTCTTGAACATTACACATAGTGGGACATTTGATGAAACCCACAAAAACAAAGTATCATTATTTTATGGATATTTATTTACTAATGTTAGAATATTCACAAATGAAAGAACTGACTTGAGCTCTAATTATCTAAATATCCTGGATCCCTCACTATATGGCTACTACAAACACATTCCTGCCTATCTATCCAACTTAATTTGAAGATATCTTTAATAAGAGGTTGTGAATGGAAATATGCTTAGATAACTTTATGTTCTTGTAACTCTCACATGTATGACAGTGGGGCATTTTTTGAGCACAATATGGAAAATACCAGAATTTTCATTTTGTTCGGGTAGATATGTAGATATTATGGGAGGTACTATTCAGTCTTTGTTTTCCACCATTTTTATACTTAGAGACAGTGATTGTTTATGATTCTACTATCACTTTAAATACCCCATGGAAAAGAGTGGATATGGCTGTCTAAGTGCCAGATGTTTAGACTACAGACCTGCAACGTGAGGAAGTTGTACTTTAAAGCACCACTTTCTATATGTGCAGCTATGATGATGATTTAACATCCATGTAAAGCTTTCTTGCAGTCATTGCATAACATACTTTCTGGCTTTCCAACACCGTGAATTATGTAAGTTAAATTTAATTCTCTCCTAGGTTGGCTGTTTTTGTTTCCTGAATATTTGAGCCTATATTCTTGCCATATATCCCTGAAATAGACATGCCTTGACTGGAAAACTTCTCAATGCTTTAGCAGAAATTAAGCAGAGTGTGAAGAAGCCTTTGATTAAAGATGTTAATATGTTTTGGAACAAACTTACTTGGTTTGTGCACATTATGCAAGAGAGGCATGTCAGAATTCAGCTCCAAAGCAACTAATATTACAGGTTTTTAGGAAAGATCATGCTTAAGCACAACCACAGGATTTCTTTTTTCAATTGCATAATGGTTCATTTGAATAATTAAATATGCTCCTTTTGGGAAGCACATGGAAACTCAACAGAAGGCCATATTCTTTTCTATATAACCATGTTCATATTTTCTGAATATACCTAAGGGAATAATTTTGTAATTTATTTTAAATTCTCAGTTTAGGAAATGACTATGTACTTCTTACTTACTAAAGAGTCCCTGTACGTTATGTAGAGTTTAACATATCCCTGTTCTGTGGTTATGAAATGTGAAATTGCCTGCTTGCATGAGCTCAGAATAACACTAGGACACTATGTGTCTGTGCATACCTGAGGGCATGCACACGTATGTTCATGCTAATGAAGCCACATAGGAAAGTTACTTGCTTCCAAGCTTCCACTTGCTTACTTTACTGAGGTATTCCCCAACCCATTTCAGTTTCCACATACAACAGGATGACAACATCTGTCCCAAGCCTCTGCAGGCTACCCTTTCTAGAAGCAGATACTTATTTTTTCCACTGTAAGATGAATTTTCAGTTGTTCTGAAAATATGTGTCTATTCAGATTGAAGTTGTGGATAGTGTTGACTGGAAAAGTATCCACGTCTGAAATCTCAGATATTACAAAAGACAAGTTATCTTCTTTCACATAACAATTAAGATTTTTTTTGCACTCATGACAACTAATAGAACAACGATTTGCTTTTCTTCTTCCTGAAAAGTTATTGATCTACAACTCTCAGAGCTTTGGTAACTGCTGTAGTTATTGAAATATCAGGTATCTTGAGATGAAATATACATACTTTATTAAAAATATTCAAATAGATGGGTTATCCAGCCTGAACTTCAAATTACCCTTACAGAAAATTATATACTTGCTGATCATTCCAGTCCTTTCTGAAGTAAACCGTGTGATTTGAGAGGAGAACTAGATGAGCTTGAATTGTCTCAGACAATAGAATAAAAGAAAGTCGGTTTCTAGAGCCTGAGTGAATGAAAAACATTTTCTTAATCACTGAGCTCTTGGACAGTGCAGAGTACAAAGTACACGCCTCTTGTAATCTGTGAAATCGTTATTTTTATTAAAATATTTGCTATATGAAATTGCAAAGATAATTCTGGCTCAGATAGGTAAGAATTTGAGCATTACAGAAAGTCAGGCACAGGAGCATGGGCTATCAACTTTGTTAAGGTGAAAAAGAAATTTTAAAAAGTTCCCTCAGTTTAGAATTCTGGTTTTTCTTCATCTAGGTCCATCTGTCACTCATGGGTCTGAAACAAGATGGAAATGTCGTACATTCTCTATAGGAAAGAACTTAAAATTTCCTCCATGCTAGTATTGTCTTGGAGTACATTAACAAACTAAGGTCATATCTTCTAGCTAGAGAAAATATTTTACTATTGCTATCCTGTAGTCTATTAATCAAGGTTTCTCAACAATTTATTTTAAATACCTGAATATACACATCCTATTTCAGCAGATTTAAAGCAATGTCATTGTTGTTTTGCTTTGGCTGCGTGCCCCCCACCCCCTTTTTTTAATTATTATTTTTAATTGCTCACTTTTGTCAAGAGGCCAATATTAGACATGACAAAACTGGTGATACACATTGTTCCCTGGTAAACTAATGATAATGTAAAATAGCATTATCAAAGATGGGGAGCTGGCACAGGGAGCTCTACTGGGGAAGTTAAACAAGGAAAAGAAACCAGAAGTAGTTGTATAAAGAGGAAGGTGATTTTATAACGGGTTTTATAGGAAACACTGACTTAACCAAGGTTATTGTAGCTATCCATTTTCATCACTATCAGTCCAGATGTCCCTTTCTTTATTCAGAGGTTCAAAAGCCAGCCCTGAGCCTCTCTTTCAGTCATATCAGCATCTAAATTACTTAAGTTTTTGAGCTGATGGAACATATCCTAAGGTGGCAGCAAAGCAGTGATGACTGCAGTCTACGATTTTATATAGTTCCTTATGAAGTCTATTGCGATGCCATCATCTCCTTCACCAAAGAGTCTGAGTCCCTTATTGCCATTCTCTTCCCCGAGTAGGTTCTTCTAAGGAAAGCTGTGTGTCTGTAACCATCCCTTCTCAGTGGTGGGCTCATTCACTCTGTACCTAAGCAAAAGAAAAAAAAAAAAAAAAAGAGAGAGAACAAACTAGTCCTTTCTATTCAACTTTGATGATTTATTTTTTATTATTATTGCAAAGAGAATGAAAAGAAAACCATGCAGCACAAAAAGGGGAAACAAGACAGCATGGGATGCACTTGGCAAAGCATCACTTGTCCACAGCAGCTGTGTATGTAATTGTACTAAAGATGTCATCAGCTCCATAGAAAAAGAATAGGCATTTTTCCTTGTTGCCAGCTGAAATTCACTTGTGTGGAAAGTAGCTGAAAGATACCAACAATAGCAGTCATTTAGCACAGGGAGCAGATTTGTAGGGGACAGAGTCTTGGCATATGAGTTATCTCACTGTCAGTTATCAGGAAAATTGTTTCCAGCTCATATTAGCATATTTGGCTTTACCTCAGTTTTGTTGGGGTTTTTTAATGTGTTTTTTTTTCTTTTTTTTTTTTTTTCTTTATATTTGTTGTGTATGATTCTTGTGCTACCAGGCTCTTTGGAGTGCTTAAGATACAACATTTTTACCTGTAAAGAAACACACGTGTACACCAAACCCTGTCTGAATTTACATGGGTACCTGTATGCAAGACACACATAAACTGTTTCTCATGCACTGCCTATGGAGAAGATGTGAATATTTGGTGTCTTGGAGAAGCGAGCTTGATTCAGATCCAGAGAAAGGCATTGAAAGAGTTGTATGATATGATTATGAGGACTGTATCTATTATCTGTGAAAAAAACATGAAGACTGAGGCTCCAGAAGGAAAATAGGGTCAGCCCCATGGCTCTCCCTAGGAAGGTCTTGGAATACACCTCCAGGCATGTAAGGATCCAAGGAAACTGAACTAGATGACCTCCACAGGTATCTTACAACAAACATTTCTGCAGTTTAATGATTCTATGAGTGCACGAGATGATAGGTTCACCAGGACATATATGAATGCTTTTATACATATCTCTTTGGAAAGTGCCTCTTTATAGTATGAGAAATTGCAAATATGAGAAAGCAGTGGCATTCAGTCATTTGTCTTTAATCAGCTTGTTTATTTGTGACATCACAAGTGAATTCAATGGGAATTCAGGTGTCTGAGAAGTCCCATTTTAAAACATTTTTTAAACCTATCTGCTGATTTGGATTTCCTTTAACTTCCTTTCTCTTTAGAGACAGGAACATAAACGGGTCAAAGAAAGAAATTCTTAAAGAAAGAAATTTGTTTATGTCAGTTTGGTATTAGGATATAATTTCATGGTGCATTGAATACTGTGTAGTTCTGAAAGCCTTTTAGAACATAATTACAAAACTATATTTGGGCAATTATTCTCTTTATTACATTGTGACTGGAATAATGAGTCTACACAGCATATTTTCTACATTAAAAGCTGGTTTTCACTCTAGAATCATGACATTTGTGAGGCTGACTCGGACAGCTTAATGTAAATCTTCTTTTTCAGTAGTGAGCTTGGAAGATACTTGTTTCACCATGTCCTAAAGAATAGCGTGATACGATTGAGCGCTTCATGCTCTTGTCAGGAATGTAAATGTTATGTTAATTCCAGCATGCCTACTCATCCCACTTGTTCTCTACCTCTTGTCGATCAAGTTTTTATGTTAGCATAAGAACTTAGCACTAATAAGTGGCCTAATCTATGCTTAGGAAAGCATAAGAACAAGAAGCTCCAGTGGCAACATACAGGAAGCCTCAGGGGCATAAAATATCTTCACCTTACTATCATAAAAAGTAATTGAAAAGGACTGAGTAGACATCTTTTTTTCCTATGAATTAACTGAATTATAATTATGAAATCAGGCTTATACTTCCTCCTGGATAATTTAGTGAAGAGGAAAGATTCCTATAACCTGAAGAAATCTTGAACTGAATGCACTCTGTGCTGGCCTTGGAATAGCAGTGAGGCTCACTGTGCTCTGAAGACACACTTAGCCACTGCACAGACAGCACCTATGTTCTTACCATAGGGCAGTATCCGCTTATCTACAGCAATAAAAATCTTCATTTTTTGCACTCAGCAAATCTGAAGACAGATGTATGATTAAGTGCATTGGGTTCTGACCCTTACCTGAACATAAATGTTTTGGTAGTATATATTACGGCCACTTCTTCATTGTACAATTAGGATTAATTAAATGGGTCATTTATATTCCTTAAGAGGGGTCAATCACCTTCTTATGCAGGGGCAGACTGTGAACCTTTACTCATTCTGATGTACTCTGATGAGTACTTTCTAACGTAAGTGACTTCTTTGAATAATTGCAGAGGTAAAGGTTTCATGGTCCAGTGTTTAAGGTAAGTTAATTGCCTTTAGTTTCACTTTTACCTAATGGAACTATGAGATCCCAAATTTCACACAGAATCACAGAATGGTTGGGGTTGAAAAGGACCTCAGGAGATCATCCAGTCCAACCCACCTATTACAGCAGGTATACCTAGAGTAGATTGCACATGAGTGTGTCCAGGTGGGTTTTGAATGTCTCCAGAGAAGGAGAAGACTGGAGTGACATTGGCTTTCTTCCAGTTTTCGGGGGCCTCTCCTGTTCTCCAAGACATTTCAAAGATGATGGAGAGTGGCTTAGCAATAACATCTGCCAACTCTCTCAGCACTCATGGGTGCATTATATCAGGGTCCCTGAATTTGTGGGTGTCCAGTTTGTCTAAACGATCTCTAACCTGATCTTCCTCAACCAAGGGAAAATCTTCCTTTTGCCAGACTTTCTCTCCTATCTCTAGGGTGTGGGATACCTGAGGGCTGGTCTTAGTTGGTCTCTACCACTTGCATAGAATTTTAAGGCTGGTTCTGAACCTACAAAGAAGTTTACAATGCTTTGTAAACGTAAGACTATGACGTCTTATCTTTCCCATGAGTACAAGGTAATCCTCAGTTTAAGCACATATAAATCCCAGTTAGAACAGATATGTAAACAGGGCTAGCTGTATTAAAACAGGTAATAGACAGGCTCTTATGGTTTAATTCACGTCATCCCTACAGGGAGCTGTAAACAACATTGCAAAAGCATGCTGAATTGATAAACAGGCTAAATTTACACCTAGATTTTTAGGAATTGTCCAAAAGTAGATAGGACTCTGGATTTGGGTATAATTTTTGGAGACTATCTCTGAAAGTGGCCATAAATCAGTATTTAATTTAATATCCTTGAATGTTATAAAGAAACATTCTGAACAGAGGCCTTGAAAATCAAGAGGGTGCACTCATCTGGTACCATCTCAAAATAAAGCAAGGGTAAGTGGACATTGCTTTTTCCATTCAAGCTGCAATAAGCAGACAAAATGAAAAATCCAGACTGTAACAGATTCTGAAAAAGCCTGAGATTTTTAAGTGTTGATGCTCTAATGAGAGTAGCCATAATTATAAACAAAAGCATAGCATTAATAATTTTCTCTTGCTTAGCACAGAAGGTTGTGAAATAAAGGATTTATTTGTTAGTATTTTCATATTCATATCACTTGCTCCTGCAGTGGTAAAGTTGAAATATTATTGTGAAGAACTGTGATGCTGCTAAACTGGTAAGTCCACTGAGAAAAGTAGAGACTCATGCAGAACTTCACTCATGCCTCTGGAAGGAAGATGATAATCTTCAGCAGAGTTTACCAGCTTGATTTCGGCACTATGCCAGTGTGATCATACTGCTCTCAGACCCTGCTTGGGAGCGTGCATCATCTGCATCTTCTACAAGTTCTGGACCATGGGTTAGT
Source organism: Streptopelia decaocto (assembly GCF_964273445.1). Lineage (NCBI taxonomy): Eukaryota > Metazoa > Chordata > Aves > Columbiformes > Columbidae > Streptopelia > Streptopelia decaocto. The sequence continues at coordinate 35,112,092 of NC_138663.1, read as the reverse complement.
TTGCAAGAGGGCATTTTGACTGCTTATGATAAATCATTGTTGTTGAGAAATACATCAAATAAAAAAGATTTTCCACTGGAAGTTGTCTTTACAAACCATTGAAGTGCTTGCAGGGTGTAATATAAGAAAAGTATGTAGAGGAGAAAATATCCTTGAAAAGTGTTTATCAGCATGCTCTATGAGTACACTAGATGCATAACATTCATACAAGTAATCTCAGAAATTAGAGTGCAATATTTGCCCTATTATTTGTCACTTTACAAACTGATGCTACTGGTACAATATTTACCTGATTTCCACAAACTTAATTTAGGCTCTTTGCACATAATTTACTGTAAGAAATTTCAGATGTTTATATTATAAACAACAACATTTGTGCTAGTTGTACTAGCGTCATTTTGGGATCAATTACACAAGATATTAAAATGAAATAAAATGTAATTCAAATAGGCCTTCTTTTCTGTGTTATCAGAAAGAGGAATATTATCACCTAATTCAAATACAGACATCTATGTCACAGATTTCTGAAGTCAGGAAAAATTAGTGTTAATTTTGTATATTTAAAAAAACAAGTTGACCATGTTCTTAAGCCTGTATTGAGGTATCAACAGACATATAAAAAAGTCTTTATCTGGGCAAAGCCATGGCAATTTATGATGGCAGAAGCTTTAATTTATAATTATGGGAGAACTTCCTTCAAATACCTCCTTTGGTTTGTGTACATACTTTTAATTTTGTTGAACTAAAACTTCTGTGCCTTACTTTTTTGATACATTTGTTTGTTTGGATCTATTTTATGAAATCACCAAAGTATTAGCCACTGTGCTCTGGTACCAAAATTACAATGACTTTCCTTCAATTAAAAGCCAAAATCAGTAACAAGTCTCAGTGCAATAATTACTGTTATTTTAAAAGGGACTCTGAATCATACAAAATTCCTGCAAATGAAATTTAATCAAAGACAAAAGGTGAAGCACAATCCACAAGGTAATAAATCCTAACATAATATTAAATCATTTGAGAAGGGATTTAAAGCACAAATACTAAAAAGAAATTTATATTATAATCATGGGTTAACAGCATACAGGTATCAAAGTGATAGTTCATTAACATATAATAGCAGAACTTTGGAATGAAGAAAATTGTTCAACAGAATATATTTCAGTAACCCCCAAAAACCTCATCATGTCATGTCAGGCGACCAACGGTGATGCTGAGATGGGAACTTTCGGCCCTGCCTATGCAGCCAGTACACCGTTAATTCATGAGGGTTGCCATACCTGAGTGCTGAGGATCTACCATGGTGCAACAGCGGTGAGTGGTGGCACAGGATGGAATGCTCCTGCTGGGCTGAGGGAAGAGGGTGCCCTCAGGAACAGATCAGGACACCCATCTTGGGGTTTAGGGTTGGGCTTCATGGTGCCAGGGGCTCCTGAATCCCCAATAGCTCCATGAGGCCACAGGGATTGGTTGGGAATGTGTTTGAGCTCAGACCTGGTTGTCATGGTGGGGTAGTAAGGACAAGGCCTCATGCAGTACCATGATGGCCAGGGCAGGGTTATGGGTAACTACTCTACCTTTCGTTTCAAAAATACAATAGTTTGTAACAAGTGTATTTGTAAAAAGAATGTCTTTGCCCATTTTAGCATGTGTAGCTGCCTTCATGCCAGGGCTACACTATGGATATTTAAAAAAACTGGTCATCATGTTAGAATTCAATATATAAAATTTTAATCTTATTTCCTATATAATATTAAGCTTAGCCCAAACACTTTCAGACAAGAAGTTGAAATTCTGGCTGTGCATTCTGAGAATTTTGATAGATGAATTAATCTGTAATGATTGTGTCAGCTCTTCAGTGATGAAAGTCTGAGTACAGAGTGGTTACTTGTTCCTTGTCCTCAGAAAGACAGATATTGACCATGCTTTTCTACCATTCAATTTTTTCAGGATGGTATAAGATATTTAACTGTATTACAACTGCATACATAGAGAAGGATTGAACTATCAAAATACAATGTTGTCCTCTCAAATCAGTGTACATTTTGGATCCACTTATCCAGAAGCTGGAGACAAGTCTCCAGTGCTTGCTTTTCAAGATAATAGCTTCATTATAGATGGCAGACTATCCTTGCAACAGTTCTAGGTAAAAAGCCAATCTTTACTCACATTCCACTGCACCATATATGTGACATTATGTTTATTTTCATCTGAGCAATAAAGGAAATGGGGCAGTGGCACACTTCTGTGCCACACCACTTCCAGCAAGAGCACTTCCCTCCCCTGCATCCCTGACACCACAAGGAACTTCGTAGACCAATGGACCACTATGTTCATGTACACACCTCTTGGTCAACAGACAGGGCCTTTGACCAAGGAAACGCCTTGGTTGAGAGAGGTTTCTAGACTACTACCTCAATGACCACAAGCTCAAATTCAACTAGGATATAAACAGAGCCTGCTGGAGGTTTTGAGTTGTTCTTCAGAGCAGTTGGAGGCTCTTCTCCTTAGATCTGTGAGTCCATTTAAGGAAACTTCCTTGAGGACTGAGAAATTTGGCTTATTGGTGAGTTATTATATCTTCTGGGTTACCCTTGAGAGTCTTCAGTTTCATGGCTGAGTAGGTGGGCATTCTCCATCCTCATTCTAAAGTTTGGGGTTCCCCTGAATCTGAATCAACTGTGTAGTATTTGAATTGCCGATTGGTATCAGAATCTGTGTCTTATAATGTTGTCAGAGTGCTGAATTATTTTGGATAAACAAAATTTCTAATTGGTTCTCCATTAAACAATTCTAGTTCTGTTTTGAGCTTATCACCTGTCTAAATTGATTTTTGGGGTGCTTCCACAACACTGCTGTTTAGTTACTATTTATAAAGGTCGATGTTCTAGAAGTGACCACTGCCGTTATTCTTGAGAAATTACTCATCACTTAAACTGTGAAGCTGTGGCACAGATCTCAGACCAGAGCTATTTCACCTTACTCTCCATGTGTCCTTAACATTTCACTTTGTACTTGGACAAGAGCTACCTTTGCCATTTAACCTTGAGCTCTACTCTCAGACCTAGGTTAGATGGTTTTTATGTGTAGTAGGACTGTACCTAAAATTTTATTTATAAATGTATATTATGCATCCTGACTCATAAATACACAACATACTCCAGTAGTTACAAGCATTTGCCCTCCATTTTTCCTCTTTGCCTCCAAAAGAAATGTGTCCTGCTCTCTGTTAATGAATGAAATTGGAGGACTAACTGTATTGCAAGAAAAAATATATTCACAGAATGCTGAATATATTGCTGTCATGCTACCATAAAGTTTATTTCTCACATCTATTGATTTGTTTTATGAGAGAAGGGTCAATTTTAAAGTCTCCCTGAAGGAATGTAAATAAATATTTCTGGAGAAGTGTTAGTTAATCTTTGTGAAATTACAACATTATCTCCTTTCTTTACAGTTACTAGGATGATAGAAATATTTCAAGCTGTTGTCATTCTTAAATAAATAAGTGGCCTTGGAGGACTGACTATGTGAAAATGCTTCTATGAATACTGAAAGGCACTATCATGAAATACATATGTTCAATCAACCAAGTAACTTAAAATAATAGTAATAAAAAATAACAGTAATTTTGCATTCCTTTGTCACTAAGTTCTCTGGTCCTCCTCTTTGTTTCTCTGGTTTATCCAAAATTCCTTAGGCAAAGAGAAATGTGATATCACTTATTTTCTCAAGAGAAACATAAAGTTTGACATTATTTATCTTCTTAAGAACTTACACTATTATGCTCCAGTGTTATACAGATGCAGTGTGTTAATGTAGTACAGATAATAAGATAGTATTTTATGATGTGGACACTATTACATGCTTGTTCATAATATTCCCAGAAGAAGGAAAATTTTAGCCACTTCTCTTTTCCAAAGATTTTGTGTCTGGGTAGAAATTATGGTGTGGTCCATACTCCAGTATATCAAGAAGAGTGATTGTATGGCAAATGCATGGAAGTCTTGTGATGCTTGATATCAATATGCTTTTCTGCAAAAAGTACCTGCAGAGTGCCCTGGAGGAGTTATATGTCTAAAAGGAGAATTCACAAAAGATTACAATCCATAAGTGCTGGTCAATGGGAAGTGAAAGGAGGAATTTACTGGGGATGCTATATTCCAGTAGGTGGGATGGTATTAAATTCATGTTTTCCTATATACTTCTGGGACTAAGCTACTTAATGTTACAGTTAGAGATTAGAAAATTCAAACTCTTGCAGAGATATGTGGTGGGATATGAATACCTTGACAGCAACCTACAACTGTGCCATCAAAATATGCATCCAGAGAGGCAGGAGTCTCCTTCAAGTTTTGTTCCATGAATAATATCTACATGATCTAACAGTGAGTTGTAGATTAAAACTACAGGAGATCTTGGCTTACCAAACTGTTTTCCTAACAGCTTTCTAATATGCAGGAAAACACCAAAGCTGTTAAGTTTGCTATTGAAAAATACAAGACAGTTTCATATGAAATGTATACATATTTCCTGTTTATGGATGCAGACTGTGAAGAAAACACAGAATTAACGGTTTGTAAGAAAAGACACGAAAGTTTGAATGGCACATTAAATCACCAAAGACAAAAGAATCCTAATGAGGTTATACAGATTCTTGCAAGGAACCTTTACTCTGAAGGGAAAGTCTTATAAGAGAGACAAAAAGAACCACTTCATTAAATAATACAGAGATAGAAAACTATGCAAGGTAGCAGAATTTTATAGCAAATAAGTAGGAGAAAGAAGAGTAAAGAAAGAAATATATAGTAATTTAACCTTGATATCCACAAAAGCCATTTTGTTCAGGAAGAAAAATGGTGAAATAGATTTAAAAAAATGAAGTAACGATGAAAATCTGACCACAGGCTGAACTTTTAAAGGGAGGAAGGAAAGAGAAATACGTAATTATGGTGACTTCATCACAGCTGGATGTCTAGTTCTTACATTACAGAAATAGAATAATATACTGCCCTCTGCATTTTAGCAAAATGATGTCACAGTAATACTGCTAGATAGCCAAAAGAAAATAGTGTGAATGAATGACCCAAATGAAAGTACCTTTTCAGGAACTTAAAAAACCAAAACAATACAAGTGACCTTCACAGAGGTGCTGGTGATGCATACGAAGAGCAAAGAAGGTTAGTGCTATAAGAGCTTTTTTTGGTACTCATATTAATATTGTAGAGGGAGGAATTTTGTCTTCTTCAAAGAACACAGCAAACATTTCTCAGACGATAGCTTAGCATCTTTGCTTTTAACAGCCTACTTGTAAAAAGAAATTGTACATATTGTTATAAGACTTAAAAGACAGTAGCATCAGCATGGGGGCCTAAAGCTGCTGACAGAAAGAGGTTAAACCATGTGATGTGAATTAAAAGAAACCCTGGAAGCCATATCAAATGCACAATGTAAATGAGAACGTAGAAAATTTGGTAAGCAAGCGTCGGATTTAGAGATGCAATACACTGAAGCATTTGTACAAAAAAAAGTAGAACTATAATAAAGAAAAACTAAATATGGTATTAAGAAATATTAATTATGATTCTAATTTTGGAAAAATAGCCATAATCCAGTAACCAAGCTCCTATATGTGGAATTTTGTACCAGCAAAATCCATGTAGAAAGCAGAAACATAAGAAAAGGCAGAAAATTAGATTTACGTGCCAGAAACGAAAATATCAGTGAGTCCCAGAATAAAAATGGAGAGTGTTGGAGAAGTTCCAAAGGTGAGGATAAGAATTCTTTCTCTTTTATCATTTATGGTTGGGTATTTTCTAGGGGCCATCAGGAACAAGGGGCAAACTAAAGAAGAACTAATTAACAATAGTCAATATAATAAAACAGGAATGGAAACCAAGTGATAGAGAATGTGTTTACTAAAGATGAAATGCTCCATTTCTTACACATAAATTGGGTAAACATTTTCACTGTAAAAAGATGTTTGGAACTCTTGGTAAGAACGTAATGCCCTCAGTTGGACAGTAGAGGGTGACACAGAAGAAAGACCTGGTTACCAATATAGGTGAGTGAACACGCAATTTTACTTTTCTCCATCCAACCTTAACAGAAGCTAACGACCTTCTTTAAAATTAGCCAAATGTCTTGCAGAAGGTTAATTTTGAAATGTCATTTAATTATCCCTTTGAAAGAATATCCTCTGTTTAATATTCTGGACATTTCATGTATTTTTAATAATATTTATTAGACTTTATAATATTTCTATGTTCAGGTTCATTTTGCCAGTCTAGGATAACTCAGTGGCACTGACTTTTACACCAGTCTTAGAAATCCAACAGTCTTAGAAATCCCACAAATTACCATCCAAGAGAAGCAGAAGAGGAGAAAGGAAAATATTCTTTGCAGTTATCTGTTGTCTAAATTCTCAGAGAATTAATGATGACAGATGCCTCTGAAACACTGCTGAGTAGCAGCAGTAGTTGCTTCTTTGCCATATTTTGGCTGCAGTCCTCTGGATCAGGAAATATCATCTGAGTTTGCAAATTCTACTTTATGCCTTCACAGAAAAAACATGGCATAAGCCAGGAAATAAAATGTAATACTGTAGGGAGTATAAGATCTAAGGATGAGAATCCATTTACCTCCACAAGAGTATTAATATTCTGGAACATAGTAAGAGATCTATGCACTTAGAATAAATCCTGATCTAAGGAAAAGCAAAAGCATACTTTAAGGTAAAGCCTTTTTGTCTTTAAGATAGCTCTTTTAATCTGTTCTCATTTTGTTCGATGGCACCCGGATTTTCAAACGTGAAGTCAAGAGGTGATGGGTGATGTCTGTCACATTGTCAAGCCTCAAATGTCAAAATATGAGCGTAACTTTTATTGAAAATGGTAGTCAATTTTTTTAAAGTACTTAAACATTTTTCTCAGTTGTTGTGGTGATGGAAATAGTATGAAAGTACTTAAACATTTTTCTCAGTTGTTGTGGTGATGGAAATAGTATGAACCTTTGTTTAGATAAGGTGATGATAGTTTTTAAACTACATATATATTATATAACTTTAAAATTTATATTCCCTTATTGGGTAATAAGTCATAATCAGGATAGGTCAGTCATATGTTACGTTTATGTTTATGATTCTGTGTATGTGCATGACAAACACCCTGTGAAATGCAAGACAATCCTGCTCTGGACTGAGTTTTTCATTACAGATAGGTTACTTCTTTTTTTTTTTTTTTTTTTTTTTTTCTTTCAGTGATTCAAAGTAATACTGGATTTGTTCATGCCAGGTGCTCATGACAGAAGTAAGCAGTGAATTCAGATCCACTTGGGAATATTTCTAAAAGAATTGAACTGTGGTTTTTACCTTCAACCATGCTGTGATTTCTATTTCAGGAAAATTAAAATTCCCCTACCTACTTCTGCATGTCCTCACCAGTATTCAGTCACAGAAGAATTTTAATGGAAAGAAAAAGGAAAAAGAAACAAATTGGTACATAAGCCCCTAATCTCAAGTATATTTGCAATGTTGTGGTGCAATTGGATGCTAGTAGAATGGAGCGTGGCTGATTTTGGCTAACAGGAAAGCACTGCCTGAAAACAGATAGCATGCAATTTTCCTTCCGTAACTCTGACAATGAAAATCACTCCAAATTTCTTGTACTCTTGATACGCAAAGACTTGGGACCAACTTTAAGAAAAGACTGGCAATCATGTTTAGGTGTTTGGTTGTTCAGACAGGTGGAAAATGCCCAAGTACTATTTCTAAATTTCCCGGTTGAAGTACCATGTATTCCAGTGCATCATGTCAAGTCATTTTTTATCACATTGTCTAACACAATGTGACTGATGCTATACCTCAGAAACAGAAGTAACTGACAGTGCCTAATCTAATTCATGAAAATATGACCTTCAGAAGATGTACTTTAAGATATATGCCATGCAATATTTTCATATACCCTTTCCTTTAATTTCTGTTGACCTGAGTGCAGACTTTTCTGAGGGGCCTGTCCCTCATGACACTGTATTTGGTATCACTCCTTTTCAGAAACCTATGTTTATTTCCACAGCATTTGAACTAGGATTTCAATGTTTTTCCATCCTACAATCACCTGAACAGCTTCTTTGTGAACATTTCAGAAATTTGGAAGTGTACATCATCATTTTATCTTTGGAATTAAAAGAGTTTAGATGTGATAAACTATGCTTATATGACCAACAACATACCAATATGTACTATGCACACATTTTTTTTTCATGCATACTTACAAGGTGTTATATCTTAAAGGACCTCGATAAGTGTAGTAAATCAGTTTATAACCTATAAAAGCTTTCTAATGATTTGGCTTCAAAGGGAAATTAAATTAAAAGAGTCTTGGATAATATAGTTGATTCAACTGTATTATTCTTATCTATTATCTTCCCAATATTTTGTATTATCAAAAAATACTTTAAACTAGGTGCTGACACTTTACACGAAGTTATCAATAGGTATGAGTTATTCATAAAATGGGTTAGAAAGCACACAAATACTCCACTCATCCTGTCTCCTTAAGTTTAGTCTTTGATATGTGATCAGTGCAACTGACTAGTTGCAAGTTTTTACAATTATGAATAATTAAATTCAAAATTATAGGAAATGTTTCCACTAAGTTATGACCAAAAAAAAAATTAATATATTGAACATCAGATAGTGTCAAGAAACATAGCATGGTAGTATGTTATCTTTACAGTTGCACCAAAATACTACATTTGAGCACAAGAAAGAAATTTATGATGACTTTGTTGATCTTCCTATGAGAGAATTATTTTGCTGCACTGCTATAATCTGATATTGTTCATTAGTTAGAACTAAGCCTTACAAAACATCACCCTGAGGGTCAGAAATAATTCTGTTATGAATTTAAACCAAGTGTTTGAAGGAAGGAAAAGAGGTTTGCAAACACACAGATCTGTCTCCTGCAGATCTCATGGGAATTCTCAACTGCTGACTCCTTATCTTAACATGTAACATAATAAGCAATTACTGTCAAAGTTACCAGACCCATCAGGCTCCTATTGCATTAACCTTATGCACTGGTTCAAGCGAAATACAATCAATCTGCTGCTAAACTAATTACTAATTTTAAAGTTATCATATAATAATATGATCCCAAAATTGGCATAAATCATGTGGTTAAGTGTCAAATTAGATATAAAGAAAGGTAAAGGAGTGGCAAGTCCTATTCAAAGGATTTCATTATATTCATTTGCTTGAGCACTGCGAGGTCATAATTTTAACCTTCTATGGGTCCAAACCATATGAAAATTATTCATGTCACCGAAGGCCAGCAATAATTCTTTTAATTCCATGGCATATTAATGACCAACAACAAATGAGCCCCCTAAGTGTCCCATTTATTGTCTTAAATATGAAAATGTTTTAGAGATTAGAGAGGAAATTGTTTGAATTAATTAACTGAACTGACGCTCAAGGGAACCAGTACAAGATTTTCAGACAAAGGCTGAGAATTTACCACAATGACATTTCTTTCATGGTTAGAAGATATAGTACCAGAGGGACTTTGAGGCACTCTTAACATTTTAGCTGATGTCTGTTGAGGGATTGAGATTCCTCTGAAAGCATTTATTTCATTCATCAGAGACTCCTCTCAATTATGGCGTGAAAGGCATCACTTTAAAATAGCCATGAGGCCCACAAATTTCACCATTTAAATGGGATCAGATAACTGACACAATGAAAATTCAGAATGTAAATGAAGATTATTAAAGTAATAGGATCATTTATTAAAAAATGCTTTTTTTCAAGAAACGTAATGTGCAAAAGATAAAAAACAGTATTGTGTTGAACAAGGCTAACAATCAAACTATTGAACAGGGCTAACTCAATCACTTTTTTTCCTTCTTTTTTATGATATCTGTTAAGAGAAGCTCCCTGGTTCATAAATGCACCTTGCAGCCTTATACTTTACAGTGGCCTAAGCGCTGAGTAGGACCACAGTGAATGTTTTGAATTAGTCTGAAGTTCTAGCTCATGTTGTCGCTACTTTTGAACATGATAAGCTTTCAGATGGTGCCCTGTTTCTTTGTTGGTTTCAAAGTTCTAATGAACATATATATGTATGAGAGGTTTTATCCATAAATGACTTAGGAAAAAAGATACAAAGCTAAAGCAGACAGTGCCTATGGTGATTTCAGTTTCTGTTATGATTAAGTATATATTAGAATATCAAGCAAGTGATCTGCAGGGGTTTTTAATTTTTATTATTTCTCAGTTAATGGGGTCTCTCTTTTTTTTTTTTTTTTTTTTAAATAATTATGCAACTGTTTATTTAATCAACAAAAAGAAAGGATAAAAGTTAAAGGTTACACTGAAGGTCAATGAAAATTATCCTGTCCTGATGATTTACATCTGATGTTCAAATCTTAAGATTTTCAGTTAAAAAATCTTTTTTTCTCAGTGTGAGAGTCCAGCTCTCAGAGAACTGCCTTCCAAAAAATGTATTTGGAAAGATCCATACCTGAAAATGTGCAGCTATTAAAGGTTTGTATGGTTTTGCTTTGCTTTGGTTTTCTTTATTTTCCCTTTTTTTTTTTAATTATTGACTTGGTATAAACTTAAAAATACAAACAAATGTTAGCTTCAGCTTTTTCTAAGTTATATGTTCCTGACACTCAAACTTATCAGTACAAAATTTTTCAAACCTTAGCAATGAACTGAGAGACCTAAGGCACTTTTATACTTTTTTAGCATATCCTGAGAGTGATCATAATTTCTAAAGGATGTGTGGAAAGGAATACGTGGAGGCTACATGGCAGAATATACTGGTCTTCATTCAGCTGAGGGTTGGTGTTAATAATAACAGAAGCTTTAGACCATAAGATAATCATCAAAACGGAGAGGATGAAGGTGCCTCTTCAGGCCTGAAACTATGCTTAATGAGGTCTGTCTTGCTCAGCATCAGGTAGGAAGAAAAGCATAGCTTTCTTAACTATGAAAACGTATTTCCTTTAAATAACTATAAAATATACATAAGCTAAAATATACAATATTCAGGAGAAGCATCCTTGTTCCTCTCTCCCTCCTTTTACAGCTCTGTTCAATGAAGGTGGCCACCTGGCTTATATTGCACCTTTCCTGCTAGTATGGTAAAAGCCAGTACTCTGAATTAGATTCCTGGGCTTTACATATAGTTAACAGGAACAACTGTGTATTAAAATGGTCTTTCATACTTGCCACTCTGGGGATTTAGGCTTATCTAAAATGAACAGCACAAATGTATGTGAGGAATCAAGAATCTCTCAAAGACATAGAAATCTAATTAAAGGGCTCTGTGGGTTGCACCTGCATCCTTGAGGAACCAGAGCTTAGAAATGCACTCCTTTATTTTCCCGGAAAAGCCAAGCACAATGCCCTCTTTGGCTTGAAAAGGGTCTTCAACCATCACATCCTGGGCAGAATGGTTCATTGCAAGGACGTCAAACTCATTTTCACCAGGCGCCACATCAGCCTCGAGGTTGTCTTCAAAGGGATGAATGTAATTTTAGGACTGTATAAATGTAACTACTCCTACATAGTCCTTTGAAGGCAACCATAAGGCTGATGTGGCCCTTGGTGAAAAAGTTTGACAACCCTGGTTTATTGGATTGCACGGGACCTTTCTTAAAACTTCAACAATAAGTTAGAGGAAGTCTGAGATGGTTTTTTGTTTATTTTTGAGAATCATCATCCACCACTTGTCCCACACACAGATTTATTTGAAAAGTAAGCCTGCTTCTTTCTAGGTTTTATTTATGGAGAGAATAGTCTAGCTTTTTTTTGTTTGGAAGCATATTTTTGATAAAAGGAAAAATATTTAATAGAACCTCCTCATTATTCATTGCTTATGAATCTTTGGCTGCACTTCTTAATATGTTTTATTAATTTTGATGATGCTTACTTCAGGTTTTCAACTGGTGGTTTTCCCAGAGTCCACCTGAATTTTCTTCCATGGTGAAAGTAACTCCTTACTCCTCTTCTGTGAAAAGCAAAACTTGCACGGTCTACCCAGATGCACCTACCTAAGTGTACCTAGATTTAGGCTAGTCTCAGATATCCAACTTAAACCTAAAAACTTGAACACGGAAGTCTAAAAGTGAGAATTTTGCACTTTAAAAAAATCTTCACTGTCATTCTGACTTCTATAGGTTCAAGTCCTTTCTAATTATCTGTTTATTTGATGAAGATGTTAACTACTGTAAGTACTTAGAATGGCAGTAAAGCTCCTTCTTAGCCATTATATTCCTGCCCATGTTGCTAGAGCTGGTGTCTGGGTCACACCCTGTGCTGCATATTGCAACCTAGTACAGCACTGTATGAGAGAAATATGTTTAAATAAGTACCCTAAAATAACTAAAAGGCAAGCCATTCTATTCACCTAAAACAACAGTGCACTGGGAAGTGCTGACAGACTTGACTTGGCTGCTGTAACCAGGCAGAAACAGAAAATAATGCTTGTCCATCATTCCTATACCACCTACCTGAGGTCAGTACACAACTGCATTTATCACTTGGGTGCATATTTGCTTACTAAATAAAATAGGGTGCAAATCTAAACTCTAAATTTCTGGTCCAGCATGGCCTGAGTGATAGGTTTAGCTAACTTTTATAATGTTATGGTATGCTGCAGGACTAGAAAATTTTGTGGGAACCTGATGGCTCTGTTGTTAGTGATTCAGTTCTAATATTTTTAACTTTTATGTTTATCAACGTTTAAAATGTCTTAATAAAATAAAAACAGTCTTGAAAAAAACATGGAAATGCCTTTTTTCTGTCCATCCATTCAATTTTTGATAGAATAATGGAATGGTTTGGGTTTGAAGGGTTAGAAGAGACCTTTAAAGGTGAACTTACCCACCCCCTTCTGACAAGGGCAGGGATATCTTTCACTAGATCAGGTTGCTCTAAACCCTGTCCAAGCTGACTTCCAAAGATGGGGTATCCACAGTCTCTCTGGGCAACCTGTTTCAGCATCCCACCACCCTCATCTTAAAGGTTTTTTTCCGCATATCCAATCTCAATCTACTGTCAGTTTCAAACCATTGCCTCTTGTCACTACAGGCCTTGGTAAAAAGTCTGTGTCCATCTTTCTTATAAACCCACTTTACATATTGAAAGGTTGCAATGAGGTGTCCCTGGAGCTTCCTCTTCTCAAGACCGGACAACCTCAGCTCTCTCAGCCTTTCTTCATAGGAGAGGTGTTCCCTTTGACTACCTTTGTGGCCCACCTCTGAACCCATGCTAACAGGTCCACGTCTTTCTTGTACTGGGGACACCAGAACTGGATGCAGTACTCCAGATGCGGTCTCATGAGAATGGAGGGAGAGAATCACTTCCCTCAACCTACTGGCCACACAGCTTGGGAAATGATTTGCTTTCTGGGCTTCAAGCACACATTGTCAGCTCACATCCTATTTTTCATCTATCAATGTCCAGAAGTCCTTTGCAGGGCTGTTATCAATCAGTTTGTCTGCCAGTTTGTATTGATGTTGGGGTTGCCCTGACCCAGCTGCAGGACCTTGCACTTGGCCTTGTTGAACTTCATGAGGTTCACCAAGGTCCCTCTGGATGGCATCTCTTCCCTTTAGTGAAAAAGAGAAAAAAGTGACACAAAACATCTCAGCAGAAAAGGAGTTATAATTGTGATAAATACTCCATGTATCTGTCCAAAAAACTGTGTGTGGGTAAGTCTTGGGTGGCAAAGATATAGATAAGCCTTTTAGGGAGAAAATATATTGAATTTTCTAATATAGCAATATTTAGTTTCTTAATTTTATGTAATTTCTTAAATACTAGCTGAAATTTATACCCCCGTTAAAGATACAAAAACTTTATGTTTACAGGGAAGAACAAATTTGGATATAATTTCCTTTTTTGACTGTTGTAAAGTATTATCCAAGGATGATACACTGGAATGTACTAAAGAATTGTTTATGTGTAACTGGCACGGTGGTGTGCGCCACTTAGCTGTGTCGGGAGGCAGACTCTGTTGGATCGCTTGAGTTCAGGGTTTGAGTCCCAGAGAGTTTCTGCGCTGAGGCTGCCGGTGTTGTGTTCGGTGTTGTAAACCCTGGAGGGGTGGGACCGGGGGCACCAGTGTAGTAAGTGGATAATTTATCCACAGTTTAATGTTTTAGAAAAAAAAAAAAAAAAGACAAATTATCATGGTATTCCCTGTCAACTTTGGTATTTCCCTTTTCCTGGAAGTTTGCAAACTCTTATAGTTCTTGTTCTGAACTGAACATTTTTGCCCTCCTTACACCCCCCCAAGGATTCTGGATATTTTTTTCATAATGGAAAATAAGCCTTTCAATCAGTTTCTCTCATATTTACGTTACTGGTATAAAAAATACTATAATATTCATTCTGTGAATATAGCTTTCAGACGCACAGGTTTAGCTATGTTTCTTAACAGCCTGAGGTATCAGATACAAATGAGAAGAGATACTTCACAGGCCCATTTAAGCCAGCTACAGACATATGCAATTCATCTGCATATGTAGCACTGAGCTACACACAAGCAGAGTTTGTTCTTAAATTACTCCTGAGCGAATGTACTCTTCCAAAAGTAGAGGGAAAACAGCACTAATCTGGGACATGAATAGCAGAGGCAACCACCATCCAAGCTTGTGACAGGTCTATGTGAATTTACAGCCTTTGACTGTAGCTTGCTATCTTTTCTTTATCATTTGTGGAGCGGAGATCAACAAATATCCTGAACTGTGTCCTGGGTCTGTGATGTGAATGAACAGAATTTGTGTCAACTGTGCCACAGTATTGGCTGGCTCACATTGTCTTTAATCTGATGTCTTCAAAGGAATAGGGCTTCAATACTCACATAGTCATACATGTAGTGACATGGTACTTTTAAAAATGGAGTTTGCTGCAATAGTTCAGAAGAAACAAGAAACAACAACAACAAAACTCAAAATCTGAAGTCTGTACAAGACATGCTCTTTCGTACTTACATTTTTCTTTTACTCTCATCAGCACACCTTCCTGTATCACAGTATCACAGTATCACAGTATGTTTGGATTGGAAGGGACCTCAAAAGATCATCTAGTTCAATCCCCCTGCTGGAGCAGGAGCGCCTAGGTGAGGTCGCACACGAACATGTCCAGGCGGGTTTTGAATGTCTTCAGAGAATGAGACTCCACAACCTCCCTGGGCAGCCTGTTCCAGTGTCTGTCACCCTTACTGAGAAGAAGTTTTTTCTCAAATTTAAGTGGAACCTCTTGTGTTCCAGCTTGATCCCATTACCCCTTGTCCTGTCATTGTTTGCCACCAAGAATAGCCTGGCTCCATCCTCATGGCACTCACCCTTTATATATTTATAAACATTAATAAGGTCACCCCTTAGTCTCATCCAAACTAAAGAGACCCAGCTCCCTCAGCCTTTCTTCATAAGGGAGGTGCTCCACTCCCTTAATCATCTTTGTTGCCCTACGCTGGACCCTCTCCGGCAGTTCCCTGTCCTTCTGGAACTGAGGGGCCCAGAACTGGACACAATATTCCAGATGGGGTCTCACCAGGGCGGAGTAGAGGGGAAGGACCACCCCCCTTGTAATACACCCCAGGATGCCATTGGCCTTCCTGGCCACAAGGGCACAGTGCTGGCTCATGGTCATCCTGTTGTCCACCAGGACCCCCAGGTCTCTTTCCCCTACACTGCTCTCTAATATGGAATTTCCCAACCTATACTGGAACCTGGGGTTGTTCCTGCCCAGACGCAGGACTCTACAGTTTCCTGTGTTAAATTTCATCAGGCTATTCCCCGCCCAACTCTCCAGGCTGTCCAGGTCCCTCTGGATGGCAGCACAGCCTTCTGGCATGTCAGCCACTCCTCCCAGCTTAGTGTCATCAGCAAACTTGCTGATAGTACACTCTATTCCCTCGTCTAAATCGTTAATGAATATATTGAATAATATTGGCCCCAGTACTGACCCCTGAGGCACTCCACTAGATACTGGCTTCCAATTAGACTCCGCACCATTGACTACCACTCTCTGGCTTCTCTCCTTAAGCCAGTTTGCAACCCACCTCACTACTCTATTGTCTAGACCACACCTCTGCAACTTAGCTGTGAGGATGCTGTGGGAGACTGTGTCAAAGGCTTTACTGACGTCGAGGTAGAACACATCCACCGCTCTGCCATCATCCATCCACCTTGTTACATTCTCATAAAAGGCTATGAGGTTGGTCAAGCATGACTTACTCTTGGTAAAGCCATGCTGACTGCCCCTAATAACCCTCTTATCCTTGATATGCCTTGTGATGGCACCAAGGATAAGCTGTTCCATTACTTTCCCAGGGACAGAGGTGAGGCTGACCGGTCTATAATTACCCGGGTCCTCCTTCTTGCCCTTTTTGAAGACTGGAGCGACATTTGCTTTCCTCCAATCCTCAGGCACCTCTCCCATTTCCCAAGACTTGGCAAAGATGATGGAGAGCAGTCTAGCAATGACTTCAGCCAGCTCCCTCAGCACCTGTGGATGCATCCCCTCTGGACCCATGGATTTATGGATGTCCAGACTATTTAATTGCTCCCTAACCCAGTCCTCATTGACTAAAGCAAACTCCTCCATTGACCTGGCTTCCAGATATTTCCTTCCTCTCTCAGTTTGACTGATCTCCCTTTTAACAGGGATATTCTCACTTGTTAAGACAGCACTGGCCAACGTGGCCAGCAGTATCTCACTACGTTTTGCTGGCATTAGCTCCTGAAACTGGAGCAAGCTTTTTTAATATCACTCTCATGCCAGCAGGAAATCCATTCTCTTCTGAATTTAAAGGAAAACCAGATACAAACTTTACAATAAATTTAGCTGCTCTGTGCTAACAGGTTTGATTGGCTGAGAAAGCATGTGGGATGCATGGGAGAAACAGCAACAATGTACAGTTTCTACTGAAAAGAGCCCAATGCATCGCTGTTGGAGTTTTCATGACTAAGTTTCTTATGACTAGTATATCCCAGGGAGCTATCTAGTTTCAATCTATTTTACACTGAAATAAATGAATAATACTAAGGAACAGATACATTAAAAAAACCCACCGTGTTGCTGTAAATAGCATAAATTCTCCAATGTGAGGTAGAAACATATAATAGCATCCCAAATCTTAGTCATGCCATATGTTGTCTTCTTTATAGAAGAGGCATTCTGTCAGACATCTGCTCCTATTGTCCTCCAGATTTTAGTTTTTTTTCTGTCTGCTCTTTCTCAGTATTTCTGATGGGCCAGAAAACTGAAATATAAATTATTCAAATAGTAGTCTATAAAATTTAGAAGTGCTTGTATAGTCAAAGCCATTGTCTGTGAATAGGTATGAATATGACAGCTGTATCCACTCACACAGTAAATGGTGAGGCATACTACTGATCATGCATGCACAGTTCTTTGCCATGATGAGCTGAAATAAGGAATATGTTTTGATGAGGTGATTGAATCTATTGGTAAGATACAATGTAATAAATCAAAACACTTTATCATAAGAGAGGGGAAGGGAGAATTCAGAATTAAACAGAAGAGGCTATAATCTGTAACAATTAACCTTTTCATAGTAAATAGTAGAGACAACTGGTAAAGCAGTTAAAGAAATAATTAATAGAGAATCATCAGTATACTGATTAATGTATGAGAATGAACATTAAATATTTATATACGTTCTGTATTTGTGTACATTAACAATTTAATTAATCTCTTACATCAGTCTTTAAGAAAAATTGCTGTCATACATCCATAGCAGTGAGAGATGAATATTATTAGAGACTGAGTACATAATCCTCTAACAAAATACTAAGTAAGGAGCTCTTTCTGTCCCACGAACTTAATATTGTCATCAAGGCTGAGTTGTCTCATTTTTCAGTCCCATGGTCTTTGCAGCTTTGTATATACTATAAAATTCTTTAAGTTCCCTGTGATTACCACTCAGGTATTACCTCTGAAGTCTAGTATTAATTTGATTTCAAAATAACTTTTCCCCAACTGGACAAAAAAAAATATTCATACAAGATTCTGGTCTGATAAATAAATTATTAGAATAATTGAATAGAATAATAGAATAATTTTGGGAAATTTGCTTGCCACAGATCTTTCAGACTTTTTTTGGTTTTATGTATTTTTTTAATCTAATTTCATTTTTTCTTTTTGTCCTTTTTACTCTTAGCTATGACACTAAGATTTTGACTTTTTTTTTTAAGAACAAAAGTATTGTTCTTTTCACTTCAGCCACAGTGAGTATTTTCAAAGTTATCCATACTACACTGAAACAAAAGTAGAATAAACATTTAACATACTACAGAAGGAAATACACTCAGATTTTTTAAGAGCAGGTGAAGAATCATCTTTAAGTACAACAAACCAGTAAGTATGATAATTTTCCTACTCAGGGTCCTTAAAGAGTTAAATACTGTTCTCTTATTACACCAGCATGAATCTGGAATGTCTCAGCTAAATACAGAAGAGTTTGCTTTTGTACACACTAGGCAGGGCATATCATGTTTTTGTACAGACTTCTTTAGGCTTGTTAATAAAACATGGAAAAGCAGTATTCAAACTTCTTTTTATCTGCCTCCAAGACTCTTGTAACTGTGCTATATCACAGTAACACAGTTTAGACTGAGAATATATTTTGAATGTTGGTAGGGCTGATTGAATCCGTTTAAATTTCCAAGATACTGCTGTAATGCCCAGAAGTGTGCTATTAATGCGGTGAGTCATGTTTTGATCAAGTTGTGTTCATCCAGTTTCTGCGTATGTGACACTGATCATATCTTTCCCCCACTCTATTCAACAACAAAAAAAAAGATTTTAAGAATTCTGTGACTCTGAGAATTTACTACATAAAACAAATTATGCACACCTTGCACAAGAAAACTAAGAGCTAGAAATACATGTAACAAAGATGACAATAAAAAAATATTCTTCTACTATACATTTTTATATGGTCATAGCAAAGTTTAAGTTTGTCATCTACACCAAGTTTCACAAGATAGGGATTTGTAACTAGAAGTTAGATCTGTGAATTCTGTCCTCCAAACATCTGTGCAGCAGTGAGCTTGATCCCAGACTACTAAAAGGCACACAGTAAGAAGTGATTCAACATTAAACAGATCATATACCTCAGACAAACCATCTTATCTTTCCAATATCGGCTTTCTAATATTAATTTCCCGTGCATTAGTCAACACTTGAATAGTAATATGTCAGTTTCTGTCCACTCTTCAGATTTTTTATTTTATCTGAATAGGAGTGTTGTCCCTGTGCACAAAATGATGGAAATATTATGTGTCTCCTGAGTTTCAAAACTTGAACTGTTCTGCAAAACATAGATGTTAAACCTAGATGTTATCATTTTAACAGCATCTCTGTGTTAAGCTGCCTAATTTTCAGAATGAAAAAGTTGTTACTTCCAGCTTTTAGAGTCTTTAAATAGATTTTGCCAGTGGCAACTACATTTTGTTTAATTTTATGGTTCTGTAGGTTTTCTGCCTTCTAGTTTTGTTGGTTTACTTTTTGCTTCATGACTTCACTTGCTTGAAGATGGAGAAATCCAATGGAAAGTTAAGAAACATATCCCAGGCTCTTTTTTTCCCCTCTGCTTGCCTTAGAAAGTTCAAACTTAAAAAGTGATCTTAATAACAAGAATGAAGGGCTCAAGTTCTGTTTTACACATGTAACCAGTATACACAAAATCTTATGGTGTTATGTACAAAGCTACTTTCAAATTATGTATGTCTTCCTTATTTTCTTTATTGAAAACAACAACAAAAAGCACAGCAGTGGTTACAGAATCTTTGGTATAAATTACTTTGGATACAGACTTAACCCATCTATTGAGATCCAGTTCTATCATAAAAGTGTAAATACATGAAAGTTTGAACTGAATTTAAATTTTCTACAGTGTGGTTTTCACACCCTACTTTTATAGAATGAATGAATCCATTTAAAATCATCCTTCTCTGAATGAATCACTTTGGACACAGCCCGTTTTTTTTGTTTTTTTTTTGTTTTTTTTTTTCAAAATGAAAAAAAAACATTAAGCTTGATGACCAGAATAACAACAATGATTCTGCTAGAAAGTTTGCATTTGTGTTCATGTATGTACATATGTACGTGTAATCAATTTCATACACATTTCTTGGTTGTCAGCAAAACTTTGATTACAGGACTGTTTTTTCCATAGCCCATATAATCATTTTTTACATATGCAGTACAAGAAAAGTCTATGCAAACCATACACTTCATAAATATGAGCTCTTTTCTAGAATGACTCACCTGTGTTAAACTTCAAATGCTCTGGGTTTTCTCAGTAAAGTCAAACGAGTATTAATGGATATGTAGATAAAGATATATAAGGTACTAGAATACTTGCTGTGAATCTGCGTTCAGATTGTATTAAAATGAAAGTAACTTTAAAAATACTGCTACTACAGAAGGAACAAAGGGCAGTACAAATTCCCAGCCGCTGAGCTCCTTATCTTCATGTTTTCTTTTACTTTGATATGCTTTGTTATATGCAGACTCTGTTTCCAACCAGAGAAGGCTGATCTGGAAAATAATGTAGGAAAGTTTGTGGTGTTGAAGTTTTTTCCATGTGGTTCCATTACCCATATCAGGAATTCAGGATCTGAAAGCTCTGGAGCAATGTCCATGTAACATCTGCATTTTCACATCTGTCTTACGTGCTTTTATTCCCTCTGTGCTTGGGTTCTAGAATAATGAAATTCCTTCTGCTGCGGCAAATGTACAGAAAGTTACCTGTACTAGCTCGTTGCCTTTTCCCCACCCACAGATTTCTACATGCAACAGTAGCTGTCTGTGACATCTAGAGTAGTGGACTTGGTGGTTGTAAGTGACCTTCCTTCACCAACAGCTCAAGGATAACTTCGTGCTTTATTAGGAAATAAATTACCAGGTATTTTTTATTTTGGTCCCTACTCAGACTAGAGCTATGTGAACTTGACTTCAGGATCAGAGATTTCTGTCAGTATAATAATATTGTGAACACTCTGGCATGCCATTAAAATTTACCAAATACTTATGTTGGTGGTGGACAAAAAAAATAGAATAAAGAATATTTTTCAGAAGTTCCTCTTCATCTTATTACTTGCAGACTGAGAAGTAAAAAGTAAGTCATGTTGTTCTCTTCAATAGACTAACTAGACATGGGCCTGAAAACACAAGGAGAAAATATTATTTGGATTTTTGCATAGCCACTTTTGATGTAAAACCACGGTTTTATCCAAATGGTGATCCAGGAGACATGAGAAAATACTGTGTCTTGGTCTCAGAGGTTCTGGATTTACCTAACATAAAAGATACAAATACATTTGCTTGACAATAATTCATGCAGGGATCTCCTGTAGTTGTGTACTAAGCCATTAAAGTACTTTACTGGGTCAGAGGCATTGCAGTTCAGCATATTTCAGAATCCATATTTTAAACTTTTAGTTGTAAACCAGTATATTGAGAAACTACTCAATACTGCAGATCCTGTTTTGTTTGTCATAAGTTAATTAGTGGACTGCATATGGTCTGCAAAGTTAAAGACACATGATTAAAAGTGATGGAAATACCTTTTCTTCATTTAATGTAACCTTTTCAGTGCAATTAATGAAAGATTGTGTTAAAGATCAACGGTTTAGTATGCTTTCCCTGTAGATTTACTGTTTCCTTAAATATTAATTTTTTATGTTTTACAGGTTGCAGCAGAAATTGCACAGATCTATTTTGGGAATAATGAGTCTGTTTTTCAGTCCTACATCTTTCCAATAAATAGGATTAATGCTTGATTTTTTTCTAGGCTAATCTGATCACACCCTGGCAATTTCACTGAAGGTACAGAGTCAGGTTATTATGTAAAATGTGTTGTAGTGCTACTTTCAAGAAACATGAATATCAGTTTTAGTCCCTGTTACAGCAGTGCAGCTTAACTGATCCTTGCTGGAATGCAGCATTGAATGCCACCTAAAAGCAGAAAACTGCTCTTAGGGTTTTGCCTTCGGTTAATTTTTCATTTAAAGTGCAGCACTCTCACAAGTCTACATTTCATAGCAGCTGCCATTTGTTTGAAGTAAAAATAAGAAAATCAGACATTACTAATATTTGAAGATGGAATCTAATGGAAAGCAAATCATCCCACAAAATCCATTTGGTGCTTATTTATAGAGTTGGCCATGAGTTTACTGACACTTAGGAAAAAAGGATTGTCTTGTTGCCCTCAAATGAAAACTGAATGAGTATTTGCCAGTCCACCCACATACCTCTGGTTGCAACTGTATTTTTTGAACATGCTAGGGACTCATAATTTATATCAACACTTTCCCCCTCCTAAAAAATATGTTTAGTGCTTGGAAAAAAAAAAACCAAACAGACTTAGTGTTTGCTTTCTCACTTACCTGATTTGGGCTTGGCAAGTGAGTATGAAAACCTGCCAAATGTGCCTAGTTTGTCAGGTTCTTGGGGCATTCAGTACTTGCTAAGCTGAAGCTAGTATTTATTTTATGAATCAATAAACAGGTGACCAGCTGGCTGGTAGTCAAAAAAGACCACTGTTGTAGTACTTGGTAAGAAAGAACTCACATCCACTTAAATCTGTATTTTTTTATTCTCTATTAATTCTGTGTTTGTCTCAAGCTTTTTATATCAATGGAACATGTATGAGAATATCACATATGGATGGTGAAATCTGGATTCTGCCCACATGACAGCACCTCTGTCATTGACTTCAGTGGGTTCAGGATTTCCATGTAATATGCATGGGGCTTTCCACTTCATAGGAGAAGTTTTTTATCCTGATGACTGACTAGTTTGAAAGCCTGTGAGGAATCTGAAGTCTTCCAAACCATATGATTACTACTGAAAAAGAAAAGAAAAACTGGATTTGAGCTGTAGTGCAAAGATTAGATCTAAAAGGAATACTAGAATGATGGAGGTGAAGCATTCAGTCCTCTGCACTGAACTGTCTGCCATCAACAAATGTGCTAGCTGGAGTCTCATCTGAAGGAGAGTGTTAGTTGATGTAAGAACATGGCTGCCTTCTCCAGCTGCTCCAGCCCAGGATATTCCTGCCCAGTCACAGGAGCCCAGTCCACTGGCTGCTGAATTCCCCTTTGCAGGTCCAACCAGTAACAAACATGAGAGTGTGTCCCAGAGACACACACATGGTCACAGATGTACTTACAGCTTTTTGAAAAGGTAAAGGAAGTAGCATTTTTTACTGTAGAGGGAGGAAATGAAGCACTAAAAGATTTTGTTGTTTGTCCTGCATCTTTCATATCCATAGGCCATTGACCGTAGCCTTTAGCAATTGTCAAGGCATAGGGGATTAAGCCTGTCCTACTCTTGCAACAAAACTCAGATCTTCGATACGGTAGTCCAGTGCCCTAATTATATCATGCCTCCCTCCTCTCATAAGATTATATTGATTACATATTTGTACTTGTCACTCTCCCGATACCATAGTCCTCACCTTTATTTTCTGTTGTGCAAAGTATCGCCACTATTGTTGTTCTCTGTCAGACATTAGTTTGGTCACTGTTGTTGAGTTACAACTCTAGGTCCCACTGTGATCACCAAAACTAGTTTTGGCTAGGAACAATACAGTTTTTCACATTATTTTATTCAGCTGATGCTAGAGCTTTGCAGTGTTTTATACATAAAACATTAACTCCTTTTTCATCCTGAGAAGCTGGAGTTTTGTTGATACAACTTTAATAATCAATGATACCTTTTATTTCAGCTTCTTTGCTTCCAAATTCCTATTTCTGGGGAAGAATAGCATGAAAGATTGCCTATAGAACTACATAATATAGGGGCCTCTGTCTATAAGACAATAGTTTGAGTAGGAATTTATTTACCTGGTCTTCAGAGCCCCATAAACTTACTCCCTTCTTATTAATATGTGTTAATATTAATATGTTAATATGTGCTGTATACATCTGGTAATGTTTTTACACTTGAAATCTGTGGAACTGCTCACTTCTGGGCTCTGCTTTGTTCTGTTGTATATCTTCTTTTGGACCCCAGTTAGTATTCTGCGCTCTGCATTAAAATGACAAAGTACACTCCAGAATCCTTTTCTCCGTAAATAAATAAAATTAGGTTTTTCTCTCAACAGTGCTTGAATGTCAAGGATTCACAGCTAATGTGTTACCCTTCTGCACTGGAGTCTTAGGTTTTAGAATTATATCTTCAATTCAGAGTTAGAGAGCTTCTTTGCTTTGGCAAGCTAGATGATTCATGATGTCCAATGGAAAATTATAGCTATTCATCAGCTAAGGCTAAGGCGTAATCTTTTATTATAAAACCTTCATTTTCTGTATGATTGTAAAGTACAGCAGACAGAAATACTCCCATTTTACTCCTAAGGGACTTGCTTCACAGGAAAGAAAAACAGTTATACTGATGTTTTCTTTTTTTTTTTTTTTTTTTTTTTCCAATTGCCTTTCCTTCCTTCTTTCCATCCCTCACATATTTCTCTCTCCCTCTTTTACCCCCCGCTTTATCTTATTTTAAACCACAGTCTTCCAAGTTACTTTAAATACCGGAATATTGCAAACATATTCCAGATTATAGTCGGTTCTTCTTCACCCCCTGCTTTAAATTCTGAAGAATTTGGCAGTTACAATGAATATGGGCTTCCAAATGCCTGGGAAGACTGGAAGCTGTGTTCTATCTATTGATTGCTTTGGACAGAGATGGAAGAGATAGTTGGCTGTAGCTGTTTCCTAGTGGAAGGATGGAAAAAACAGGAAACTGTGTTTTTGACAGAACTATTTGGTTCACTGCAGGATGATGAAAGAGGTTTGATACCACTTGCAATAAAATATATAGTTTCAACAGTTAGCCCACACAAAGTGAGATGATTGCTATTATCTTTGCTAACTCTTTCTGTGTTTAATCTATTTCTTTGGATTCTTCATATTTGTGGGGAAGATAGCACAGATAAGTAGGAAAGCAGACTTCCATAAATTGAGTCTAAGAAGCGGTTGTTTTTACCTTTTGTTAGTCACTTAGACATGACTTCAAAGGATTGAAGGATTTTTGAAAAAATGTTTTAAGCAGCTAGAATGCTCCTCAGGTAACATCTTGTGTAGAAATTTACTGATTTATGTCTTGCACTGAGCGGGACCTTAAGTACTTACCCAGAAGTGAAAGCAAAATTCACAGAATTAAAGTCAGTAGAGTAGGAGATACAGGCTTGCATCACTTTATATACCTACCTAAGGGTTGCACCTAGATCCTTAAATTGCTGCTTGCACATAATTGCCTGCATCTTCTTTAGTAGCATAATCTTCTTGAGCTAGAACACATATCTACAGTAAAGAAATGCAAGAATCAACATCTTGTTTTCTTCTTGAGACAATTTAATTCACTTTTTTACCAGTATGTGCTGACCTTAAGGCTTGCAGGAGTGGAACAAACTACCACAGATGATTTTTTTTCTATATTACATGTAATAAGTAACTGAAAGAGGAATGGAGGCAAGTGTATATAACTCTAGCATTCAATGGATGTGGTCTTCTTTTGGCAGAGGACACTATCTGGATTCAGTTGTATGTTCCTTGTACGCTTCACAGTGAAATGTGTAGTGGTGTAGAAACAGACATCTCAGTCCATAGCCTCTGCTCAGAGATTTTTACAACCTGGTAATGAAGGTGTTCTTCAACAAGGGGCGTACTGTTGTGCTGAATCCCTGAAGGATAAAAATTTTAATGAAAGGAAAAAGGAAAATAAATTCTTCCTCCAAATGGCAAAAGGGTTAAAGCAGAAAAGAAAATTGTTAGGAACTTTTCCCCAAGAGCTAGGAGAATATTATTTTGGACAACTCCATAGAGATGAAAAGTATCTTCTAATTTACTTCTTCTGTATGCCTATGATGGTTAGTGAATGTGTTACATTAGGTATATCTCTTTGGCATTCTGGCAAGGAAAAGATAGTCATGTTTTGGAGCTTTTTTGAGTTGTATTTTATTATTTACTTTATTCTATTTTATTTTAATTATTTTTTTTTTCTATTAGAGCTGTATCACGTCAGTGCTAGGTCAGCATATTCATTAGGTAAATCCAACACAAAGCTGTTGTGATTATCCTCAAACTGAGCTTCTAAGTTAAGGAAATTGAGACCTAAACTATGCATATAAGAAATCCTAATATCTTGATGTAGAAAAGAGCACTGTTAAGGTACTGCACACATGACACCAGAGACTTCAATAGTAATGTAATTATGCTGAATGCACCAGCTCTTTGAAAAAAACTAAAGTCTGAGCTTTGACTTTCTGATGTCCATACTTTCCCCATTACATGAACAATTGTTACTTTTATCCAGTAAAAGCCCACTCTTTGCTGCCATTAGTGTTTTTAAGTAAAGTGCAAAGACTGTGTAAGAGATGTCTGGTTTTCTCTCTCCCTGCCCCCACTGCCCCTTCCCTGGTAGAACTATATAAAGGCAAAACATCCTTATTTTAATTTTCCATGAACAGTGTTTTTTATCCTAGATTTCATTCACAGCTATAGTCAATAACTATTATTTTCTGATGTCACATAAAAGTCTTTTAAGAAAGAACCAGAACAACAAAAACACCCCTAAAACTTCCAGATGGGATTTGAAATATAAACTGCAGCTGAAAAATTCTCCTAAACACATATTAAACCTGCTTGTGTTGGTTTTTAATTATAAGCTGTGCACCCCTCTTGCTTAGATGAAATGAAAATTTCCCTTTTTCATTTTAAGCTCTGAAATAAAGTCACTCAATATATATTTAAATATATTTTCTCCCAAACTATATTTGGATGTTTATGTTGTGACAGCGTATCTTTCCTGTAAAGCACGATGACTGTAAAACAAGTGAGAAAAAAAAGACCAAAACTTCACTGAGACATTTCTAAGGTGAAATGAATTTTCTGGAAACCAAATCATATAACTAATGTACATATATGCTATTATTTTTTTTATTAGTGGGTAAGTAAGAAGGTATTTATCTTCAGCTCTAGTAAAAGCATTGTTTTATCCACAAACTTTTGTGCTCAAAATCTTGTTTACAGGGAAAGAGGCAGAACACCTTATATATGTCTATTCTATATATATAATATATAATATATAATATATAATATATAATATATAATATATAATATATAATATATAATATATAATATATAATATATAATATATAATATATAGTATATAGTATATAGTATATAGTATATAGTATATAGTATATAGTATATAGTATATAATATATAATATATAATATATAATATATAATATATAATATATAATATATAGTATATAGTATATAGTATATAGTATATAGTATATAGTATATAGTATATAGTATATAATATATAATATATAATATATAAATAATAAATAGATAATAAACAATAAACATTAAACAATATAGAATATAGAATATAGAATATATGTATATTATATATAGAATTTTGACTGTGCAAGTGTAGATGCAGTTTCCCATTACCTGATGCAATAAGAAGGTAAATCTAGACAAGTTTTTACTTCCAACAACAACCAATTAATACAAGCTCAAGAAAGCAGAATTTCCAGTAGGAATCTCCTGCAGATAAATATGTTTCTTTAGGCAAACAATTTCTGACAATGCATTTTTTCAAACATGAATATCACCTGCAACCTCTTTAAATCCATATTTAGAGCAGAGTAGAAACCAGATGGTCAAATGAATAGTATCACAGGTGATGTGACTCTCTCTAGTATGTATCTCTTCAAAATGCAACATTTTTCAAGAGCTTAATACTTTCAAAAGTGTGAGAAAATAGAGCAACTGTTTCAGATTCTGATGTCATCAATGAGGTCCGTGATGTTCAGGCTAGCAGCCCACTGAAGACAGTGGCTAAGTTTGCAACAGCTCTATTATCAGCAGAACAATGATAAGAATTGTAGGCAAAACATTGGAAAGTCAGAGAAATATGAAGGATATCTATAGGAAGTGAAGCTGGAATGCAGCTAGATTAACAACACATATAAGCAAACCCACCTGAGATCCATTCAAAGTAGTAAAATTGAATATATGTATATTCTATACAGAATATATATTCTATATTCTATATCTATTTAAGCAAAAGCAACAATTGTTGATGTAATGGAAATCTTAAGAATCTAATAATGCTTTGTCAAGACTGAATTGTTATTGAATAAAGGAACACTAATAATGTATTTACAATTGTTATACGCATGTGTAGTTTGTGCCTCTTTTCCTGATGAGCTCACACTTCTCCTCCTCTGGGCTGTGAGGATGAAGGTTTAATTCTGGTCATGGGGTTTTAATGTGAGTCATCAGCATTTGGAGCCTTTCTGCAGGAGGTATGTGATATCCCTGTTGATGATTTCTCCTTCCTCACTCTAGGATTCACTTGGGGTCATTTTTGTATGTTTGCCCACACACTTTCACACTTTGGTCTTTTTTCTTTAGTCTGCAGCTCCAAGTTACATCCAGATTTACTATATGTACAATACTTACTTTTAGCAAGTTAGATTTAATTTCTGTGTTTTCCTTGTAATTCCTAAATGCAATTTTGTGCATTTCCTGGTCTGCATTTCTTTAACTGATCAAGGTTGAGTTCTTTATAGCTGTGGGGTCTCCAGTGTCAGCCTGTGCCCATCTCTCACCATCCCATGTCTGTACTCCGCTGTGCTGCAGCATCCTGAGTCTCCATGTCTTAAGGCTTCTGGTATCCAGGTCTATTTCTCTACACTATAACATCATGTGAGAGTCATAAATATCTCATTATGCACGTAATAAGTGCTTGTTACTCCTGTCTATATAAACATGATTTTATGAATCTATGATTGCACCATATGAAGATAAACAGAAGTAAAAGAAATTAGCCATAGAGAGCTGCTCGATTAGGGGAACTACAGTCACAGGTAAACCAAGTAAAACAAAGTCAGGAAGAGTTCAGGCAGAAAACGTTTGACAAATCACAGTCCTGGAGCCTCACAAATTCAGTACCAAGCTTATGGTCTGTTATTAGGTATGACAATACTTTATTACAGGCTATATTGTTACAAAATGAATGGTATCTGATTTTGCCGTACAAATCAACAACTGTCTTACAATGTATGTAGATCATTTAGAGTAAAAGGGAATAAAGTAACCACTTGTAATGAAAATATAGAGGGACTACAGAAAGGCAAAATATTTTTACCCTAATATGTTTGCTTTTGAAAGTGTAGAATTATGCTTGAAATTCTTGCAAATGAATCCAACCCAGATCTTACACACTGTCCAAAAGGACAGGAATCTTGCAGAAAAGGAGTAAATCTTAATGTCATCATAGTGAATGGATCAGTGCTGAATAATAAAATGACAGAGCAGTACTATTTATATAACATCCTCAAGACCTTGTCAAATGAGTATTAACCAATTTATGTTTAATAAATAAGGTCTGATAAGTTTTGCAGCTGATGAGACACAGCCTTCTTTCTATAACTTTTAGGTGTATTAAGAAAATGATTTAGGAAAGGGGATCTTTTGATGACAATTTTGAAAATTTGAGGGTAGATGGAAGAAAATCTGGTGCTTTTCTGGTTTAATAAGGTGTAGCAGTAATATGTACTTTTTTTTTTTTTTTTCAGCATATCCAACAAATCAGTAAGAACAGAGAAGCATGTTTCCTTTTTAATATTCTCTCTAATTTGACGTGTTCAGAAGACATCGTCTTCAAGACACACCTTGCTGTGATGCACACAGCAAGCACACAGGAGAAACGCAACCTAACAGCAAGTTCTGTAAATCTAAGAAAACTAAAGAAGGTGAGTTACATTGGTACTGATGATTCACACTTAACCTTTGTGGTTTGCTAGCTTGCCATTTGCCAGCATGACTAACCCAAGGGTGCCAAAAATTACCGTTGATCAATAGTTTGAAATTGCAGCACTTGAACTTTCACCTTTAATTCTGCTGTGCTGTAGTATGTGTTCAAACATCAGTCTTTGAGAATTATTCATCCTGGCTGAAGATCAGCATTGCATAGACAGCTGCAGAATGTTAAACATACATTTTTTTTTTTTCCAGCATGGAATAGCAAAGCCAGTTTCAATATAGAAGCATAGTTGATCTCGCATTCTCAGTTTAAGCAGACACTCTGGGGAGATTTAATATCTCTGTGCAGACAATTTAAATTTTCCTTCAGTTTTGATGTTACAAAACTCTTTTTGAAATTAGCAGAGTTATGTATATGAGAGGTGGAGTATGTGTGGTTTGATCCAGAGCCTTTTGAAATACATGCAAAGATTTCCAGTGACCCCAGTGGGCTCTGGAAAGAGGTCACCAGACCATGTTTTCAAAGATTCTTCAAATCTTCAAAGCCTCCAGATTTCTCTCTGCAGTTCTGAAATGTAATGCTGGGCTTTTGCAAAGCCCTGCCTAAATGTGTGAATAAGATTAGTGAGTAACAAAGAAGTTTGCATGGTCAAAGCAAAATCTGATTTTTCTCAGTGAAGGAATGTGGGCAACGCTCAAAACAGACTCACCACATAACTATATAATTCACTTTAATGTAATGGATGAAATGGATGTCATGGATGAAACAGAAGGTGCACAATGCAATGAAAGTGATGTTTATCTTTCCATCATTTTAGATATGTGGAAAAGGAAAAATCTCTAATTTTAGTGGGATTTAAGCAAATCTGGTCATAGCAACATTGATTCTTGAACTTAGTTTTTCTTGTTTAGTGCAGGGTTTTAGTGTGAGATTTAATTAACTTTAGTTGTCTTAAGATTCGGTATCTAAGCTATTTAAACTTATTTCTTGCTCTTGTAGTTCGAAACAGTTAGATGTCTCCAGCTGGTAATTTAGTCACCATGTTTTAGACACACAGGAGAGCTGAGTCCTCCTCTGGAAGTGTTTTGCTCTTTCTACTGACTCTGTAAATTGTTTAGATCACAAGCTTAGACTGAACACCCATTGAGTGGCTAGAAGTAGAAAAAATAGTGACTCATTTGTAGTGACATGCCACCTTTCATATACATAGCTATAGTGATTTCAGGAAGTTTTGTTATATCCAAGCATAATTTAAATTGTGTACCTCTATCACTAGAGAGATACTAATATCTCTAGACCTTTCATTTTACATAAGTGCTTGTTTACAAAAACAAACAAACCAAAACCCAAAACAAAGCAACACAACAAAACCCACAACAAAACAACTAAAACCAGCCAACAGACCGAACAAGAAACCCCCACAAAAACCGACAGAAAGAAAGAAGTTCTCTGCTTTCCTATGGAATTTAGTCTTCATTTATTGCCTCCAGTCCAACACCAAGACATTTCTTTGTCTAGTTGGCATGCTTGTTTGGAAAAGACATTCCGTGGCTTCATAAAGCAATTTATTTAGTGAAATGTCTCAGATTAAAAGTAGAGTTCTGCAATTCACCCCTTTTTTTTTTTTTTTTTTTTTCACTGATGCAGTGTAATGTGCAAAAAGCCAGAGAGTACAGAGAGTTGTGAATACCAGCCAGAACAAGAACTCAGGGAAAAAGTCATTAACAGTGCCAATCACAGGAGTCATTATTCTGGTCCTGCCTAGCCTGCAGCTTCACAGTGCTAGCTGCTAATAGACATTGGCTTGCGTCTGATATTCCAGTGCCTGGAAAGTTCCTATTTCAAAAAGCACAGAATCTCTCTAGTAAGGCTAGATATACAGACTTTTATGATCAGCAGTGCTACTACTCACTTGCCAAAAAAAAAAAAGGCTAATAGTTATGAGTATTTGAAGCTTACCATCCGTTATTTAGTGTTTATGGTAAAATATATAGATAGAAAGTGCATAATAGAATAAAACTTAAAATTATGTATTTCATCAGCCAGTCTGTCTTTGTTAGTTCACTAGCAATATTTAAAAAATATGCTGGTTTGCTGTATAGCAGTTCCAATATATGTTTAGTAGCTGTGAATAATTTGGATTATCATAGTTGTTCTAAAAATTTTCATTCTGAGAAAATACCAATGTTAGGAAGATATATATACACATATAATTCTATATTTATGCATTCATACATTTAACAATATAAGATATGCCATCATTCAATGTGAAATATCTTACATGCACATATATTTTAATAAGATGTGAGCATTTTCTTCAGGGAACCATCTGAACTTTTAATTCACATTTTATTACTTCTAATTTACTAATCACCTTATTCTTTTGATCTGTGTTTTTGTTTTCTTAGCCCCTAACCCCCACCACAGGAGTTTCTTGTATTCTGACGACTTACTAGTACTTTACTGTCACCTACAGTAAGGATCACTTGCTCATTCCAGTCAGAGAGAATAACTTATGTGCATAGAGAGTACAATAAAGGCACCTAGTGACTATCTTCTGGCTTTTTTTTTTTTTCCAGTAGTAAAGTTGGAGCAAAATTTTTGTCCTTGAATGACAATTAATTTTGTATCATTTTTTATGTATTTTGTGTTACAAAACTTCAGTTTGCATCAGTGTTAAGTAATCATTGATAACCTTCTTTTCACTACCATCCTAATAAACAGCCAAAATTATTTGTATTTGAGGACAATGGAGGGGGAAAAAAAAAAAAAAAGAAGCATATATATGTAGGGGTTTTTTTATATCTGTGGATACCATTTTTTCAGGTAAGCAATCAGCTGGGTGTCAGGTTGACTTTCCATTCTACTCTATCAGGTAATTGTTTCCCTCTCTCTTTCTTCAAGAAGAAAACATTTGGCACAGCAATTCATTCAGAAGACTGTAGTACAACTGACAATCAGAAATGCTGTCTGTGATATTTTATAATAAAGAGATTAACATTTTTGTTCTACTACTGTAAAACTTTTTTGTTTGTCTAATGCATTCCCACCTGAAGTTATTTATCTTGACACCATGCACCACATGATAAGATTACTGGCAAGAAAATGGTATTCATGTCCTGTGGGATGGTCTGACACCTAGAAATATTGTCCTGCTCAGAAACTGAGGCTAATGAATATTTTGAATGACACACACTTGTAAATGTTTTTTAGTTCTGTATTAACGGTATGTGGATACCATGTTTCTGTTAATTAGAGGAAGGAAGTGGCACGGGTGAGGTATACATGCCAGCCAGTCAGCTTCATTCTAGAGTCAGTAAGAAAACAGAAAGGGAGAGAGAGAAAGAGAATGAATGAATGGGACCTTGAGCATTGCCACTGCTGTGGCAGCTATGCTAGAAGGTGCTGAAGGTGACCCTGTTTGTGTCTCGGCTGCCCAGGGCATGTCCTTGGCTGTCTTAAACTAAATGCTTTTAAACAGCTAAACGTAAGAGACAACCCCCTCTGAACAGGTAATTCTGTGGATGAGGTGGAAGGAAGGAGTGGGTGAAGTCAGTCTATGAGGGAAACACACCTCTTTGGAATAATTTCTCATCTCTGTGAGGACAACAAAATACATTTGTCTGCAGCCACGGTGATGGGAGACCATGAAACCAAGGTGAAGTCTACAAAGTGTTGGCATGTTCACCCAGGGAAGCACTAGAGACGCTGGGAACATGCTGATGTCTCCGGCATCTGTGTTAATCGATCTCCATTGAGGCCTGTCTGCCACTTCAGT
This sequence comes from Streptopelia decaocto, assembly GCF_964273445.1. NCBI lineage: Eukaryota > Metazoa > Chordata > Aves > Columbiformes > Columbidae > Streptopelia > Streptopelia decaocto. The sequence continues at coordinate 35,078,470 of NC_138663.1, read as the reverse complement.
TCTTGTGTTACAGTGGTCTTCTATACTTGTTTGTCAACATAATTACTTAATTACTGATGTCAAAAGGAACCAAAATAAAAATGTTATTATGGATAATTTTTGTTATTAGAACTTAATATATCTGCATTCTGGAAGTGCAGTCTGTATTTGGACCTTGGTATCTTTCTTGTATTTTCTTCTGAATTTTTTATCTTTTTATTTTTTTTTTTTCTGATAAAGAACATACATTAAACATCATATATACAATTTTTCAGTAGGAATCTTCTTTATCAACTTATGTAAAATAATGCTGCTATTTACAAATCATGCATACTAAATGATCAAATATCCTATTTTAAATGACATATTTTACAATATTCCCACCCTTTTTATGTGTTTATAAACATAATATTTCACAGCTATTCTTTAACAAATGTTTTCAAAATTACTGTTTGTCTTATTCAGACTCTCCTTCCAGCTCCCAGATGTAAATAGGCTCCAAGTCAAGTGTCCTCATAACTGAAAGATTTAACCTTAATTACTTCAATAATTTGGGTAGCATTGGCTGGAGAAACTGGCATACTCTAACCACTGTAACCTATTGAAAAAACTGGACTTGAGCAGGCTCAAAGCCCCCTTTTATTTTTTTTTTTTTAAACAGCATTTGAACATCTTTCCTTTTAGAGACTTCTTTTCCCCTTGAATGTCATATTTATGTTGTTTTTTCTTCCCAGTTGTCTCTCTTATTTGGATGTTGTTTCTTCTTTTTTTGTGTCTATACACTCATCCATGCCCTTCATTTTCTATCCTTTCTAAAGCCCTTTCACCTCTCTCATCCCCTGAGACTGACTGGTAAGTACAAAACAAGTTTATTGACTGTACATGTGAAACCTTCTAAGTTCTTTAAGAGCTCTTTGCTGCTTGGTTTTCTCTCTAGCTTTTGTGGTGGAAATCCATACAAAGATTCATTGGGATGATCCATTTTCTATGCTTGTACTTGCTATGGTTACTGCATGTTCAGGTTAGATGAGTAAGACCTGCAGCTCTAGGTTTGTAAAAGCAGTGACCAGTGGCTAATGCAGGGATCAAATAAGTTAATACACATGCACACAGCTTACCCCATACCCTCAGATGTTTTTCTGAATAATGTTTATTCAAATATAAAAACAAACTAGCAGTGCTTGGCATACCTAGATTCCCAGGCCTCTTTATCTTTCACATGGAGATTTGGATAGAACTTGAAATCTGCAGGGTCCTGTCAACTCTAGGACGTGAGTGGCGTAATAATGAAAAGAAACAGTTCTGTTTTATTTCAGAAAGAATTTTTAACTATATACATATTCAATTTCAGTGTTCCTCCTTCCCAGATAATATTTCAAGAGTTTTTAGGCATTTGACATACCATTTACACATGCTGGAGGAGAAGCTCAAGTTGGAGGGGACTGGCTGTAAAAATCTGAAAGCTAATGACTTGCAGCATTTTTCTGCAAGTACTTCTCAGGATTTTCTTCACTGAGCTATGTTGCTCTCGTGTCCTTGCTTGTCAGACTCTTAAATGAGTTTTATTGTTGTTTGGTTGGTTGGTTGTTTTTTGTGGTTTTTTTTTGTTTTGTTTTGGTTTTTTGTTTTGTTTGTTTTGTTTTTGTTTTCGTTTTGGTTTTGTTTGTTTGTTTTTGTTTTGTTTTGTTTGCTTGTTTTTGTTTGTTTTTTTTAATTATAAGTCTAATAGAGATCCCAAAAGGCCATTTAATTGATTAGTGAAACATACAACAAACCTGCAATTCATATGTGGCATCTCTGTCTTTGCTCTGACATGTATTTAGCCATTTTTTATTCTATTTTCTGATTAATTTAAATGTCTTTTGCAGCCTTGCTAGCTATTAATGGTCTCTTTGAAGATGCAGTCACCTTCTCTGTTGCACCTGACTTTGCCAGTCCAGGTCCACTCTCAATCTCATCATGTTCTGGGGTGCTGCCAACTGTCCTGTTCAGGCCTCACACTTAACAGAGAGGCAAGAGCCAGTGCTGAAACACTGATGAGAGAACCTTTCTGACAGAGATAAGCACCAGCTGTTGAATTTACTCCACTGGGTTTTTTTTAGAAGGTTGCTTTTGCTCTAGAGCTCACAAGCTGACTAGAAAATATTGAAAGGAGTGATGATTCTGTTGGAGTCTGTCTGGTGTAAGGAGGTAGTGCAAACAGGCATTTTTCTTGCATGTTTTATCTACCCCAGTGGCAATACCATTTCTGACCTAATCAAATCCTGAACTCAAACTAAATCATTCTATAAAGAGCATAATTTGAGCAAAATTTTCAAGACAGAAACTACTAAGCTATTGTATAATATTTACAAATCATGAGCGCAGGAAAATAGGTTGCAATTACTTGCAATTGGCAATTTAGATGTCATTAATCTACTACGCGTTTGCTTGCCTGTAGTGCAAGGTCTTGACATTTTGGTATATGAAAGCATTACTTTGGCAGGTGAATTTAATATTCTTACGAGTCTCACCAAAGGATACCACAAAGAGAGAGTGTTAGTGCACGCAAGTTTCCGTTCCCCTCTGACAGAGGAGAAATATTTTTTTTTCTAAGTTTGAATTGTGTCTGAAGATGTAGCTTCAATTTATTCTTATTCCTACTTTTTGCTGTTTGGGAAATTTTTGATTTCCTTTCAGAATTTTGTTCTGTTTTTATCAATTTTGTTTTGTTTTTTGGTGTTGGTGTCCCCCTCCCCCCCCCCCGCCCCCAATGAAGAATCTAACCATGGTAGATGTTCTAGATTCAGATTTAAGTCTATTCAGCACACTTCAGATTCACACACTTTGTCTTATTTCTATAAAATTGTAATTATGCATCTGAGAGGCCAATCTGTCTGAGTTTGTATTCATGATTGCCTCCAGGAAACTCCCTTACTGGAATGAACAAATTTCAAGCAGTGAAAAATTTGAAGCTTGTGACCCAGATGGCATTCCTGTTGGGTCACAAGCCCAAATACTCTTACCAGCTGATGTGGTAAGGAAAGGCTGTAGTGAAAATGCTCACAGCTGAAAAGAATATGAACTGTTTCCACGCATGTTGTTGCTCTGTTCTGAAACCCTTCCTGGTTAAAATGTTCTTAGCTACTGAAAGGAGTGGTTTGATTCTGCCTATTTACCCTGCAGGCATGCCCAGACTTCTCTTCCTGTTGCAATATATAGTGAAAATTATTCCTTTGTTTCTCTATTCTCTAGAGTGAGATTTCCTACACTTTATTTATTTTTTTTTTTTTCTCACTGTAGTCCCAGAAAATAAACAGTAAATAAACACCAAACAATGAATACAGTTCTCGGAGGTGTGTTTTAGGGCTTACACTCATGAATATACATGTGGACATGCTATCAGTGGTAGGTCTGGGAGATAGAGAGGTGAACATGTGAAACTGGATCAGATAAATTTGAGAAAAAACTTCTTCTCAGTAAGGGTGACAGAGCACTGGAACAGGCTGCCCAGGGAGGTTGTGGAGTCTCCTTCTCTGGAGACATTCAAAACCCGCCTGGACATGTACCTGTGCGACCTCACCTAGGTGTTCCTGCTCCAGCAGGGGGATTGGACTAGATGATCTTTTGAGGTCCCTTCCAATCCCAAACATACTGTGATACTGTGAAACTGTTGCCTTGACACTCTAATGGAATATTACTAGGGTATTCTAAAACTGAAATGGAGTGTAGTCCAAAAGTATAGGAAAAGAGAAGCAGAAATAATAGGATGTTCCTTGCTATGTAGTTCCTGATAAAGGTGAAAGCTGCTGTATATTGGATGCAAAATGATACACATTCTACATGGAGTTTATGGTGATTTCTTGCATGCTCAGGAATTATATCTAAAATATAGCACCATAACATGGACCTTGTCTCCATTTATAACAGATCTATAAATTTCTAAAGCTCTGAAGGATGCTCACAATTTCTTAAGAACACAAATTCAAATTGTCGCTGGTTTCAGACTGAGAAAACCTGGATTTTTATAAACTCTCAGGAGCCTGGAGCCTGAGTGTTGGTTGCCATTCCAAATTCCTAGGTATCTAGTTGACTTATAAATCCACTGTTTCAAATAGTGCTTGCAAGTAAACATCTATCACAAGCTGTCCCTCAGGGATCAGGTACGCATTTCTTCCCTGAATGCCTGAGAAATCTTCTAGGCAACTCCGGAGATGTTATCAAGAATAAAAAGGACATATTTCAGTACTAAATACCATCTTGTCCATATATTTGTTCTATAGTTCTAATGGCTAAAAAAAACCTGTTAAACATGTGAAATTTAAGAACATAATGCAGAAGATCAAGTATCTGTGAACAAATAGCAAAACCAAAACAAAGAAAAACATACTCCACAACCAAAAATACCAGGAAAACAAATAGGTGTAACTGGCTACATCAATAGGATATGACAGATAAGGATGGCTAATGTTCTGTTGCCACTGCAGAGTTGCCATGAAAAAGGGAAATGTTGTGTGAGGAGTTATCAAGCAAATATTTCCGAGTGAATGGAAGCATCAGCTCTATTGCAGGAAGGAGTGATAGGAGTTCACATGAACTACTGTTATGTGACAGGTTGTAAATGTTCAAAAAATGAGATTAACCTTTAGCAAGTAATTTTAGGAAGACTCTGTCAAAGGGGACTGAAAACTCATATGATGCAGCAAAATGAACATAAGCAGCAATGTAGCCATGGTCTACTGCCTAGAAACAACAACTGGAGATACAGAAGAACTCAACTCTGAAGAACAACATTGGTATGAAAAAAATAGATATAAGCTGGAAGTAAATTAATTTAACATGTAAATAAACTTATGGGTATTAATCTTCAGAAGGTTTTAGAGGAACCTTGACCAGTTTTAAAAGGACACTTGTTTATTGTATAAAGGGTTTATTTGAAATTTTATAAGGCAAATAGAAGGGACCATATCTGATGATCTATGAGGTTGCTTTTGTCCTGTGTTCCTAATAAGGACCTAGAAGAAGTTAGTTCCTTGAGGTATAGTGGAGATGCAGAATTCCTATACCTTTTCAAAAGAGGCAGCATGGTAATAATTGGTTTTGATCTGACTTTCCACTTCCTCTTTTTAAAGGTCTTTAAACATTCCCACAAATGCCAATATCAAACATCAAAATGTAATGACATATATAGTCTACCAAACATAGATACTAGTACAATTTTACAAGCAAACCACTCTAGTCTAAGGCACATTCCAATTAAATTCTGATGAGAGTTCTCTTCAATTACTTTTATTTCTGTTCCAGTTTTAACTCCAACAGTTTGCCTGCAACTTCCTGAGGCATCTCTGTGATGCTCTTTCCGAGCTTGTACAGCTCCTCCTGTATCATTCAGATCATCTTTGCTTGGGAGGGTAGGTCTGACAACTGCAGAGGTAAACAGCTTGATCAAACATTTAGCCAACATTTTAAAGTTCAATAAAGTCTTGGTAAAGAATCTATCTGGAAATCTTCTGCCATATTAAAGTTAATTTTGAAACTGATAGCCAGTGATTTCAGAGTCCTTCTCAAAGGGAGTAGCTGTTACTACATACATTTGTGTGTGTGTGTGTAAAAGCAGTAGGAAAACAAGAAAGTGACTTGTTCAACATCATACAGCAGATCCATAGCAAAACTGTGAATAATTACCAGGAGTGCTAGTCTGGCACTGCACTCTTCAGACTGCACTGTCTTTAGCAGATTGAGTTAATATATTATTTATACTTACCACAAAATGACAGTATTCTACAATACTGAAGAATAAAATTAGGCAACTTCTTGCATTTTGCAAAGATCATTTTGAAAGGGCAAGCATTTGCCAGAGCCTAGAGATGTTTTCCTAGCCTTAACTACTGAAGAAGTTATTACACAGCTACAGTGAAGTACAAAAGGGCAGACTAGGCTACAGAGTCTTCCCTAAACCCCAAATTTGTGGCATCTGAATTGCAATATGCTGATTCTTCTTTCAGCTTGTAGTAAATGTACGAAAAAGCAGCAGCTTAGTGTTTCAGGAAAAATCAAGAAGCGATGGCACAGATAACATAAATAATACAGCATCATCAATAAATCTTGTGAGATAATAAAAATGATATTAATGGAATGAGAAAAAACTGAGATAACTTCTGTGAACTCATACTCACATGGCGTTTCAATAGTGCCCTTTGAAGTGCATTGCATAAAGTACTTTGGAGAAATAAAATAGACTGAATGACCACTTGAGTTTTTCAAGTACATCATAACACAACAATATAGATACTTATTACATGTTATTTATAATAAGTAGCAATGTATGTAACTAAGAAGGAACACTTCAAGGTTCCAAATGAAATATTTTGCCTGATTTGAAATCTTGTGTTCAGGGGGATTTTATTTTTCTGAAGAAAACCATTGCTTACGTTTCGGAATATAAATAAACTAAAAATATGCGATTCCTAAGCAATAGAAATGCAATTCTCCTTTAAACTCACCATTCAGTCATGGAATTGTAGCCTGCACTTTTCCAGTGGAAGATGATATATTTTATACTATTCAAAAGAAACAGAGAAATATTTAAATTGCCTAACTGAAAAATGTATCAAGTAATTATTGCCAGAGCTGCTTACAGGCTGCAGAATTAAACAGAGATTTTGAAACATTAGTAACCTTACAGAAATAATTAAAGTGGCTAGATGTATTTTTGTCTAGGTTCCTTTTTCATAACAACAACAAAATTAAATTGACAGGAACTGAGAATTAAAAATATTAACACTTCTCACTGTGTTCTGTGTAAGGAAGTAACATGATTGCTTCTCCCCCTACCATTTCTTATTTTACTACATTTCATCATAGAGTGTTTAAAAGGAAAGGCTTTTATATTTTAAGGGAAGGCAATGGTTTATAGCTTACTTTTACTGCTATTAAGATCTAATGTATCACTCGTTCAGTCAATTTTATTTGACAAGCAGCTTCTTAAACTTGAACTTTGTCATGTAGTGACAGATAACTCTGCCTGTTTGCGCAATTTCCTTCTTTGCAGAGGCTTCACTATGAAGTGTCTCATTATTAATCACCAGCTTTAGATATGATTTATTGTACTGTAATGGCTTTAAAAAGGGAAAACAAAACAAAGCAAAACAACAAAAAAACCACCAACAACCAAATCTCTCAAAAGCCACAGGATGAAAGGAAAAAAAGGCTTTATAGCATCACCTTGAAAGGGAGGCAAACATTATTTCCTGAAGGGACAGAGCAATAGCAATTTGTTGGAAGCAGGAATATACGGGAAACAGAACACCTACTTTTCCCATTTGTTGACTTGTGCTTCTGTAAAAATTGTGGAGATAATGCACGCCACACATTAGGTATATTTTAAGGACCACAGAATAGCACATCTGAAAATACTACAATTTTTGTGGAAAATAGCTCTGGATCCATGTGGTGAAACAATTCATTGTTGTTGGTGAACTTAGAATTGAGGAACACAGATGTGTTTGGGTTTGTGGCATTCTTTATTTAGAGCTAAGTGTCACAAAGTTCCAAAATAACCTTGCAGGGAATCTGCCCCGAATCCACAGGGCCCATTGTCATTCATTCAGTGGACCTCAGCCTTGCTTTGATCAAGACATCCAGCAGTGAGAATAACCTCTGTGGTCATTCAATTTTTTTCTGTTTGCTAGCAATATAATCACAAAAACTGGCTGTGATCGTGCTTCTTTCCCCGCTACTTTGCCAGGCAAAAAGGAGTCTCTGTGCGTTTATGTCTGTGTGGATTTAAAGAACAGTACGATCTAGGAAAAATGAAGTTTTGCATCCCTTGTCTGTTGGCATGAGTAGATAGATAGAGCCAGAGAGGAAAGGCTTTATGCAGGGAAAGCAACCAAAGCCTGAAATTTTCTGATACTGGTTTTGCTTTACATGACAACTTACTTGATGTTTTATATAATTTTGTTAAGGATAGCTTTAAAACACTGGTATATTTAAAAAGGAAATAATAATACTGCAGATGTTTCAATCTTGATTTGGACAGAATTTGACAGATAAACCATTTACAGGACTTAAAATTATTACAGTGTGAATGTCATTCCTCTCATAACTGAAAACATGCAACAAGTTCATTTGAATTTTTTTTTTTTTAAATTCTTTCATGATGAGTATTTCTGCAATGAATGGCTTTGCAGTTTTTATATTATTCAATCATTCTCTACTGTGACTTTGGGAAGGCTTAGCTGAGAGCTGATTTAATTTTTATGTTAAGACTGAGAGAGGAACAGTAGAGCTACAGCAAAGCACATAAGTCTGCATGGAGGCTGTTGGGTTGGGAGGCCAGTCAGCCTGCATATAGCTCAGAGATTATATGGTCCCAAGAGAGTTATTTTGAGAAAATGCTCCACGGTTAATCTAGAGAAATTTCCTATCCCAAATCTCAAGATAATCTACAGAGAAACATCCTATTCCAAACCTTTTTTTGTTCAGTTAGGTTGTTTTGGTTTTTTTTTTGTTTCTTTGTTGCTTTGCTTTACTCTCAGCAGGTAAAATGAAATTTATATGGTTGTCATGTTATAAGAAGAACTACTGGGATCATGATTTGAGGTCTTAGCAGTGGTCCAATGGATTCATTTCATTTGGAGGCACAAATAAAACCAGTTTCTAGAAGCTGCTAAACTGGGACAGAGAGTGGCTTGTGGACACTGGCGTTGGTGTCTACCTACCATCTAAGTATTGTAAAGCTTTATGTTTCATCAAAGACAATTATAATTTTTCATGTGAATCTGCTCTGTGTGTATCATGAGTTTTCTTTCCAGCTCACAGTGTGTACAAGTAATATGATGCAGTTCTGAAACGTATTTAGCAATCCAGACTTCTTATTTGATGACCATAATGCTAGAAAAGTGCTCGTTGTGTCTGTAAAGCATCTGGTGAGCCTGTTGGCTGATTTGGACCAAGTTAAGAACTTAAGACAGGCTATTACTTTGGAAACACAACTATAAATTGCTGAGGTCCTTTAAGACACTGAAATCAATGGAATTATATTCAGCAGGGGAAGATTTAGGTTTTTTAGTACCTTTTTATATTCAGATCCACAATTTATACAAATCAAGGTAATAATTGTAGTTATGGCATGAAAATTTCATAGTATTTTTTTCTTTTCTGTTTGTACCATTGATTTATTTCTGAGCAGCGTGAACCATTTTTAGCCTTTTTGAATCCAGTACCAGGAATATCTGCTCAGACAGAACTTGGGAAATGTGCAAAAATCATAAATTTTGCCTGAGACAGTATCCTATCGGTAGCATTTCAAAAGAGGATTTGTGTCTTAAACAAGAGTTTCTGTAAGACGTGTAAGACTATTTCTGACCGTATTCCCAGGTAGCAATGATAATGACACCTAATGACCATTTAGGATAATAACAAGGTTGTATTGATTTTCCAGCCAATATATTTCATGTAAATACTTTTGATTATAAGCTGGCAGTGAACAATTTATGTAAAGACAGACATATTATGCATCTTTCTACTCTCATAATGCTTAATGTGTTTGTTATATTTGGAAACCAACTAATGCCATCAGCTATTTGCAAAGTGGGTCACAAGTTAATTAACAGTGTGTAGAAGTGGCAAGTTTAATTAACACTAAGGATGTTTTTTTCCCCTGTAAATACAGTTATGTGACTTGAGTTCTACAGTTAGAGAAATGAAGGTATGAAATATATCTATAGGCCAGGAACAAAACAATGAATTATTGCACATTTTGCTAAAGAGTGGCCTATTAAATAACCTTCAAATTGAAATGGAATTAGGAGACATGCTGCACTGAAGATAGATTTAGATGTCAATGTTTTTAAATGTAACTTTAGTGAGCGAGTTCAGTGGTAACTTTAGCCAGAAAGCAGAACAGAATCTGTTTTCCAGAAATTCAGAGGCAAGCGAGAAAATGCTTTACCTTGCATTTTATGCTGTATCATAGGGCTAGTACTTCCTATGCCTAAATAGAATTAAAGTCTTTCCTTCTATTAAAAAAGAAAAGAAAAACTACGGCTTGCTATAGGCCATGTGTATGTATGTGTAGGATTTGAAACTGTGGGGCTTTCAACTTAAGACTCACTTTTCTCAAAATAACTCTACCATGCATAGGCTTGTTGCCTATAATTTATGGTTGCATGCATTTTCTGATGGAGAGAAAACTCTTTTATTTAAGTTGAGACATCTAAGTGAGGTGTACGTTGAAAGCTGGCAAAAAAAAAAAAACAACTTCTTTTCCCTTATTTGTCTTTTCTTCAGCATTTTAATCTCCAATACATATGATCAAAGCAGCACTTTGTAACCATGCTTTAAATGATTTAATGTAAAATTTAATGCAGCACTGCATTTGTTTTAAGGGATGCAGCAGAGATCCCATTTAGCATAACACAGCAAGAGGGCTAATAATGTTAATAAGATTGGAAGTGTGAGAAGAGTTAAAATGAATGGCTTTACTTTTCTATAAGGCAATATTTGACAGACAAATATGGGATGTTAAAAAATAGGTCTGTACCTTTGGGAAGCTGTAAGGGATGGATAGGAATGGACAACAGAAGGTCAGAGTATTGTATTATATTGACTATATTGTATTATAGTGACTTAATTTCGCTTGCAATGAAAGTGGACCAAACAACGTTTATACTACAGCTCCTTAAATTCATTGACTTACATTGCTGTAGACAGAATGTGTACAAATGTATAGTTACTGTATATCAGCCAAAGTTAAGCTGCAGTAACTTGATCAGTAGTTTAAGCCCTGGAATTTGCAAGCCATTCCAAGGGTGAAGGCTGGTGTCAATAGACTGAATGACATGAGTTAAAAGGGGAACAAGAGAAAAAGGTTAATGACCTAATGGCAATGTCAGGTCATGAAATGGAATGAACAAGGTGCTTGCTGTTGGAAATAAAGCTTGTGTCAAATCCTGTGTCTTGGTAGGAAGAATTGATTGGCCATTAAAGAGGAGTTAGAGGCAGAATCTGAGTTGAAGAAGTCCTGTAAATTGATTGTGTTGATTAAGAAAAAAACTGACGCAAAGTGTCCAATTCTGGCCTAAGTACAAAAATATTGCCTAGGTAATATGTGACAAGCTTTCCATTACATTCCAGGAGACAAGAATGTGCTATTAGATGATCACCAGCTTATATTCAGAACTTGAAAGAAATAGCTATAGATCTTATCATAACTGCATTGTCCATCATATCTCAAAAAAAAATCAAAAAGCACTCAAATATTGCCATTATATCTGCTGCTGAAAACCTCATATTTTTATACAAAAGAACTGCCTCTGGACGCACCTTCAAATAGGAGCTCTGCAGTTCCCTGGAGATGCCTCGAAGGGAATTACAGGCAGGGAATTTTCTTCAAGGTGAGGTGAATTGTTATCAATCTCGCCACCTTGTCAAAGGCACTGAGAATAGCCTACAGAGATGTACTGGCTATTATTTATCTGAAGCACTTCTACTTGGAATAAAACTTGTTTGTGAAGTACAAACAAACTTGTGCATGTACCACTAACCATACTTCCCCACAAGAGCTTTTCTTTAACTCTACTTCAGTCTACATGATTTCTGTTCTTAGTACTCTATTGAGGTATTTATTCCCTGTGTGTTGATAGCTCTCATAGGCCAAAGGCAGAAATGAACACAGTTCTGGAAAGAAAGATAATGATCACAATTATTTACCACTTACCTCTTTTCTGTGAGTGTGAACAGCTAATACATTGCATATTACAGTGTTCCAGATGCTCTGCCGGGAGTTAGTTGACAAATCCTTCTGCAACATTAGGTCCAGGAATATGAAATACATCAAACAGTTTGTACATCTCTCAAGCTATTTTCATGTGGGTTTCTAATTGATGTGCTACAAGTACAACAAAAATTTAAAAATACATATTGCTTCAGAGTGACCTGAAGACATTGCTGTTTTATTTAAAAAGTAATTACAATGGCAATGTGTAATTAAAAAAAAAATCTTCTTCCACTGTTTACTTATTTGAATGGAACCTGTGAGTTATGTAGAAGGAAGAATAAAGATTGTACTGTCTTTTCAGTACTCCAGAAAACATACTCCAAGCAAAGAACTTAAATCCATATACTCAGTGTTGAAGGTTGCTTAGTTACAAGTTTTGATATATTTCCAAAGGTTGTGTGTAAGGTCTCTTGGGATTCCTTTGTTATCTAAAGTCTCAGCAGCATAAGAGGGCTGAGTGATAACTACAGTATCTCTGGCCTCATTCACTTTCAAGTATCAAGCCGTCTATTTTGGAAGTGAATACTGCTGTACTTCAGGTTAGCCCAAAATCTTTCGTGAGGAAGTATCTCATAGATATTTTGAAGTTAAGAAGTGGAGACAGAGACCATTGTTGAGATTAGATGATGAGATGATACAGGTCCATGACAGTCATGTTTCCTTTACTCTGAAATATGAATAATGGGAACTTATTATTTATTTATTTATTTATCTATCTATTTATCTATTTATTTACTTTGGGGAGCCATCCCACAGGAAGCCGTGTCCTTCCCTACGCCAAAACAAAAAGTATCTTGAGTAATTGTCAGGTCGTGTAAATTGGATAAGTCTAAGGCTAGTTTCTAGAGCTGGGTGACTTATTCATGAAGAAGACCAGGTAACTCCAGCATCTCCCAGGCCCTTATCCCCTCCATTTTCCTGCTCCCCTACAACACTCCTAATACCTTCATGTCTCTCATGCACTATCTCTTACAAGGTTTACAACTGGCAGGAGGTACTGTGTCAGGTACCACTGATCCAGAGCTATACATGCTAACTGACTGTCTGTGGTGGTTCTGGACTCAGAGCAGTGCCATGACCCTGATGTCACTTTTTTTCTAGAACATGCTGAAGATACAGGAGTTACAGTTTACAATAGATTTTATTTGAAGAAAATCTGTACAAGAAACTCTTGAGTAAGGATGACTTAAAGGCTATGATAAGGTAGAAAGGCTTTGAAAAAAATCCTTCCATTTCCTACTAGGTCCTTGAAAATTTCTGGAAAATGGTGGCAACAATTTCACAGACACATCTAGATTTTTGGAAAATCACCTGTCTTCTGCCAGTATTAAGTTATACCATATGTCTGCCCTCTGCTCTTTTCAAGAGTCTCTCAGTCTATTTCCTACTGCAGACTTCTGGTTTGCCTGTTCTCACTGTTCATTGCTCTTAAGGAAAGAGCCATCTCCTCCAGAAGGGATCTTCTCCACTTGAACCACATGCTCTTCAGGTAAGACTAGCAAGACACCTTTTTCCTACCCAGCTGACTATTTTAAAATGGCATATCTACAATTCCCTAATAACAAACAAAAGACTTGTGCTATTGGACATATCAGCCAGCAGGCTAAGACAAAAAGCTAACAGTTACTTTCCTTCAACTTTCTGGGAAAGAAAAGTGTAAGAATTTAATATCTTCAGGCAGCTAAATGCCTTTCTCAGATTTATTTTCAATGAGTCAGTAAAAGTTATTGGAGAAGGAGAGTGAAAGACAGAGGGGTAGCCAAACTGCTACCTAGAAAGCATCTAGAGTAGCATATTGAAGACCGAATTATTAAGCTACCATTATAGATATTTTCTGTATCTTAACTATTCTTATTCATGCCTATTGTTATTGTCATACTGCTGATGCTGCAATGCATTTTACTCAGAGTTTACAGTCTCTATTGGACTCTAATCTATTGCATATTTAGTTTTTCTATTATGAAGTTATCATAAAAGTTCTTCTGTATTTAGTAAGAAAAGAATACTGATCTATACACACACACACCCCCATCAGTTATCCTCTTCATTTGTATGCACCAGTTAACCACATACAGCTGCCATAAAAAAAAAAAAAAATTCTCTGGTTATATCTGAATAATTCCATTCACTTTTTATATAGAAGACTGCATCCATTCACAAGGGATAATTACTAGATTTCTTTTTCTATATAGAAGCTCTATGTATTCTCTCAAATCACTCTACTATGAATAATCAGTCCATTTTTCTCACGTTCACCTACAACTATGGTTATTTTCCTTTTTTTCTCCCTTCCTTTTTATTTTAACTATGACTCGGAGAAACAGCTAGTTCACTGAGTGATAGTCAGTCTCGTCCATGAAGACCTGAGCCCTAGGACACTATCAGGGCAAGTATGAAGAATGACAAACTCATAGAAACCACTAGAAGTTTTACATTGACACTTAAGTATTCCCTGTTGTTCAGATCTACAAGGAAAAGCAAGGCTTGTTTTCAGGCAGTGTGGTACAGATTTCCTTCAGTCCACCTCTACAAACAGAATAAACATTAACTCTAATGCATGTGAAAGCCTCCAGTTAATTTAGCTAAGAAGGCAGAGAGGAAAAGTAATCTTGAGTTACTCTTACTTGACAGGACCTTTACTCTGTCCTTCTCATGTCATGGTCCATGAGAGCTTGAGGTTATTAAATGTTAACTGAACAAAGACTAGAAATATATTTTTAAACACATGATAAGGATGAAACCCACTTAAAATGTAAGGACCTCTGTTGCAAAACTGCTGTATTGTTGTAAGAGAGTATTTGCTAAATGAGAAGAAAAAGGAGTGAACTTCATGTGCCAACCCAGTTCAGAACTCAAGAAATGAAATGTGCTGCTCAGTAGGCCACTGGTACTGCCTACTTTCTCATGCCTTTGTGTGAAACAGGACAGATAAGTGTGCATTAATGACTGAGACTCAGAAATAAGATTACAAATGTGCTTGTATGTAGGGTTATAGATCAGGAATTACCCCATTCAGGACACACATTTTTTTCCTTGTATAGTGTTAGACAGATGTGCAAATTTTCCTTGCACACAGTTAAATAATCTTTAACTACATGTCATCAACAGTAGAGATTGAAATTGGTAGCTGCTCATCTTAAACCACAATGATCTGTGGCATACTTGCCAGGTAACACATGAAACAAATCTATACATGAAGTTAGAAAGGATGAAGTGAGTCTCTCAGTATTTATGAAACAATTTTAACAAATTCATAATACTAAACCTTTCCTAATTCTATATTTTAAAGCCATATTACCAATTGAAAAGGTTGGTTGAATTGACATAACTCCAGGTGTTTTTAATCTTATCTGAACATGTTGACCCTTTCAGTACAAAGCACTGGAGGAGACTGAGAGCACTGACTCAGGAAAACTCCCATGAAATAGTGAGATACAAAGTACATTCAACTCCAGAAACTTAAGGTCCCAAAAGACAAGGACTTCCTGTTCTACAGCCTTCTGATTAGTAACATAATGCAGCTACACCTTACTGCTGGGTCCAATGACATTTTCTCATGATGTTGTGTACCATCTGTCCCTGAAACAGGTGACACAGCTGAGTTGCATCCACACACAGTGGGTGTTCCAGCCTACTGAGGCCCTATCATCTCTTTCTGTGGAAAGGGCAAGCTGTGCTCTTTTGATATTTTTCTCACCAGAAAGAAGAATGTCATCTGTGCTTCCAGTCTTATAGAAAAGGCTATGAACTACCTTGCAAATTGTGCAAGGTCAGTCATTGTGTCACTGGAAGTCTATATGGTGAGATGGTTGCAAGCTAGGTGTGTATTACCTGAGCTGAGAAGAAATAAATCCGCATGTGGTCATTCTAGAAGCTGTTAGTGCATGAGTGTTTCTAGTAGACTAGCATTTCTAAACAATTTTGGAATCGGAGGTGGCTTATATCTTTTGTGTCTCTATGCCTGGGAACACTGACCTGTCCCCAGAGACAGATGAAGCCCAAGTACAAAACTTATCTACTGCAGTGTTTCTCCCAGATGTGAATTGAAGGTTCACCAAGATGACAAATAGCAATGTCTTTTAGTCTCTTTTTCTGAACAATGTTTCTTCAGCTACATAAACCTGTTGTGCTTGTTGAGCCTTTAGCTTTGAAGTGAAACATCAGCTGTATCTTGAAACACATTATCAGCTGGAAAAAACAATCACTTTAAATAATCTTTAAACTTTGAAGAACAGACAAAATACCAATTGGCAAAGCTAGATCTTGTACCTCTACATCTGCCAGTTCTCTGATTTAATTTCCATAAATGGAATTCAGTTCAACAACCTCATTCAGATTCAGTCTTGGGGATTGCTGCAATATTGATGGTACTAATCCTTCCCCCCCTCAAAATAAAAATAAAACCAGAAATGATAAAATCTGGAGTGTTTTAGTTCAAGTTAGAAAGCTAATTGCTATATTGTTTCTGTTTAGGATAGGATTAGTCTCAGAATTTTGCTCCTGAAACCTTGCTTTTTCTTACTTAACACCGTACAGATATTCCTTCTTTAGGATATGAACATATTAAAAAATATTCAAATACCATAATAAATGCATTATTTAAACACCATTTCAGTGTTTTGTCAGGAAAAAAATATTTATACTATTGTTGTACCTTCTCAGTGCACGGCAAAAACCCAACAACTCATAATTAACCATCAGTAACATTCGTCTGGGTTTCTTCAGACAATGGGTCTTATTTTTCTTTTGATATTTGGGAATATTTTTTCTTGTTCATTAATTATTTCCCTACAATTGTCATTCTTATTTTCTTCTTACCTTCTAGGCTTGGTAGATGTTTATAATTTGCTAACATTATGGCTTTCAACTTTCATAGTAATTGATTTATCGAAAGAAAAAATAATCATGCTAGTTACGTACAATGTCTTCTGTGCAGTTTTGGTTTCGTTTTTCCCTCAGGATTTACTTCATTGTTAGGAATTTGAAAATGTTTGCACAATGAGAAATTGAAATATGTTGATTTAGATCATAAATTATATGACAGTTACTTGATATTTGGCAGCTTCATGAGGCAGACACTGCCACATCTCATCCAAAACAAGCAATATAACACACTAGATTAAAAGCTGTATACTTACATAAAATCACAAAATATGTGACAGACAAAGCATTTGTTGTTTGTACTTTACAGGGATGTGCTATAAAAGCAAAAAAAGCATACCACAAGGCTGAATTTTGCAGACCTTTCAGGATATTATGTGAAGCTCAGCAGTGTTTTCAGATCACTCAGCCTGCGCATCTGTGACAGAAACATGCCTATAAGGATGTGTCTTCTGAGTTGACCAACTAGGACAGCATGAACTCTAAATGCTGTCTCTTCCACACCAAATATTGGTCTAGATGAACTCTTTGTCTGGAGATCCATTGCATTTATTTTAACTGACGTTTATAGGCATTGATTATAGTATAAAATTGCAGACGTATGTGTGATGCTAAAAAAATGTATTGTGATATTCACCTGTATGGTGTGTGTATACATATATATATATATATGTGGTAGCATGCAATGATGTGCTTAGCTGTGGATTGTTTATTAGATCTTCAGCATTAGCCAATGTTAGATATGTTCCGAAGAAAGGAGAATCAAAGATACTCTTGAAATCTGTTGGATGTTCAGTAAAATGCACATCAACAGCTAATCTGCACTTGCATTCAGTGAGTTCAAAGGACTTTGAATAAACCCTACTGCATTTGACAGTATAAAAACGTTATGTTCCTGAGAGAAGCTGAATTCTGATCTTGTCTGTTTATAATTTCATTCACTAACCTCTCAAGTTTTTATTCTTTTAGCATTTTTAACTTACATGGTAAAAGTGGCAGTTCTCCATCTATGTGGGGCAAGTGACACAGGCAAAATCTGTATTTCTTCAAGCACTGAAAGATCTGAACATAGAATTTAGTCTGAGGTTTAGTGCTTTACTTATGCTTAGAATAAATTCATTTTTTCTTAGTAATATAAAACAGGAAAAGCTTTCCAGTACAATTTATGGTGGGAGAGATATTTGTTTTCAACCATATAAAATGTGCAACATAATTTTTATGTCTTCTTATTCATAAATATGGGCTTCCATCTGAATGCATATGCATTTATATGAATTTCCACAAAATAGTGTCCAGCAGGAACCTAACATATATTAAGAGCTGACTTCCAAGTAGTGACAACTCTATTTGGTCACCTCTCTAGAAGTTCATCTTACACACATCTTTCATATATTTTCTAACTTTTTTTTTTTTTTTTTTTTTCTGAAGAGCAAATTGGCAGATTCTCAGTATTTATTGCTGTAGTGCTCTTAAATTCAAAGTATATCCCTGATGATCAGTCTGCAACTTCTAACAAGCATTCTTCAAAAGGAAGACTTCTGTTTGCCTTCCTGTTTCATATTTTTCATACCTCCAGTAATGTATTCCTTACTTCTTCTCTGGAATGAACTGAATGAAGTTTTTGAGAGGATAGGCTGTCACTGTATGATTAACATTTCCCTGCTTTGTGCACCTGTACTTATTTCCTCTTAAATCAAAATTCAGTATTATATGCATCCTTGATTAGTAATTTTTAAAGAACCTATTGGTGGTTTGATCTTTTTGTGATATGTTAGGCCAGGCCACATTTTGGTAAGAATAAGCGGTAATTATAATTGTAGTCTACAAGAATCAACATTCGTCTTTACAACTCCTACCTTTAATTTCAAAAATAATTACATAATTTTGTATTTCTCAAAAGAACAACAAAAAGATGTTCAAAATTAAATCACTTCAATGTTCTTTCCAGCATTGCTTTGATAAGCTAGTACAATAATATGATCATTTGAATTGTCACTCTTTTGATCCATTTTGGTACCAAGAAATGCATCAAGAGATGACAGTGCCTGAGACATCCTAGAGACTTGATTGCCCCTTATAAATTTTATTATAGCAGCATTGCTGTAGTAAAGGTTGTGTCAGCATTTTCATTATAATGCCAGTCTTCAAGGAGTGATAACTCAGCTGTAAAAACTGCTATGAGCTTGGCATGCAAGGTCAAGTTCTGAAAGCTAGTTTTTCTAAATGGTTAAAATATTTGACAAATTAAAGAAAAGAATACAAATTATGCACATTTATATTTCCTCATAAAGAACAGGAACATACAGTTAGGAATTAAAAAATATCTTTTGTACTTTCTTCTTCATTTTCAAATCTCATTTATTTTCAGATGTCTTTCATAAGTATTGTTCCATACTTGAATTCCAGAGCTGTACAGAAAAGTCCACCTGTTATTCTCAGTAACACTTATAGGCTTCTAAATCAAAAGCAGTCTTCAATGGAAGGGGTTACTGATGTTCATACTTGGACACAACTTTTGATATATTGAACCTACTTTTATGTTATCAGCTTCTTTGTATAGGAAAAACTAGGTCTGGTGCTTATCTGAATACTCATTTTAGACTATGGGGAGCAATATTTATTTCCCCAAAGATATCTGAAAGCTTGGAGAACACCCAGGTATACATTTTCAAGATGCTGTGGACTGCATGCTTTCCTTACCTAATGATGAATTCTGAAGGCATTTTATGCACACCTCTTGGAGGCACTCCATAAAATACCTTGACAATTATTTTATTCTGATGTATACAAGGGTTATATCATCTTGTAGCCATTACTCCATAATCTCTGAAATGAAAATACAGAGGAGGGTATAGCTCCTCCCTTCCACTGCTGAATGCTTACCTGACCTTTCTGTGTGCAATTATTTGGCCAGTCCCTATTTGGCTATTTCTAACAAAGAAATGACTGTTTATTGAAAAAAATATTTTTGGGAAGCCTGACTTCAAAATTAGGCTGCTTAGAAGTTTTTTTCCCACACTGAGAATAATTAGCATGGCCTCTCCTACTGTGGGCTAATAGATTTCTCTGTTTTCAGAGTATGAAAGCTATACGAAAATTTTATTTATTTATTTTTTTTTTAATAAAGAGAAGCAGGGAAAAGAGAGAGGAGAGAACTATATGCAATGTGCATTTGTTAAAACTAGTAATATTTTACATGCCATATTCTCTTCATTATAGCATGAAAAAGCAGAGGCAGAATGACTGCATACTACAGAAATGGGATAGTGCAGAGAAAAAGTTGACAGCAGAAAAAGAAAGGGAGAAGAAAAAGACTCAAGTTTAAATATAGTACTACCAATTTACTAGCTTACATATATGTTAGACATTTCTAAAGGTCGACTGTTGACTATTGTTCTGTTTCAATTATGTTTGCTTATATCTAAGGGTAGAAGATGAGAACACTGTGATGAAGTAGCTTGATAGGTTTTTCTAGCACATGCTGACTTGAATAAGTTTCTTTGTGAGTACAGGCAACAGATGAAACAGATTGCATCACCTTTTTCTGTCTTTTTTTACCCTTTAGAACTGTCAAGAATATTTGGAAAGTGATTATTTAAAGTGAAAAGCCTAACAGTCAAGCTGTTTTGTCACTGTACTCTTTTACCTATTATTTGAAAAAGGGCAAATTTAATGGAATTGTCAACACTTTCTCCATTTTCTGCTTTTATAAAAATATGATTACTAGTGCTGATTTTTCTAAGTAAATTTAAAGTATCCTATTGAATAAAGTGACTATCCAATATTTCAGTCTCTTACATTACAGGGGAATAGAACTTCAATATATGGGATGTGATACTAATAAATGGCTAAAATTGTTCATGCAGAAGTAGTTATTTCTGTCTTCATCTTTGTTAATAATGTAACTATCGTGAGAATATTTTTGTTGGTATCTCAGGTGGAAGAATGTATCCCTTTAATTTTGCAGTAGAATTTATTAGGGTAAGTAAAAAGACAAAATAATAATCACACAAGTGTTAGGGTGAGAGCTATTTTCTGAAAAAAGAAATTAAATATTTATAACTGACTTCAGAAATTTGAGTTTACTATTGCTTAGCTGAAATAAGAGAAACAAATCTCTAGTGTGTTTATGAAGTACAGTACAAAACAGGCAACTGGATCTTAATTTTATACTAGAGGCTTCCATTTTAGTGTGAGTCTACATTTTGCTTCTGAAAATCCACAGGCATCAGGAAATTTGGAAAATAGATCATCAGGAATAGGTTTTGTTGCTGTTGTTGTTGTTGTTGTTGTTGTTGTTGTTGTCTTTGGTCCACCTGAAATAACTTTTTCTCTGTTTCAATATGTAGTTATTCCTGATGAAAATTTCTTTCATAATCATTGGTGCAAAAGTCAAAATAAGAGAGCATAATGTTTGTCAGACAACATTAATTATTTATCTCTATTTTAAGAGAAATCTATATTTTACATTAGTTTGTCATTTTATAGTGCTAAAATGAGGTGCCATAAAAATATGGACCAAACCCCATGCTATGTATTAAATAGAAATGAGCATGCTACTGGCCCTTGAAATCTGAAAGCTCTCTGGATTTATGCTTGTCAAAAAGGTTTACTGTATTTCTTATATTTTTTGTACTGTATGTGATAAGCCCGTATCCAATACTCACTAGATATATGGTCTTTCTGTGTGTTTCAACCTTCCAAACATTAAGACACAATATTGGAGCGGAGAGTGGAGACGTGTTTCAAAAGTGAAATTTGATCCAGTGTCTGTTGATTAGCCATCAAATGTCCTGGATCAGATGCTAATGATAATGTTAGTAGAATGAGAAGAAGTTTGAGGATTTGTTTAATACACATCAAGACACAGACAAAAAAAAAAAAAAAAAAAAAAAAAGGGAAAGGTTTAAATGGTTGAACTCATTTGAAAGTGAGGAACATCCATGAGGCTCTAAAAACTAGCTTGGAACTGTTACCTGCTTTTGGAAATTACTTCGATGAATGATGTCTGAAATCTGGGAGAGTTTTATGTTATCCATGTTTGCTGTTTTTATTCTTGGTTTGTCTCTGAACTGATTTTCAAAGTAACAGTTAAGTATAACTTCTACTCTCTTAGAAACACTGTGTAGGTCTTACCTTGTATTTCTAATATGCTTCTGAAAAAGTAATGCACTCTCCTATTATGTCTCAGCTGGTCTATTTCAACATTCTTAGCAGATCTGCTCAACAAATTGAATGGTAGGCTTTGATTTGTTCGGGACTCAGCTGCAAAAATAAGAAACCGAAAAGCATGAGCATATCACGCCAATTTTAGACTTGTTACATTCACTGGCTTTCTGAGTTCAGCATAAACTTTGAAATCTTATTGACCGTATTAGATGTATTAGACAAATCTGGCTCTAGAGAATAGGCCCAGACTGATCCCCCACTTATTATTTGACCAGAGACTACAGTTAAATGATGTAGGCAAGTTAGCTTTTTATTTTTCTTAAGACTGAAACATCTACCCCTATAAAATAAGTTTTTTATGTATCATGCAATGAGAAACCTTGCCTCCTTTTATCCATGTAGTAAACCTGATTGACTCTTAAATCAGTTTCAAGTTTAACTACTCCATTTCTCAGTAGTAATTGCATGTTCTCACTTCCTTTTCTTGTAATTAAGGTCTTACTTGACTTTAGTTAGTGTTCTTTATCTCTACAATCTTTTCTATGAGCTATTTTCCTTGAATCTTTTGATAATATTTAAGTTGTTGAGTCCTTCCATTTCTGCACTTGCAGCATTATCTGTTGGTAACAGACACATCTATCACGTGTGCTGTGGTGTTGGAAAGATGTGGATGGGTTTGAATCCACATGTGGAGATGATACAGAAGTAGCTTAACAGTGCTAGTATGGACTTTGTCTGTAAAATATTTTGTAGTTTTAAGTGGATGAATAAAGCAGGATGACAGTTTAGACAGTTTAATCCTGTTAGGGCACCAGATCCTGGTTAAGGAGCTCAGCATACATACCTGATGTGGTCTACCCCACTCATTTAGGAGAGCTTCTGTAGAGAATCCTTTGCCAGGTCTTCTCTAGGGAACTTTGTTGAGTGTGGTGATGAGTTCTGAATGCAAGGCTTATAGCACTGAAATTTCCAGAGAGATTGAAAGAAGAAATACAGATCAAGTATGGTAATGACAAAATGAATTAAATAGTTGTTTTTGTTATATACCTTGATATGACTTTTTTTTTTTTTTTTTTGTTTTTTGGTAATACCACTTAATAGATGTGTCAGAAATGTTGAAAAGTTGATTGTAGGCTGGCTATCCGTCTGCAGAGGAATATGAACCTGAGCATGCAGTATACACTAGGTTTGCTTTCAGATTAATAAAACAGTTTTTCAAAGGCAGGAAAAAATTGAGCCTGTATGCAAGACAGCCAGTTATTTTCTACAGTTTTGATCTTTTTAGAATAACCCACTGCATACACACTTTTTAGCTTTTAATAGCCATAAAGCGTGCCATGAAGGTAAAATGAAGCCAAAAGGAACATCTGCTATATTTGCACACCTCAATACCTGTATACCTACAGACAGCTTCTTGGTATGTACAGAAAATATTTGCTCTAATACTCAAGTCCATTCTTCATTTAAGATTTTTTAGTCTTTTTACTGGATTATCTATTGGATTATTTAGTGTGATTTGAAAATGTATTCACTTTGTTATTGTTGTTATTCTCAAGCAATTTTAATGGGGATGGGGTTGTGGCTGGGCTTGCATCAGTGGGCCAGCACTCTAGAGTTGATGAAGACTGGGAGGCCTCCCATACCCCTAGGGTGGAATCGGTGTGCTCATCTCGCTCTCTGAAATGCCTGTACACCAATGCGCACAGCATGGGGAATAAGCAGGAGGAGTTAGAAACCTGTGTTCAGGCAGGAGATTATGACCTGGTGGCAATTACAGAGACATGGTGGGACAGCACACCTGACTAGAATGTGGTCATGGATGGCTATGTCCTTTTCAGGAAAGACAGGCCAGCCAGGTGTGGTGGTGGAGTTGCTCTTTACATGAAAGAGCAACTATAATGTATTGAGCATTGTCCAGGCACAGATGAGGAGTGAGCTGAGAGTCTATGGGTGAGAATTAAGGCGCAGGCTGGCAGGGGTGATGCTGTTGTGAGTGTTTATTAAAGGCCACCAGATCAGGGTGAGGAAGTTGATGAAGCCTTCTAAAGACAGCTGAAAGCAGCCTCACAGTCACAGACTCTGGTTGTCATGGGGGATTTTAACTTCCCTGATGTTTGCTGGAAGGACTAGTCAGCCAGCCAGCCACAGTCTAGGAGGTTCCTCCAGTGCCTTGACAATAACTTTCTGATGCAAATGGTGGAGGAGCTGACTAGGAGAGGTGCACTGCTGGACCTCATTCTCACTAACAAGAAGGGTCTGGTTTAAGCAATAAAGGTTGAGGGCTGCCTTGGTTGCAGCAACCATGAAATGGTGGAGTTCAGGATCTCCTGTGGCAGGAACAGAAAAGCAAGCAGAATTGCAACCCTGGATTTCAGCAAGGCAAATTTTGGCCTTTTCAAAAGGGGGATCCCATGGGCAATGCTGCTTGGAGGTAAAGGGACTGCTTCTACTATGCTCAAGATCAGAGCATCCAAACATGTATGAAGTCAAGGAAGGGAGCCAGAAGACCTGCGTGGTTAAACAGGGAACTGCTGGGTAAACTCAACTGGAAGAAGAGAGTTTAGAGATCATGGAAGGAGGGGCTGGCCACTTGGGAAGAATATAAGGCTGTTGTCAGAGGGTGTAGGGAGGCAACTAGGAAAGCTAACGCCTCCTTAGAATTAAACCTGGCAAGAGGGGTCAAGGACAACAGGAAGAGCTTTTTCAAATACGTGGCAGATAAAACTAACACCAGGGACAATGTAGGCCCACTGACGAATGGGGTGGGTGCCCTGGTGACAGAACATACAGAGAAGGCAGAGTTACTGAATGCCTTCTTTGTCTCTGACTACTCTGCCAGAGGCTGTCCTGAGGAGCCCCGTACTGCTGAGGCCCCAGAGGAAGTCAGGACAATGGAGGAGTTTGGCTCGGTTGATGAGGATGGGGTTAGGGAGCAATTAGGCAATCTGGACATCCATAAATCCATGGGTCCGGATGGAATGCACCTGCAGGTGCTGAGGGAGCTCGCTGAGGTCATTCCTGGACCACTCTCCATCATCTTTGCCAAGTCTTGGGAAACGGGAGAGGTGCCTGAGGACTGGAGGAAAGCAAACGTCACTCCAGTTTTCAAAAAGGGCAAGAAGGAGGACCCAGGTAACTGTAGACCGGTCAGCCTCACCTCCATCCCTGGGAAACTGACGGAACAACTTATCCTTGGTGCCCTCTCAAGGCATAACAAGGATAAGAGGGTGACTAGGGGCAGTCAACATGGCTTCACCAAGGGGAAGTCCTGCTTGACCAACATAATCGCCTTTAATGAGGACATAGCGAGGCGGATAGATGATGGCAGAGCGGTGGATGTGGTCTACCTTGACTTCAGTAAAGCATTTGAACCAGTCTCCCACAGCATCCTTACAGCTAAACTGAGAAAGTGCAGTCTGGACAATCGGGTAGTGAGGTGGACTGCGAACTGGATGAAGGAAAGAAGCCAAAGAGTCGTGGTCAATGAGGTGGAGTCTAGTTGGAGGCCTGTATCTAGTGGAGTGCCTCAAGGGTCAGTACTGGGGCCAGTATTATTCAATATATTCATCCATTGTTTGGATGAGGGAATAGAATATACTATCAGCAAGTTTGCTGATGACACTAAGCTGGGAGGAGTGGCTGACACGCCAGAAGGCTGTGCTGCCATCCAGCGAGACCTGGACAGGCTGGAGAGTTGGGCAGGGAAAAATTTAATGAAATATAACAAGGTAAAGTGTAGAGTCTGGCATCTGGATAGGAACAACCCCAGGTTCCAGTATAGGTTGGGGAATGACCTATTAGAGAACAGTGTAGGAGAAAGGGACCTGGGGGTCCTGGTGGACAGCAGGATGACCATGAGCCAGCACTGTGCCCTAGTGGTCAGGAAGGCCAATGGCATCCTGGGGTGCATTAGAAGAGGGGTGGTTAGTAGGGTGAAAGAGGTTCTCCTCCCCCTCTACTCTGCCCTGGTGAGACCACATCTGGAATATTGTGTTCAGTTCTGGGCCCCTCAGTTCCAGAAGGACAGGGAACTGCTGGAGAGAGTCCAGCGCAGGGCAACAAAGTTGATTAAGGGAGTGGAACATCTCCCTTATGAGGAAAGGCTGAGGGAGCTGGGGCTCTTTAGCTTGGAGGAGACTAAGGGGAGACCTTATTGATATTTACAAATATATAAAAGGTGTGTGTCATGAGGATGGAGCCAGGCTCTTCTCGGTGACAACCAATGATAAGACAAGGGGTAATGGGTTCAAACTGGAACACAAGAGGTTCCACTTAAATGTGAGAAAAAACTTCTTCTCAGTGAGGGTGACAGAGCACTGGAACAGGCTGCCCAAGGAGGTTGTGGATTCTCCTACTCTGGAGTCATTCAAAACCCACTGGACACCTTCCTGTGTAGCCTTATCTAAGTGTTCCTGCTCTGGCAGGGGGATTGGACTAGATGATCTTTTGAGGTCACTTCCAATCCCTAACACTCTGTGATTCTGTAATGCAGTGAGGGGAAAATTTTTATTTTTATTTCAGGAATTTTGCTTAATATTCATCTTACCTCATTATAATATCTTTTTTTTTTTAACTGTATTTAAAGAGATCATTTCTAAATGACGTGAATATCATCTAGCCTCCATGTCCATTTAACATTGAAAAACCTTTTTATTTTTTTCTCCAAAAATATTTCTTTGGGGAAAAACATATTTGAAATATATACATTTAAAAAAATATGACTTTTAAAAATAGCAAGTTAATATTTCATGCATACTGCATTTATGGTCTAATAAAATAGTAAAAGAATCAGCTTTTTTTTTTGTTCTATTTTGTCCAACACACTTTTATGTAATTTCTGCTGGAAATAACACAGATTTCCATTTGAAAACTCTCAGACATAATTGGATAATCAGGTTTTTCTTAATTAACATAATATGGTGAATTGTTTAACAAGTAGAGAATCTTTGCTAGTTATCACTAATTTTTCCATCAAGGAGTAATATTTACATAGAATATAAATGAAAAATAGGAGGTGCAACTTAATAACTGAATTGGGCAAGAAAGATTCTTTTGGTACTGTATTGTACTCATAATGAGCATCGCATTCAGCACAAATATTTTGCAATTTGTTTCTTCTACTTTGGTAGTGTCAAAATAGCTAAGGTTTAACCACTCCATTTTTGAATGAGAACAATAATTTAATTAAAGTTTAAAGTCTAGGGGCTCCTGAAGATCATATATAATCCAATTACTTTTTATTCAATTAGGTTAATAGCAAACCACTTTGCTGTAATTACAGTTAATCCCCTGATTTTTCTCCTCAGCTGTTTTTCAATGGCCTGTATGGTATCTTTGAGGAAATCATATTGGGATATAATTATCAACAATCCCCAATGGAATTAATGTACTAAATAGAACTTAATTATCAGCAGTATTCCGTTGCTGGATGAGTTAAATTTTAAGATGGTAAGAACACAATATATAGTTTGAAGTTTCTGAGCCATCCTCCCTGGAGTTTTTGGGCAGAGGAGACAATACAGTTATTTCTCCCACTTGCTGATGCTGAACAAAGAAATGCCAAGATATAACCTAAACTGAACCAAAGAAAAGAAGAATTGCAACCAGGCCCTTCTAACCACTGTGGTTGTTTATTGAATTCTAAGTATCAGAAATGGCTTTCAGCAGTATCCTAGTCTCCTATGCATACAGTGGATTGGTATTAGTTTCTGTAATGTTGGATCTTTGGCAAGCTAAAGCCACAATTCAATTCAAATGAAAAGTATGTGCATAATCCATCAACTGATGTGTCAGAGTCTCAGAATTTCTCAAAGAAATTATCTAAGTTTCCTTTTATTGTTGTATGTTCCTTTTTAAGTGGAAATAGGTGCTTCACATGTAGGATACTGTGTCTGCAGGAATGGTTTTAATTCAGCACCTATCCACAGAAATTCACCATTAAATATGGCATTAGATTATTAGGGACATCCCATCAGTAGGTTAAATATTGGCTTCCTCTGCAGTCTAGAAGCACAAGCCCATCATCTTGCCAGACTTCAAGTCATAAAACACAGAGAGTGAAAAAATTGTTCCAGACAAAACATGAAAATAAGTGCCTATTATTGAGTTCCTCATATTGCTGACAAAAAGTGTATTATTTCAGTAGGATGTTCATCAAATCTTACACAAAGCTATAGTTCTCCCTGCCTGAATTAAAGTTTCTCTCTTTTTAGAAATGTTAATTCTTGCCCAGGCATGTAACAAAATGTGCAATATGAGTGCCTAATGATCCTTAAATAAAAAAGTAATGGAAAAAAGAAGATGCTTTCTAAGGTCATTTGTATGTGTCAAAAAGAAGTACAATGAAGTACAGACTGCCCCCCCCACCCCAGTACCCCATCAAATTTGCAGTTGGTGCAGTTGAAAAACCTAAATTCATTCATCCTGTCTGAAGTAGGGTAGATGTATACGTAGGCTACTTGACTAGTCAAGACAGCCAAGAATCATGAGTATCTGTTTGAAGCAATACACATTTCCGTCATTCTCCATTGACTCCAGTAGAGCTGAGTGGGAACTATAAGTTAATCCTTACTTTAGGCTTCAGCCTTAAACATGTCCAGGATGAATCCAGAGACAAAGGTCATACTTCATCAACCAATATGGCATGAGTGTCAAAATTTCCTAGATGTTATGTCCTGCCATGTTTTTTTCCCATTCCTTGACTTTCAGATGGATGGTGGAAAGGAAGGATGTTATAGGGTCATTTCAGTACTTTTATTTCAGAGACATAATCATCCTCCTAAAAGTATTCTTGGAAGCAAGTGTGTTTATACCTGAATTTCAAGTTGGGTGTAGGAGAGACAATGGGAAATCATTAAGAAAAAGATATTTTGAATGCCTTAACGTTTTTGCAGGCATCTACTGAGGCAAAGTCAAGATTAATTTCTCAGTCATATGCACCAGTTTTACTCCATTCTGTCTCTTGTGGAAAAGAGGTTGAGACTTGATTTTCCCCCTTCTTACATTCATAAAGACATATGACCGCTTCAGGAACACCCTCTTACTACTTCCCCTCCCCCATATTGATATCTGTATTTAAAGCCAGTCCATTATCTGTTAGTGTGGTAAAAGTGAAATTCGTGGTCTTTCATTTGTTTTTCATTGTGGAAAGATGCCACACTATCACTGATTTTACTGGTTTGTATTTTACTGTTGAAAGTGCATTGTCCCATTGTTTCCAAATAGGAAACAGAAACTCAATAAATTTGCTGAAACTGAAAATAAAATCAATTTAAGGCATCAAAAATACACTAGGAAAAAGACAGAGCTTTCCCTGAGTGAAAAAAAATGAGGCTGATAGAAAAGAGGCACGTGTCACTTCAAATTTCAAACTTCCTAATGAGGTGATATGAGGGTCTGACTGTCAAAGTGGAAATAATACCACCTGCCTGTTTGATGTTGTCCATGTCCATATTTTATTGAAGGAGCTCTGAGCATCAAAGAAGTAGAGTAGGTATCGATTATAATCATAAAACTTCTGGCCAGGTTGGTGTTGCCTGGCTGTGTCACAGCAGCAATTACACAGCACTGCTCCTCAGAGACTTTCACCTACTTGTTAGATGAAATCAATAATATCCAGACAAGCACTGAAATGACATTTTAATGTTCACAAAGAACATTTACACTTCAGGTCTACCTTTGGAAAAGTTTCTAACAAAGACAGAAGGGGCAAATGGAAGGTTCTGTGTAGCAGGTAAAGAAAATTCCTTTTAAACAAAGATATTAACTATTATTTGGGATGTACTTTCAAAAACTATGTGACTATTTAGGGTAACAGCTGATGGAGCTGTGGGTTTTGTAGGAACCCATGAGGTAGGTACAACGTTAACACTACTACAGTAATGCTCATAGAAAAAACGATGTGCAGAGCCACTTGGTGTCTTTCTACAAGTTACTGGTTTTTCTGTTTGTAGTCACTTGCTTCAGGAAGATCTGTTGCTGGCGCTTCTCATGGGCAGCATGTTGGACTAGGTGGATCACAGGGCTGTGCCAGTTATGGCAATGGTGCCAGTAAGACTAACCTGTAATGTTTAGTACCAGGAACTATGGCTTTCTAAGGTAGAAACCACATCTGTTACACCAACTGGAAAACTGAACAAATTGTAACAGAAGTTAAGCTATCATTCTAGATAGGAAGAGTGTGATAAAAAATAATTAAACTAAAATTGTCCAAGAACTGTCAGTTCTTTACTATGTTTTTACATAACATATGGTTCTTCATTCAGAAAAAATATTTAATCATGTGTTTAAGCTAGCCATAACATTTTGAACAAAGTATGTAAGTTGATTAAATTTAAAAAAAAACTTATAATTCAATTTTGCTTCATTTATTAGTAGAAAAAGACCAATTAAAAAAAAATATATATTTTAAAAACAGGTACTTAAAGGAATATACATAGTGAGATCTGGCAGATAAAATCTGAGTTAGGCTGCTTTTAATGACTTTATTTCAAGACAGTAATTAATTCTGCACTGGAGATTCAACCAGTTACAAAGCCACGTCCATGTTTATTCTGAATGCCTAGATTTAGATAATGATACTTAAGCGTCCTGGCCTGGCAATCAAGGTACTTATTTTTAGTTTAATCCCAGGAGCAGCTAAGCCCCACACAACTTCTTGCTCACTTCCCCCTAAACGGTTGAGTTGAGAATTGGAAGGGAAGAAGTGAGAAAAATAATAGGTTGAGATAAAGACCGTTGAATAGATAAAGCAAAAAAGCTGGGCTTGTGAGCAAAGCAAAATAAGGAATTAATTCCCTATTTCCTACTGGCAGGCAGGTGTTCAGCCACCTCCAGGAATTCAGGGCTCCATCACATGTAACAGTTACCCAGGAAGACAAACACCCTAACTCTCAGTGTCCTCCCTTCCTACTTCTTCCTCCAGCTTTTATTGCTGAGCATGATGTCATATGGTATGGAATATCCCTTTGGTCAGTTGGGGTCAGCTGTACCAGCTGTGTCCCTTCCAACTTCTTGTGCACGCCTGGCCTACTCGCTGGTGGGGTGGACTGAGAAGCCCAAAAGCCTTGACACCATGTAAGCACTGCTCAGCAATAACTAACATATCCATGTGTTATCAACACTGTTTTCATTATAAATCCAAAACACAGCACTATACAAACTTCTATGAAGAAAATTAAGTCTATCCCAGTCAAAACCAGTACATGGCCTTCAATTTTATTGTGAGTTAGGAAGAAGGCTGCTAAACATTTGCATTTTGCATCAGTGCCCGTGGGTTGTAGGAAGCAAAAGATTCCTGCAACCTGAGAACAATTGCCTTTTCAGATAGACATGACTTAAACCCATATTTCTTATTTTTAAATGAAAGTGCTTTCAGTACCAAGATAATGGCAAAACCCAGCTCAACCTTCTTATTGAATCTAGTCCAATAAGGCCTCTCATTTTTTTTTTTTTGCATTACTGAAGTGAAAATAACTAAATTAATTGTAATTTATATTGATTGTTGTAGTTAAAAATAATTCACTACTTCTTTGTTCTCTTGCAGAAAAAGACAAAATCAAATTTGAGAAGCACAGAGGTGGAATTAGGAGGATCTTTCCTACTGCAGTATAATACTATATAAGTAATTTAGCTCCTGAACACCAGGAAAATGCCAGTTTAAACTCTTTTCATACCTCAGTGGATACTCTATCACACGTTTGCCACAGAGACTGTTCTCTGATATATTTTCTGCCTTCTTCAGTTTGAAAAACATACTGAAAACTCGCAGAAAATACAGATATTTAATCTGCAGTAATTCAGGTCTGTAACAGTATTTCTCATGTGTTAGCTCAAAAAAACAAGCTTTACAAAATACAAACAGCAATTCAAATTTCTGACTTTTAAATGAATCAGATTAAATGGACAAGTGATATGAAAAATGCCTAATACCTTACTGAACCGTGAGAGATCTGTCAGAGTTTTGCCAGTGTGAACTGAAAAGACCCATTAATGATCTACCTCATGCAATATTTACTGCTGCTACATCAAATGGGTCTGCTTGTTACACTAACATAGCCAGCGCCAAGAACTGCTGCCTTACAGATCAGTGAACAATAGTAAATCAGTCAACAACTGCCCTCTGGAATTACTGCCTCTACCAAAAACTTACCAAGCATCAACAGAATCCCAGCTTTCCTGAGGTGCTCTGGAATGAAAAACAGCACAGCTTTTTATTTTTTGTTTTATTTTGTTTTGCTTGGTTTTGGGTTATTTTTGTTGTTGTCATTTGTGGGGTTTTTTTTGTTTTATTTTTTAACAAGGCATGGAATAGATTTGTGCCTTTCTTTTTCACATTCATAATTTACAAATAAAACCTGGAAGGAGATGTCTGGAGTTGAATTTTTCAATGGAGTTTCTTATTACTGTTCGCTTTTTTCACTCTGAGAATGTTTAATCAACTATAGGTGACTTAATATACTTGTGTTTAAGAATTCCGTTTCTTTCACAGAAACATTGACATAGGTCTTATAAATAAAAGTATCCAAAGTTTGCATGGATATGAACACCGTTGTGTCCTCTAGACCCTGTTTGAGCACATGTTGTGTTTAAACAAAATTGCTTTTTCTATAATGAATTAGAACAGAGCAGCACATAAGGACATGTTCGCTCTGAAGTAAAGAACACTATGCATTCAGGTGCTTACTATAGTTCTGGATGTGGCTGCCTTCTCATTTTTGTAGAATGTTAGTAAAACATTTTTTTTCTTAGAAAACACCTTTGCAGTCAAAATGTTATTTTTAGATTTTCAATAAAGAAAATATATCTAGCTTTCATGTTCTATTTCCTACTCACACAATTAAATCAGAATTCTGTACTTTCTACGGGCTGCAGTATTTTGCATTCATTTTGAATTCTAATAGCTGGAGATGGTTATGTGCATTGAAAAACTGAATCTTAATATAGCAGCAATCAATGAACTAAATCCTCAGACCTATTGAAGTGGGGACCAGGAGCAGAATTCTTATTCTTCGTGTGTCATCAGTACCGGAGGTGATCCTGAAAAGCATTTAAGTCATTTCTACCTAGCAAAAGAGGATGCACTGACGTTAGTGTTTTATGATATTACAATAAAAGTGGGGGGTGGTGTTCATTTGGTTTGCTTGTTTATTTGTCTGCTTGGTTTGTTTTTTTTGTTAGTTTGGTGTTTTGTGGTTTGGTGTGGGTTTTTTTTTGTTTGCAGGGTTTTTTAGTTTTTTGTTTCTTTTTTGTTTGTGTTTTTTTTTTGTTTTGGTTTTGTTTGCTTTGTTTTGCTTTGTTTTGTTTTGTTTTGTATTGTTTTTAGTGGGAGATCTGTGCTTTTGAAAAGAATCTACTGTCCATCTCCACTTAAAAAACTTCAGAGGTTCACATTGTGGATTAGAGTGTATCAGCTGCAATGCTTGCTAATCTAGGTGTGGTAACGTGGGGTTAAGTTTACGGGAAGAAAGTATTATTTTAAGTAGTCTCTCATTTGCAAGTAATTTTGTGTCCCCATTATGCTTTCAGAGTTTCTTTGCTTGATGTTTATTGTTGGGCTTTTTTGTTTGGTTTTAGACTTTACCTGAATGTATATCACTTAGAAACATTTAATCTTGTATCTGTGCTTGCTGCCTGTCTGTGAATTAGTAAAAAAAACCAAATTCTCAAAATAGTAGGCAATTGAATGGTCAAAGATGAACCTAGGAGAAGGCATCAAGCAGAAAGATTAATATGAAAATGAAAAACCACAAAACATAGAAACCTAATTACTTACTGTCAGTTATTCCTGACTCTCCACCAATTTTTATTTTGTACTGTTACTTATGTTTTTGCAACCTAAATGTACATAGAATTTCAGAACTCTCTTAGATAAAAAATAGAGGCAATTAATACTTATTTTGCACCAATATATATGGCTCCACAAGACACAAAGTAGTTATGGGTCAAGCTTATTTCATTCAGTGTGCAAGGGTTGTCATATTTTGCTGCTTAGGCTAAACTCTGCTGCAGTAACTATTATCCTGTTTGAAATTTTGCAACCGTTTTAAAGGAGGGACCCTCAGGATAACTTGTATGAACTTTATTTTGGCACTGATGTGATTTCTAGAGTAAGATGAACATGTCATGAATAAAATCAGTAGGTAACAGTTTTACACTTTTTTGTGTGTGATATGGTAATATGATTCATATGTGTTTTTGTGAGGGCATGTGTGTGTCACACTATGTGTTCACATTTTGTCTTGAGAGGAACAGACTGCTAGGTCACTCCTCTAGCCTGCTGCAACTGCTACACTCAATTTGTTTTCACTTACAAATTGCTGAGAAGTCTTCCTCTCCCATGATATCATTGAAACACTGTGTCCCCGTATTGATCTCCTGTGTTGACCAAAAGAGCAATTATCTTACTTTAATGAAGAGAAAATTAAGTTCTTACTTATTCTATGAAATAGATGCCCAGGCTGAGGAGATAGATGCTCAAAGATTTTCTGCCTGAGGGAACAGAAGAAGAACGAAGTCACACCTTCTTAGATACCAGAAAATCTTGTGTCAGACACTTTGCCATAACTGTGGGGAAAACTATCTCAGAATTTGTCTTGTGTCTCCAGGTGGGAGATACAAATCCAAAAGAAAATTGGTTTAATTAGCTCTAAAGCTTACAATGTTGCTTCTTTTAAGTTAGCTGTAGACTTCAGCAGTTCAGAGCTTTACCCAGGTAGCCAAACATGCTGCATTTCATATCAGTGATCATTAATTATTCTGGTGACATCAGCTACTTGTCAAATCCAGAGGTTTTTAATCATTTTCTTTTCATCCATTTTAATAAGATTTCAAATTAATTAAAATAGTAATGATGAGTTGCATATATATGTGTTTTTTAATGTTTAATCCCAATATGTATAGCATTTATGTCTTCTAAAGTGTCCAGTATACATGTATTCTAGAGTTTATAGAGTTTACTGGAAGTGTTTAGAGCAATTGGTTTAATTTTTCTTGGGTTTTTTTGTGTCTTATTTGGGGTGGTTGAACTGATATTCTGAAGTGGTTACTTTCACAAATTTTATGAAATGTATTTGGACATTAAGTTTTCAGTCCAGATCCAGTTAGGCTTTTTGGAAGGTCTGTTATCACCTATGAAGACAGCTACATCAGGCTTTCTATGCAATTGTAGTCTAATTTTTACGCTGCTCACTCTTTATATTGTCTAAAAATGCATCTGGTTTTATTTATTGTCACCAGGGCAAGTTTTCATTCCATATTAGCATTCTGCCAACATCTTATATAAAATAGCATTTCTTAGACAAAATCAATGACTCCAAAAACAAAGTATTTGTCCTAGAGTTTTAAACATATTTGTAAAAAAATAAATGCATGAAATTGCATT
This sequence comes from Streptopelia decaocto, assembly GCF_964273445.1. Classification (NCBI taxonomy): domain Eukaryota; kingdom Metazoa; phylum Chordata; class Aves; order Columbiformes; family Columbidae; genus Streptopelia; species Streptopelia decaocto. The sequence continues at coordinate 35,043,299 of NC_138663.1, read as the reverse complement.
TTCATTCTAAACTGAAAGTAATATTTTAATCTAAAAATAAGTTTTATTTGCAATATGAACTTAACATGGAGTAAGAACTTGATCGATGAATACATACTTCTAAAAACCTTATATAGTTCATAGTTTAGCTCAGGTGTGTAACCATCCACACCTGTTATTTTTATTTATTGCAGCATGAACATGAGAAAATACGTTTGCATTCATTTATGGTGCTAATTAACTAATTTTGGTTTATTCTGCAGTTTCTGAAAACAGATCTATCTTGTGTAAAGTAAAAAAAAAAACCAACAAACAAACAAATAAACAAACTGTGATCACTGTTATGCTGAATATTTAGATAAGCAATATTGATAGGAAATTTCTTTTATAACAGAATTAAAACTAATCTGTATTTCCATATCTAAAGTTATAGAAAGTTAGCAAAATGCCATTACAGAGACACTGAGTGCATTAGTGCAAAGACAACATTACACTTTAAATTGTTCATGACAGGCTTGCATCAGCAGGCTAACAAATTGTTCACTTATGATATAGCTGCTCAAATATGAGATAAAAATGCATTGCTCTAAGCTCCAAGTCATCAATAAAGTCAGAGAAAATAACATTCCAACGGAGCTTGATTTCTAATTATGCTGAGCCCATTAAAGCAAAACAAAATTTAACCTCATAGATGATCAGGAAGACCCAAAATGTTTGGCTGTTGCCTTTTGTGATGCCTGATTAGCAAATGTTCTCTTTTCTTTGCTCCTCTGTCTTACCTACTCTAGCTCCTAAGATAGCCCAAGAGTGGAACTACGAATAAGCTACCATACAGAAATGCTGTATGATGAAGGACATGTTCTAACTTCTTCAAGACGTGTAGATGCACAGTAAATCAATTTAATTGAAATCACTGAGATACTTTAATACAAGTTTTGCACAAGAAGCCTTGATTTGACCTTGAAGTATTCCCTTCACCTTTGCTGTTTTAGAATCTCTTTAGGCAAGAGGTAATGATGTATGGTTGGTTGTGTCCTCTTCTCTAGCCCTAGCAGTGTAGTGTTTGAAAAAGATAATCATGATAAAGAGCTGCTTGTCTGAAGAAAACAAACAAAACATTTGTGTTTTTCTTCACCAAACCACACAGTCAGAAAAAAAATACTATAGGTTTTGTCAGTCATCTCCTGCTCCCTGTGACTGAACCGTGTTTGTGTGTATGGTTGAGAAAGAAGAAGAATTCATAGCATAATGTTTTCATAATTTCTACATTCAAAAATTGTTTAATGCTTATTTAATGATCAATTAAATGGTCATTTATTCTCTCATATTATATTGCTTCCATAGCATATATGAGACTGGAAGTTAGACTCCTTTTCCACACAGCCATCATCTGAGAACATGGGGTATCCATTTCGATTATCTGAAGGGTAGTCCTCAGAACCTATTTTCAGCCCCACAATTCACTCCCTCTTCACACCAACATACAACTTTGTGAGCAGGCATGTTGCCAAAACTAACAATGAGAAAGAATTAATTTCTAAAAGTGAACCAGGAGGTGCCTCAGATAACAGGAGTAAGAATCAACCCAGCAACAAAAAAACAGCACCTCCTGATTATCCAGTTCCGTAGGAAGAATGTTGCTCTGTGACAACAATGAGGAGCTGAATTAACTTCAACATTAAAAAAAATGTGCAGCCACAGAGGGCACATCTGTGGCTGACTAAAAAAATTGTGCTGCAGCTTGAAATAAAACAGGAATACCCATCTAAATCTTAAAAATTATATTAAATGTAGATTACACAAACTAGAATATAACTGCATACATTAACTAGACCTGATTAGCTGCTGATGTTCTAGCAATAGTCATTATACTCTTCTTTTGTAGTTTAGAAAAAAGTGAAAATAATCAGAGAGAAAAGGGAACTTGCTCTTTTACATTCTCTCTTAACAAACAAATATCACAGGTAAACCCTCAGTGAGAATGTCAGCTCCTTGGGTCAGAAACAACATTTTCCTAAGTGACTGACACATACTTACAAGCAAAAAGTTCACTGAGAGTTTTATGAATCTGTAATTTACAATAAAATGGAATACGGTGTTACAATTTCTCATATTTTTTTTCACAGAATATTCAGTGCTAGAGACTAAATATATTAAACAGTGTTACAGTATGAAAATGTAGATCTTGTATATAAATAATATAAACTCTACATGAGAATAATAACAGTAATAATAAGATTAAAAATGTCTTCATATTCTTGACATCAGATAAAAGCAAATTAATTTGAAAATGCATGGAGTGTTTTCTTCCATCATGTCGTCACTGGATAAAATTAATGTTTTTTGGGCATCTACTCATGTATTGATACTAGAACATATTTAAATTTCTATTCATTTGAATCTGTATTTCCAGGAGCCAGAGAAAGGTTCTGTTGTATTTAAGTGGATAGTCAGTTTTGTAACTGAAAATAATTGGAAATTTGGGTCATTCAGAGAGAAGTACCTTTAGTAAAGGGTGTTAAACTGTAGTTGTTATTTTAAAGTGGCTAGTGCTTCACTGATGTCTTCCATGAGATTATATTTGCTGCTGAAGAAGTAGCTTTGTATATGAATTATAACTCTACTAAGTGGCCATTAATCTTAAAATAGGTAGTGTGTAAGCAAGTTATCAGGCAAATTTAACAGTGTGGGAATTGTGAATAACTTCTTATTCTGTTGTGTCTATTTTGCCCAGCAGAAAACTTTTTCAAATTTTGCTGTGGCTGTTATGCAACCTGAGTTGCAGATACCTAGTTGTGGAAGGGATCTTAAACCATGATACAGTCCTCATAAAATAATAATCTGTATTAATAGGTTAGTAGAGAGTAAAAAACTATCAATTTATTCTAATATTAAATCTAACAGTAGTTTATAGAGCATGCCCAATAGCAGTCCCTATTGAAGCCTTCACCAGTGGCATATTCTTTCCTATCCAGCCTTTAAATCAGTGATAACCAAGCAAGATTCTTGGATAGAATAAGTCTTACCTGTACGATGCCCATAATTTTTATCCCAGAATTGCAAGTACAACTCTCTACAGTCTTTGAAATTGTGATTCAAGATATAAATGGTCTGATAAAGATAAGCTGTTTTGCCTGCCAATGTGCACAATAAAGTCCTAAAATACAGTACACAAGCTGAATCCTTTTACTTTTTCTCCGTTAACTCTTTAATTAAAAGAAGAAACAGAACAGTTCATTTATATAATGCTATATCGCTCCAGCAATATTATTACTATGCATTTCACTATTTGGAAGACACAACCCACCTACAATGTCATTGCTCTGTGCAGGACAGATGCTTATGTTGATATTCATGTGCAGTTTCTGCTTTTATTAATAGAGACCCACAACCACATTTTTGAAATCTCATAAATCAGGTTGTTAACAATATTCAGTTTGTTTTGGTTTTATCTACTTGTAACTGTTAAGGCAAAGTAAAAAGTTAAAAACAAAGACTGATTTGTTTGAATAGGCCCTACAGTGACATAACACTGATGATGATGATGATGATGATGATGATGATGAATACCAACTCCTTAGGTATATGTCAGAGTTGATAAATTTTGTATTGGCAAAACTAGAACTGATTAAGCTCCATTTTACTCTGGGCTACAAAAATGCATTTAATCCTGGCTATGTGCACTCCTAACCCAGGCAAAATCCCCGTTTTGTCAGTTCCAAAAAACAGGGAACAAAAAAATATATAAGATTGCCAGTGAAGCTGATGAGTTTGCTTGAATGAAAGTGAACGAGAACACATTAAAATCTCTATGATTTGGCCATATGTAAAATAAGTTAAGGATTAACTGTGTCGATAAGATTTCTTTGCTCAAAACTGATTACCATGCATTATGTTATACAAAATCACTGACATCACCATCTTTTTTTTAATCTGACAATTATAAAGGAATGTGTAAAATTGCTACTTAAAATAATTCTGTTCCTGAATTAGCTATAGGCTTTTTTTTTTTTTTTTTCCTTTGAAAACCTAGCCAGTAGAGATAATTGATTCAAACCAGCAACCCTCTCTTCCAGTTATGAGCAATGTAATTGAGAATGGACAACAAAATTAAGTAGCTGTCACAGTTTCCTTGTCTTTTGTCTTTGGAATTTGGGATATGTGAAGGTTGTAATTTATGTGCTACCTGCTGCTACCGTAACCAAATAATATCGCAGTTTAGTGAATAATTGGACTTGCTAATTATGGAAATAGAATTGTATGAGGAAACAAAGGCGTCAGGGTATCTTTTTTAAATCTGGAATTTTCCCCGTGTGTATTGCCAGCATTTCTCATCCTGTACATCTTTACACATTCTCTTCCCACACTCAACATTACTGTTATTGGCAACAATAATGTATTATGTGCATAGCATTTATATAGAGAATTATTTTTACTCATTCATACAAAGCAGTGAGTCATTGATACTGTGGCTATCTGCTTAAAAGATTGTCTATATCCAAGGGCTTATATAGTGAAGAACTGCAAAAATAGAGAGCTATAGATGCACTTATAAAACTCTTGAGCTCTATGAGTGATACATAGTGATCTGACTCTTAGAGGATGGAATTTTCTTGCTCATTCGTTTTATTTTAAGTTATGAATAGAATATTAAACACTTGACCTTCATTAGTGCCTTACAAGTCTTGGGGACTAAGGCTTAACCTTTTTCAGGATGATCCCTATTTCTGGTTATTCTACCAGCAGCTATAGTTAAGATCTATTGTTCTCCTCCACCCCAATTATCTTTGAAAAAATTAATTAGCTGCTTTCTTTTCCATTATGGTTTCTTCACTTTAAATTGTATGAAAGAGATTGTTGAGGGCTATTTTAGTAGTTTCAAGTGGATCATTCATGTAAGTTAATTTCTAATCTAGTCTATGAACAATAGCATATTTGTGGGAGATGAAGCCATCTATTCTATTTGTGATTGTTCCTTTGAGTTTCTGGGACTAGCGTTTTCAAGGCATAAGTGATTATAGCAATATCTTGCTTGGAGGGCAAATCTATCTGCCGTCTTTGTCTGTTTCTTATAATTTGCATCCTTGGTGTTGCTGTTTGCCTCAAATATTGTGAATATTAAAAACATCATCTTATTTCAGATAGTGTGAAGCCCCATCTTTTTCTGATTGTACCCTTGCTGTAGGCAACTTAGTGGTAGGGTGGATTAAGTTATAAATACGAAGATAAAAATAGCAGCAGACAAATCCTATTAAAAATGTTTACATTTCTGATTTCACACAATTAAGTAACAATTGTCTTCTCTATGGTGGAACAACTTTGTATCAAATATATCAATAACTTTGTAAAAACTGGACATTGATTACTGCCATAAATTAGATGAAAAAATATATAAGTATATTGTATATGATGCTGAAATAGGAGGGGTGTGGTATTTTGCTGATTCCTCTGCCATATTGCAGTCACCAGGAGTCCTGGGGGTGGTCCCCTCTTCCTATAGGAAGCAAGATGTAGCTGGTGGAGAACGTTTCTAACTCAGTGAGATTCAAAACATTGCATTACCTACTTGCTTCAAAACAACTCAGATCTGGTGACTTTCTGGGGTGATACAAGGAACATAGATGGTATTCAAGCAAAGGTAAATAGCACAAATGCTGGGGAAGTGAAAATGAGGTTTTTTAGGTGTTCAGTAGGCTGAATTTCTGCTAACACAGTTTGAACTCTAATTAATTTAAGCAGTGTTTTCATTACTAGGAGTTTTTCTTGCCATACAGTATTTTTTTCTTTTAAACACAAGTAAGAGATGCGTAACACTTACTACACAGTAATGTCATCAAAATAAGAAGTGCTATAATTTAGAGGCTTAAATTTTATTCATTTTCTTGAGGTAAAATATTTCTAAACCACCAGAGGGTTCGATTCCTGGCATATACCTTAAATGCTATTCAATGGACCTAGGTCATATGCAATCACTTCAGCACGTAGGAGATCTACTTACACTTGATTTCAGTAAGAGGAGTTTTGAGGCAAATTATGTCAGGGAAGTAATTTTTAAAATTATAACTCTGAATCACAGCTGCTAATATACATAAGAGTTTAGTGACTGAAGCTGCAGGGTGCATTCAGGAAAAGGTGGAAAGAGAAGCCAAGACTAGTGGTCAAAACTCATGACAACTTACAGGTTGTTTTATTAAGGCCTTGATAGCATCTGTCCTCTGTGGCATTTAGCACTGATCAAGCAATTCTCTTGATTCACTCATCAATAGTGAAAAAGAGACTAGGATGAATCTCATCTCCAGGATGGGAAGTTCAGAAAGTTAGATGTTACATGTCAATGAATAGATTAGTTTCCCTGTATTTGCGCTTATACTTCCTGTGAAGGTCTCAATTTCAATATGATTATTTCTATATTTCCCAATAAATTAGGATGCTCCAGATTATTTTCCACTTGGATGAAGGCCCAAGTCTTTACAGATCTCAGTGTGTAATTGTGCACATGTATTTGAAAAGGCAATGATTGAATTAGTGTTGTCCTCAACAAATTCCAAGCATGATACTCTATCACAGGTGATGACAGTTTCTCAGTATTGAAATGGATTCTCTAACAATAGAAACCATTCTGTCAAATGAAGAATTACTGAACATATGTTAGCATTGTTATTTAAAGAGGTTCTGCATGCCAAAGACTGATAATGAAGCAATAACACACATTGCTGAATTGTTTTGTATGAGAAGGGGGAGAGAAAAAAATGGAGGGGAGAAATTTTGTATTTTTGAGTCTTTCTGCATCTGTTTACATTGGCTAAACACTGTGCTATTTGTAACATCAGTTGAAACAAAATGGTTTTTCAAAGTAAGTGAAAGTGTATTCAAAATTTCAAAGTATTAATTGGGTGGTTTGGGAGGATTTCAGTCATTACACTCAAATACAATGCCAAATCTCAACTTTTTAACACATTCAAGGTGGATTGATTAGGACTATAATCTTTAAAGAATGATTTCCACTTTTGGTGGCTTTGATGAGGCGAACCCATTTTTCCAAGTATGTGAAGAACTTTCTAATTCTGTACTTAGGTTGCCACAAATAATGATGACAGACAATCAATACATGGAAGCATCTGTTTCAGGTTATACATGTTTGGTAAGAATAATTATGCTGGTAATGTTTCATAGTATGTTAAGTTACTAAAGCTCCCTGTTCCTCACTCTTAAAAAAAAAAAAAGAAACTGACATGTGCTATCGCTGAATATAAGACACTGGCATTGAATACTGAATCCTCAAAACTTATGACATTGTATCTAGAATACAAGTTTTAACTATCTGTATGTCTTGCTTTAGACCTTCAGTCTATATTCCTTGTTACCAATTCTTTCTGTTTTGATACACTGTTGCTCCCTGATTGCCACCCTATTATTTTTTTTTTTTAAAAAAACAACCAAAACAAAAAAAACCCAAGAAAACACACACACACAAAAAAAACCAACGAACAAAACCCCACAAACCTGTGAGTTATCAGAACTTTCTGTTTAAGTTTTTACTGTTGATACTAGTGAAATCCAATAAATAAGGAGAAACTGAAGGCAGGATGATACTTCCCAGTATCTTCGTACTGAATCCAGGATATTCTGGCTGAATGACACACCTATTGTACCCTACTAACAAAGTAATGTGGTAATTTTTCAATAAGTAGCTGACTCAGTTTCTTCTTGGGTCCAAACTTTGGAGGGAGAACTACACATAATTTAATTTGACATATCCCAACATTTTTGAGATATAGGCATTGGGTAGAACACTCATGAGTCTCTTCTTTAGACCATAACTTTAAAAACTGCTTTAAAAGGAAATAGAGTGCTTGTTATGTGGTCATGCCCTTGGTATGCTTTTGCAAACAATATTATTATGCAAACACACATTCACAAATAATAAGCAAAACAGTTTTCAGTAGACATATCAGACAAAAATTTCTTGTTAAAAAAACCCCAACAACAAAGAAACAAAATTAAAAACTTTAGATTGCGGGAACTCTAGTATAATGTGGCTACTCACAAAGTAAGATTTTATTGCCAGATAAATATTTTTACGATGGCATAGAAGAAATCCAAACAATTAATGTAAATCTCTCCATTTTTATGAAACAAAACTTGAGATAAATCCTTTCAGCTCAGAAACAGAGGTGTTTTAATACTATTACTATTATGGTTAAGATTAGAAGTGCAAAGAACCAAATTTCCAAGGTCAGCCTTTTATCTAATATGCTAACAAATCAGAATTCAGGCTCATAGATAAGATTACTACTAGTCTGTGTAGTTTTACAGAAAGTAAATAAAATCTGTATGTGACATTTTTAATAAGGAATCAAATATCACCTGTACTGGAAATCTCATGTATGGAATACATTTTATCAAAGGAACTAGTGGCATGTAATATGTTGTTTTCAAAATAGTTTTGTATAAGAACAGTGAAAAACTTTTTTAAAAGTTAAATAACTGATAAATGTATGATTTTGAAAACAATTTTTAAAGATGTACTATGGTTCAAAAGGCTATTACTAACCAATCTTTTATGGACATATGTTTTTAAGCTTAAGTATTCTCAGCAATAACTTGGGCAGAAAAAAAGAATTGGTTTATTCTTTAGGTGATATAAAGATAGGTGAATAGCACATGGTACACGGTATTATTTGTATTGAAACAAAATGTGCTTCATTATAGCCAAATACAAAGCCATAAAGGTAGGAAGAACTTTGCAGTTATACCTACAGAATGTAGGACTCTATCCTGGGGAATGCTGGAATTTTGCGTCCCTTTTTTTGGGCCCCTTGTTACCACAAAAGCATTGACACACTGGAGGCAGTTCAGCAGAGAGACACCGTGACAGCTGGTGTTGGGGCATTTTCTTCGTGACAAGAGACTGAGAGACCAGCACTGCTTGTCTGAGAAACCGTTAAGTCTCAATAAAAGAAGACACAATGTGAACTACAAGAAAGAACTTTGTCCAAAAAAGATAACCTAGTCCCTGACTATATAGAGAAGTCAGTAGGAGTGAAATGGTCATTCCATTTTGTACACGATAGATGCTTGTTTTACCCCCACATTTATAGGACAGATGAAATATTAACAGTGCAAATAGAATTTTAAAAATAATTTGAAGTCTAGAAAAACTCCTTTTGGTGAGAGACTTAAATTACAGTCTACTCAGCTTATCAAGAAGTAGATAAAGATTTTATTTGATTATCACGCATAAGTACCTTTGCAGGAAGAGAATAGTAGGTACTTAAAGGTTTTTCACTCTACTAGAAAAAGAAGAAGAAGAAGAAAAAAAAAAAAGCCATGACAGGAATTTGAGGTACTTGATGATCATGATGGCAATAATAATAGCTGTAACCACCACCAATAGGAAGAAAAAAATCCTTAAGAATGAGGTTCATAGTTTTTAACTGTGAAGAAAATGGACTCTAGAAAAAAAAGGGAAATGGTGGATTTTTTTACTATTAATGGCTTCAACTCAAATGTGGATAGAAGAAATTGTAGCCAAACGCAAATTACTGCAGTTGTTAAAATCATTGCTAGGCTAAATTCTATGGACTTCGTGAGCAATCTAGTGGCTCTTTTTGGACTTAAATTCTAGTCTATGTATAAGAGTCTGTTCCATTCAGTAAAACAGTACTAAATGACTCAAGATGCTCTGCTTCAACCACTTTCATCTTGTTCTCTGACTCTGACCTCTCCACATTTCAAGTGATAGCAACTGGCTTGCAGCATGTGAATCTAAACTACTCTCTTTTTATGTACAAACACATTGTATTTTGTACGTGTGAATTATACACACACATTATATATTTATGTGTTTATACACGTCTTGCAAATATGTTATCACATCTAAAATCTGATGCCTTCTAAATAATAATTGTTTTAAAAAGTCTTTTTAGACTAATATAAATAACTTCAGTGCTAAAGCCCAGGCCACCACTGAATCACTGCTGGAGTTGCCTGATAGATAGAAGCTGGCATAGGCAGGCTCATATGCTCCACTGTTTTCTAGTAAATCACTAGTTTTTTTCCAACTATATGCTTCGTATCATCATTCCTATGGATTTCTGTATGAGGAAAAAAAAAGAAGGACACAAACAAACAAACAAAACCACAAAACAAACAAAACACACACACAAAGCCAACAAACCCACAACTAAACAGGCTATCAGCAGTAGTAATAAGAAGGTACTTTCTTCCAGCACCCAGTTACTTCATCCTGTTCTTATCTTTAACTTCAGTACTACGCACATTATTCTCCATTATGGTAGGGTAATATTCCCCGCTTATTCTTCTCACAGAAAACACTCTAAATTCACCTCTCTTGAGCCACATATAATTACCTTTGTCTCTTTCTTAAATTGTGCATTTTTTCAAGCAATTTGCTGCTACCCTTAGTCTTTTATCAACAGCTAATTACATTAGGGCATGCTCTATACTGTATCTTTCAGATTGCTAACAAATATACTCAGTAATACTGGACTAGTCACTGGCTCTTGAGGGACGAGGTCTAACACTCAAACACAGTAAATTCTGTGTTTAGAGCAAGTTATATCTTCCTTTTTTGCTGGTACTTGGATGATCTGAAGACAGAACAGAACAGAATCAGCTCCAGTACCAGTCACAGTTCTACAGTCTTTGATTACCTACTTATTCTCTGACCTTTTACAGTCTGCACTTCTGCCGTTACCTACTTTCTAATAAAGTAAAATAGTGCAGAAATGAAAATGAAATCGATTTTACCAAGTGTGTTCCCTCTTGTAACAAAACAACAGGTTTATGGACCTAAATGAGTATATTTACTCAGTCCATATTTCTCCAGGTGCTTTCTGATCATGCTTTTGATTAAATTCTTTGAATGTTTGAAGCTATACAGACATACACTCTTTGCTGATAAAATGTTTGGAAAAGACCTCTGAAAAGTAGACTTCTTGTTAAGAGGAATAAGAACTGGAATATCTTTCAGAAGTCATCAAAAACATCTCTTCCTCCTCTTTTTCTTTCAGCAGTGTGTTTAACCCACCTGTCAGCTGCCACTGAACTAGGAAATGATGCATATTTACAAAAGAGAATGCAAAAAAATAATGCTGTGTTAACAGGGGTTATGATTCACAGTTCAGTAGCTTTGCTGCTTTTTTTTTGTGCAATAAATTATAGCTTTTCAGTCTATTTGATTTTGGCATCTTGAGGAAAAAACGGATCAAATTTTCTATTGTATATATCTAGTCAGGCTGCAAAGTTCTGTAGGACTATACTTTTTGAGTCAAACAAGTGGCAATGTCCTAAAGTTGACCCGTGTTTCTAATTCACCGTTGGTTATGCCATCCTACTTTTTCCGAAATATTGATAACGCTGAAAATAATTTCTCTTGAAGGTCCATGGTATGTTTTGTAATCAAAAAGAATATGGCATATACTATCCCTATGGCTATTGTTCCTAAATACCACCCCTATTCGTTGGAATGAATGGCATCTGAAACAAAAACGTGTCAGTTAATCAGTCAACAGAAATATCAATTTTACTGCATGACCTCCTAAGACAGACCTATTTGGGACTGTTTATATTTGGTTTGATTAATGTGTTCAACACAGGGTTGACATTTTGAATGGAGACAGATATTGCAGGAGGCTCCTGAGGCCAAGCCATAGCTGACAGAGTGGGAGTGGCAGATCAACCAAATTCAGCGGAGATTTGTAACAGAAAATCAGTTTTTTCTTAGAGCTTAAAATGTTGGGGAAAACAGTTTAGAAACAAATGGTTTATGATATAAAGGCTGGAAAAACTGACAATCAAGTCCTCAAGTCAAATGAGACCAGTAAATGTTATGCATAATGTCAGGTGACACTAAAGTGCTTGTATTTGGAAAGAATGTGTATAAATTGATGATCTGATTATTATTAGAACAGAATATTTCTTGTCTAATACAATGTCTGGTGAGTAGATGATTATTATCTTGTATATATAATTTCAATGCAATCACTATATAAAATAATTTTTACTTATAGTCCAGGTCTGACTCATGGCATATGTGAACCAGAGTGGTGCCATCTGAAACTCTAAACAATCTATGCACCAGGGGGATAATAGCACGATGTAGAAATGAGTAAGATAATCTTTTGGAATCCCAGACTAAGCAATGAAAATTGAGTAAGCCTAAGTTATCAGCTGAGGAACACCGTTTACCCATATTTTCTTTAAAATGTACCAGTGGAATGGAACATTACCTATTCACATTTTTGTACTCAAATAAATAGTTACTTTAAATTAGAATTTTGCTTGTTTTCAAAAAATAAACATCAGTGCAAATTCAGATAAGTTCTATTGAAAATTTTCAAACCTTAAAGGGTTGAGTTACTTTTTCATTAAAAATTTAATAGTTCTGAAATGAAGTAGAAAAAAAAAGGAAGTGAAAGGCTTTTTAGATGTTTTAATATGTACCTTCAAGTATTATTCAGAATTTATACATGCTCTTATTTACAGTACAGAATAAATAACAATTTGCCACAGTCCCATTAAAAAGCTCCATAAAGGTAACTAACTGAAAAAAATTGACTGTCATCAAGAACATTTATAAAACAATAAGGTTAAACTATCTTTTTGAGCATTCATTACCAGGTTTTCAGATTATTCATTAATTTACAAAAGTAAATAATTTTATTTCATATATTTGCCTGTACATTGACTATTTTAATTCAGTGTATTCTTTATTGTCAGAACACTTTAAAACCAGTCTCTATGTCTGAGTGTTATTTTCTTCCTCAATTAAAATGAAATTGACAAAGTGCAGAGTAATTTCGGAATTTGCTAGAGTAAGATAGTTTTGGATGTAAAAGAAAATACTCTAAGTAAGTAAATACGAATTGCAATGATTTGGAGACCTCGTTTTGCTTCATAGAAAACAAAACAAAAAGCCCAAATCTACTGCAGAATATTTTATTTACTGCCTAACAGGAAAAGACATATTACAGAATCACAGAATGTTAGGGACCTCGAAAGATTATCTAGTCCACAGGAACACCTAGATGAGGTTACATGGGAAGGTGTCCAGGGGTGTTTTGAATGTCTCCAGAGTAGGAGACTCCACAACCTTCCTGAGCAGCCTGTTCCAGTGTTCTGTCACCCTCACTGTAAAGAATGTTTCTCTCATATTTAAGTGGAACCTCCTGTGTTCCAGTTTGTACCCATTGCCTCTTGTCTTATCATTGGTTGTCACCAAGAATAGCCTGGCTCCACCCTCGTGACACTCACCCTTTACATATTTATAAACATGACTGAGGTCACCCCTTAGTCTCCTCCAAGGTAAAGAGTCCCACCTCCCTCAGCCTTTCCTCATAAAGGAGATGCTCCACTCCCTTAATCATCTTTGTGGCTCTGTGCTGGACTCTCTCCAGCAGTTCCCTGTCCTTCTGGAACTGAGGGGCCCAGAACTGAACACAATATTCCAGATGTGGTCTCACCAGGGCAGAGTAGAGGGGAAGGAGAACCTCTTTCATCCTGCTAACCATAACCACCCCCCTTCTAATACACCCCAGGATGCCATTGGCTTTCTTGGCCACAAGGGCACAGTGCTGGCTCATGGTCATCCTGCTGTCCACCAGGACCCCCAGGTCCCTTTACCCTACACTGCTCTCTAATAGGTCGTTCCCCAACTTATACTGGAACCTGGGGTTGTTCCTGCCCAGATGCAAGACTCTACAATTGCCCTTGTTATATTTAATTAAATTTTTTCCCGCCCAGCTCTCCAGCCTGTCCAGGTCTTGCTGGATGGCAGCACAGCCTTCTGGCATGTCAGCCACTCCTCCCAATGTGGTGTCATTGGCAAACTTGCTGACAGTGCACTCTGTTCCCTCATCCAACTCGTTGATGACTGTATTGAATAATACCAGTTCCAGTACTGACTCTTGAGGCACTCTGCTAGATACAGGCCTCCGACTGGACTCTGCCCCATTGACCACAACTCTCTGGCTTCTTTCTTTCAGCCAGTTCACAGTCCATATGACTCTTTTCTTTATATAATTCATCGATCAGAAGAGCTTGTACTTCAGGTCAGCTGCAGGAAAACAGAGGAAGACCTGGCTTATTAAAGCTTCCTCCTCTCCTCTCCTCTCCTCTCCTCTCCTCTCCTCTCCTCTCCTCTCCTCTCCTCTCCTCTCCTCTCCTCTCCTCTCCTCTCCTCTCCTCTCCTCTCCTCTCCTCTCCTCTCCTCTCCTCTCCTCTCCTCTTTTCTGTAAGTTCTTATCTTTGTTTTTAAATTCTACTACCATATTATTTACATGTATATCCAGAAAAAAAATCAGTGTGTACAGCCTTAAAAAAAACCAACATAAAACCCCAAACAAACAGAAAAAAAACACAAAAAACCCCAAACAAACTAGAGAAAACTTTTCAGAAGGGAAAATGAACCAGGATTCTCTTCCAGTACAAAATACCATGAAACATCTCTGTGCTATGCTCTCAAAAAAAGGTGAGTGGTCAGGTTAGCTGAGGGAAGTGTTTACATGTTAATCACTACTCTTAGGGACACCAGTTCGATCAGGTCATAGGTATAGCTCTAGCTGTCCCTCTCAACCCTTGGCACCCAACATCTAGAATCACATTTTTGTGAAAAAAACATGTTGCAGTGCCAGAAAACATGCAGAGCAAGACTATAGAGTGTTTTTCTCATTTCCTGACATGAAGTGTAATTCTTTTGGAAATGTGTGTTATGCCTTCCACTCTACATCATGTCCTTGCTTTTACAAGAAACTGCTTGTATTGAAGTACTGGGATGAGGAAGGGCAAAATATTTTGAGTTTAAGAAATCTTTAGGAAATTTTGTCTGCTCCATGTTGTCTTGCATTTTTCCTGTGTTGTTTGTTTGTTTGTTTGTTTGTTTTTAATTTTCAGGATACAATCTGAGATTCTATCCTTAGACATCAATGCTCATGTTTGCCTTTCTGAGTAACTCCTCTGTAGTACACCTTTTGTCACTGCATTATATACACTGGTCATAAACACTTAAAAAACGCTGCAATAAATGGACATTGTTTAAAGTTCCTCTGACAGATTTTTATAGCTTTGATTATGTCTTGCAGACCTCTTTTCATCCTGCCTGAATCAATCAATGCATAATTCCCAACCAAAACTTATCTCTAAAGATTCTGAATAATGTGAATTCTGGCCTACAGATCTTAATTCAGAAAAAGATCTTCACAGGGTCAGTTCTGGGTTTTTTGTTGTTGTTTGTTTTTGTTTGGGTTTTTTTTTTCAATACTGGAACTTCCATAGAAGTCTAAATGTCAGAAAACTCATGAAGTAATGCTGACTTGTGTGTGAAAAGGCTATTAAGGGAATAGAAGGTATAAAATCAGTAAAATATTAAAAGAAAATGTATTTAAACTCTATAAAAGGATTGTTAATTCAAAATACATTAACAGGAAACAGCAAACCCTTTATAAAGCTGATTTTATAGAGATTTCTAGTTAATATTTAGGTCTTTCCAATAATTCCTCTGTAAAACTTTCTATTAATACATTTTTATGCTTATATCATCTTAGAAAACCATGCTGCATAGGGATGATGGACCACCACTTTCTTCCCCAATAATAAAATAAGGTTAAACATATGATGATGAACAGGCCCAACTGTATTTCATTTCCAAATTAAACATATGATTATATGGTGATTGCCTTGGAATAAGACATTCAAGAAAACACAATACTTGAAAAAAAGTATAATGACCTTATTCAAAATCCAGTCAAATTGCTGTGGGAGAACTCACATTTGTGCTCAAGAACATTGAAATGTACCATAATGAAGGGTGTTTCAGAAAGACAGACTCAATTTGAAATCACTACTACTGTGAATTGGGGTCCCTGTAGATGCAAAAAAATAAGAAAAGTTACAAGATCATGGTGTGCCCTGCAGCTGCAATATAGTGTAGATGAACCAAACTCTCTTTAGAGTGATTTGCATGAGCAATCAGAGTGGTCTGGCAGCAGCAGCACGAGGCTCAATACAGCCTGAAAAGTCTTTGAGGACATTGAAAAAAATCTATTAATGTCTAGCTTATTGTCCAGCTACACGAGTTAGATCAATCAATATTGCTTTATATGTATGCCTGCACTACTCTACTGCCTAGATTTTACCTTTTGACTACTGGACAAGAAAGTTTTTGGATTATAAGAATGAACAACAAAAGCTTAGCATAATTTTATTGTGCAACCACTGTCTTTAAGAACAGATTTTCAAAAAAAGAACAGTTTTTTAGTTTATATTCAAAACCAGTGAACACAGAACTATTAGGTAATTGCTGAATGACTGAGCAAGTTACATAGAAAATGGAGAGGCATTTTGAGTAAGAAAATTTCACAGCTTTGAGTAGATTATATAGTCACATAAGAATGTTTAAGTAAAATATAATGAAAAAAAACTATGAAAAATCAATTAAAATCTGAAACTCAATCAAGTTATAATTAATTGTCTAGAGCTGTAAACCAGTTATATGTTAGCCATTAAAAATAAGTGAAAAGGAGTTTAATAGCTTAAACTAAGGTTTAAAATTTTCATTAGTGTCTAAATCTATTCCAGTAGAAGAGATGATAGCTTCAACTGATTCAGCTCTAGAAGATTTAACAAAGTATCAGGAAAGTTTAATTAGACTAGAGTCAGTCAAAGAGGAAAAACTCTGAAGTGACACAATATAATCTGAAGAAAAGTTAAATATTATTAAGAAGCTAGTCCTCAATAGACTTAAAAGTCACAGGACAGTTTAATCATATAAATTGTGGTATTTTTAAAAAAATATGCCAGCTGATAAAAGTGTCAGTAGAAACTGCAGGTGTGTTAGAAATGTTAAACAATCGGACTAGTATTCAAAACTAACTTTATAGATAACAACGTGTTACTTTAAAGATGAATTTGCTGCGGCAGGACATAAAGTAAATGTCCAGTGGACAACCCACCATTCCAAATCTGCAGTACAGGATCAATGCTATGTGTTAATAAAAACTGTATAGTGGGTAAAAGTGAAATGAATACACTCCTGTTGGGATGTTGATGGTGGGCTAACTGGTCAGTAGGACTCTTTCAGTTGACTTGAAAAGTCAACTTGACTTCAAAATTTCAGTTTTGAAAAGTATTCAGAATTATGGAGCATGAAGCTTCTCTTAGGTTAAACACAGTTATAGTCACAATGTGCAGGTCTTCTTACCTGGCTTTAACCACCTTAAAACTAGACCTCTTTTTTTATTTGTTTAAAATCAGTATTTTTTACATCCTCCATATTCAACAGAGCTGGACAGACATAATTAAAATGTAATGAATTTCATCCTAAGGGAATTGCAGTTGACTTTCGGCTGCATTTACATAAGTGTGTTGACAGAGACCACTAGCAAGGTTTTGAAGCAAGTCCCCCACTTGTCTCTGCTTCTCATGCATTGGCTCAGCTTGCACAGCAGTTTGGTGAGCAAAAGCTTGATTCTTTTCTGAGAGGTTTAAATGTGATTCTCCAATCTGGGAACACATGAAGGTGGTCCTACTCTTTCTGGGAGCAAGGGGTCTAAAGTAATTACTTATTTTTCAGATAGGTTCAAGATATGTGTGTGGCACAGGCGTGATCCATGGAGATATGCTCCAGACTAAATTTAATTTGAAGAAGAACCTCTAAACTGCTTATGGCATAAGCACATGGGCCTAAGAACCAAGTACTTTGATCTGCTACTACAAAAAAATTCTTCCTAGTGTAGAGATGTAAGACTAGTTTAGACTCTAGCTAGATGAGATACAGCTCATATGAGATGAACTTGTATACTATTGAAATACTTCAGCAATGATATGGAAGGGAAGTTTTGCTAAAAACATTAGTTCTCATGTTCAGATTCAGAGTAATGTTGGTAAAGGGGTGACTTTACTGTTATGGAACATATTTGCAATGGAGAACACTGGGAAAGAGAAAAGAAATAAGGATATCTATGTTACTCCATATATTCCATATATGAAAGGGATGGTTAGCCCATGTTTGAGATGTAAAGAGATGGGATGAAGTTCGCTGGCTATGTTGATTGCTCTTCCCCTCATTCCTATATTTCATAGTTTTTAGAAGCTGAAAGGATTCCTGTCTTTAAATTTATACTGGACCTTAAGAAGTGCTGATCAGAAAATATTAATTTCTTCCCTAAAAACTTTGCTAAAAAGAATTACTATTATATCCTTTAATTTTTCTTGATATCATGAGTTTCAGCTTTTAACTGAAACTTTTTTCGCCTTTTTTTTTTTTTTTTTTTTTGCGTATAGCTTTTTCCTTCCTCAAGAAACCCTGTGTAGTAGTCCCTGTTGTCTAGATAAACACAAGGATGCTTTTTGTCAAGGTTGATTGAGTGGACTCAGCTGATTCAAGAGAGTGTCAGAATGCTTAGAAAAACAATAAATAATTAATAATTTTTCTACAAGACAGGATGATATAAAACAAAGACATGAAAACAGTTCCTTTTCTGATAGTACATCTATTTTTATCCACAGAATCAGGAGAGTACATTGGATTAAAACACTGATGTACATTATTGGAAATGTGTATGTATATTCATAGATAACAATATTTTCCTGTAACATAAAAATTTTCACTGATTAAACACTCTTTTTAAAGAAATATGTATTTTAGATGCTTAGAATGCTTATATATAAACATTTTGAATTCAGTTTCATTTAGAGTCATCTTTCTTCCACACCTCTGTATCTTATACAGGCAAAGAATTTCAAAACAATTTGATCGTCTACATCCACTCTCGACTTTCTTTTTTTATACAGCATGTTGTTCAGATTATTTGTCCAGACTTAGTTTAAAAATGTCAATCAAAGGTGATTCCTTATCTTTAGATGACAATCTAATAACTATAATTACTATTACCGTGTTTGAGTAAGATAGTTCACCATGTGCCTTATTTTAAGCATTCAAAAAGTGTCATTGACTTCAATCAGTCTGCTAGACTTAACATTATGCATATCTTTAAATGCCTTGTCAACTCAGACTGCTGCCATAATGAGAAACCTTGTCAGATCAAACAAAGGCAAAATAGATCCTGACCTACGTCATTTAAATATATAGAAAAATTGACAATGGTCTTTTGTGAAAGTATTATGCAACATGACTAATGGTTTCTAAATATTTGTTGACAGTAAAAATATCAGCGTCAACCTTATATGAAAATTGTTGCTGATTATTTTAGTGGAACTTGTTGATTATTATAGTTAAAGTAAGGCTAAGGTTTAAATTAAGCATTTAAATTGAGCTCAGTACTTAACTAACTTGAGTTTTAAACAGCAGTCAATCACAAAATTCTTTCAGTGTCATCTACTAAATCTGAAATGAGTGATCAAATTTTAAGTCTGTGCTAGTATAGTTGGGGATCTATATCAGTCCAGTAAAAAAGTCATGCTGATTGAAGTGATAAAAAGGAATAATTAGGGTGCATCATGAAAGCAGGAATAAGTAGACGAAGTATTAAAGGAATATTTTATTACATTTCGAAAACTCCCAATTAGTGAAAAACGTCTTTATGACTTATATTATACATTTACAAGGAAAAAGTTCCTGAGTTCTGTTTTTACTATCTTGAATACCGCGTTTCTGTGCATTTGTTGTAGATGTCTATAATTTCAGCATCTTATGAAAGTACCCAACTTTATAAGGGATTTTATTCCTGAAAAATGTAAGCTAATAAAAAGTCAAGCAGTCTAAGTGGTCACTCCTTTAAAATTTGGAGGCCTGGGTTAGACAGGTGGCTGAAACATGGATTTTCTCGTTAAAGGTTTCTGTAGTGCAATTTCCTTAAAAAAAAAAAAAAGACAGAAAAAGATTTTTTTGTTATGCATTCTGGAGCATTAAACAATGCTACTGATTCATACACAAAGGGTTTCAATTTGCCATTGATGGCAGTCTGGCCATGACATAGCAACTCATTCAGCTTACATTCATCCACTGTTAGCTTGAATCCAGAACTTGGCAGAAAATGGAGAAAAAAAAAAAAAAAAAAGTTGGTGAAATCTGCTTTTGTTAATGGGCTTTATCTGGAGCAAATATAATTGAGTGAAGCAGAAAATTTGTACAATAGTCAGACTATTTTCTAAAAGATTTTATGTTGAACAAGCATGTATTTTTTTGGAGGGGTTCAGTTGGTAACAGATGAGCAAAGTAGTTGGGAAGGATAAAGAGGCTGGGTAAGAGAATGAGATTGTGGGAATACATGGCAGGGTAGCTGAGAGATGACACACAGGCAGAGGCTGGCAGACCTGCTTGCCCATGTTCAGCAGTGGCAGTCCCACTCTGGCTGGACTGCTTTTTCTTGCTCTTGGATTTCCAGGATATTACTCCTGAGGTCTCTTTTTAGCAGGGTGCCATTTAGAACTGCTTTAAGTGAAGTTAAACGCTATTTATTAAAAACATTGGCAGCAGCTGGATAGACCTTGCCTTCTGAGCCATACTTGAGGGAACCATACACAGATCATACTGCTCTTAGTTTTACCAGAGCAGCTGAGACTTAGTCACAACACTGTTGTTTTTTTTTTTTTCCCCAGTAATTCTAGAGTTGCTACAGATACTCCAGAAAAAAAGAATATCTGAGGATATCTCAGTAAAAACTGGGAAAGACATTTGGCAGTTTGAGAGCTGTACTTCTGTCATAGTCAGGATACTTTCCTGGAATTCCTTCAAGGATCTTACATAAGATGAACCATCTTTTGGAAGTGCCCATTTACCTCCCCAAATAAAAGGGAGCTGCAAATAACAAACCTAGTAACAAAAGAGTCTTGGGTGCTTCAAGATTCATGGGATGAATGTGAATGATAATATTTACAGTATTTACAGCTGGTGCCCTTATGTTTATAGGTGAGCTGTGTTTTGAAAAGTGCTTAGACTCCATTTGCATAGTTTTTTGGAATGTCTCAAAGTCTTCAGTGTTAGCCTTGCTACTTGCACGTTTACCATACCAAAGTCAGCAGAAGGGGATTATCTCTGCTGTAGTCTTGCCAGAACACAATGGCTAACTTCATGTGGAAAAATAGACAACTAGCAGCCAGGCCTTCATGTGATGCTAGTCCTCTTGTGCATAGAAATAGATAAATGAATGAGATTACAGTTATGATCACAAGCAACTGCAGTTCAGGGTATGCACAAATACTATAGCAAATAATTTTCTAATGTGAGAATTTCAATCACAGTTGGAATTTCCATGACTGACTCAATCAGTCTGTTTTCTCTCTTCTGTTCAACAGCCGCGGAGATCATTCATGGGGCTCTTGCTCATTACTGTCAGCATAGTTCACAGCTTATAAAACATTCAGTATCTTTTGATACCAAAAAATGGCTAAATCCAAGCTTCACCTAATAACTTATTTTCACCAAAGACCTGCTAAATAAGCAAAGCATACAATTAATTACATTTTAATTAAATTTTTGAAGTTAATCACTGTAGAGAGTCACTGATAATACAGCCCTTGGGGGGGCACTAGATAACAGATTACAACACATTTCAATGAAATGGAAGTTTGAGAGGATTTTAATTGACTGAAAACTAGCGAAAACCCAACTTTTGTAAGTAAACTCCGATCGGATATAGTCAACTTCTTTACAGTGTCACTGTTGTCAAAGGACAAAATGTCATGTTGCTGAGCTTTCCTAATGTTTGTCAGAATATTACAAGGTGATAAAAAATGTATAGTCCTCTAATTTGCAGAGTTTTGATGTTCTGCCAATAGGATATGTATATTTCTCATTATTTTGTATCATGTTTGGTCTTTACATGGAAGGTTGGGTACTTTTGCCAAGACTTAATCCCTAGCCAGATATTAGCTGTATATTGAAAAAAAGAAAAAGGCAACCTGAAAAATTTAAATGTAGATCTCACTTAAACTAAAGAAATAGTGAATGCTTACAGTACAGTATAAAGATGACAGGCATAAAATACCTCTTTTAATTTTTGTCTTGTATGTATCTTGAATGTATCTTGAAACTTGTCTTCTGTTTCTAGTGTATTCTGGTCTCCAGTCTTTCTTGACTGTCTTTATGTCTTTTTTTTTTTCCTTCTTCTCTCTGGACATCTTTCTTTCCCTCTTTCAGAAACAACATTGACAGTTGCCATATCACAATGATCTAAACGGTTCACCGTTCCTACCATATTCAAACTTAACTTCTTCCTCTATTTCCTCCTTTAGTTTGTGGTTGTGCTTCACTTTCCTTAGTTTGATCATATCTCTAGTTGTTTTTCTGTCATTCCTCTTGCTATTTTTCTGACATTCCTTTTATATATACTTGAACCATTTTTTTCTCATACATGAAATCTAAAATGCCTGGGTTTCATGGTTTCCTCAGTATTCTAAGATATTTTGGAATGCTGAAGAGGCCCCACATTGGTGATAAAAATTACAAAATTGATTGCAGCATAATATGTTGGCCTAAATTGTTGTCATTATATGTTGCACTGTGTTAACATTAACAGATTACATTTAAAGAGGATACCTACTTCTTTTCTGCATTCTATCAGACTGGTCATGTGATAAATTAATGCTAAAAGTTCCAGCTCATTTATTGAATTCTTATGATGTGTCCAACAAGGATCTCTTTTACTCAGCCTTAAACTTTGCTGGTCACTCAGGTTGTTTTCAGGTGCCCTGTTTCCAGCTGGAGTGGGACCTGTGACATACTATGAACAAAATTGCTCTCCCATTTGATGGAATCCTGCTTTCCTACTTCCTTGAATTATTGAGCTAAGAGCTGATAAGGATGTCAGAGAAACTCCTTTCCTGTATATAACTTTGGTTTAGATGCCTACTGTATTCCTCTCATGACCTAACACTACTTATTGCATGAATGACATTCATCTTTTCTTGGTTAAAATTTGCCAAATGCATTCAATTAAAATTTATCTCACTTTTGTTTCTGCAAATTGAAGGTCTCAGCCTTTTTAGAATAGATGCAAGACTATTTGAATTGATGAAGTTGGGTGAAAGTAATTGAGGATGAGTTGGTGAAAAGGTCAGATAGAGCATTTTTTCTGTGCTTACTGGTCCATAATGAGTGATTGCACCAAAGTTTGTAGCTCAACAGGATCATGGAAACTACTTGTATTTTTAATGATTAACCTGCTACAAATATCTGCTTACTATGAAATTGAAAGAGGAGTTTATGTAATTACAGAGAGGTTATTAAATTACATTATTTTATTCACAACAAAAACAGGACCACAAATGTATCTGTGAATACCAGATACATAAATGGAACATGTGTTTATCTGGTATGAATTTGTGTATACCGATGAACTTAGCTCTTCTCTCTGAGCTGCATTATCAGCTGCTGTTTGATTTGAAAGCTGCTTTTGAGCATCCATGCACACACACTTTCTGATTTTCCAAGATATCTGGCAATGTACAGAACATGCCAGCTGTAAGAAAGTAGACTGAGCAGTCCACTCTTGAATGAAAATTCCAAACAGGTAGACATAAAGAGATTGGGGGCTGAAAATTTAACACTGACAAAAATGACAGAATGTTGGTTCCTAAAGCTATTAATGTAAAATTCATCTTTTAGGATTCTTATTTTCTACAGGAGCTGTATATGGCATTTTCATGGCTTCATTTGTATTACTGGAAAGTCAGAGCTTTTGAAGAACACATTTCTTTTACTTCTGCAATAAAATAGGGATTTTTTTAATGTAAAAACCTAATTTGATGCACTGATTTACTACTAATTTCTAGAAGGAAAATTAAGATTTTTTTAATATTTTGTTTCTAATTTTATATGGTAATTTCTACTGAGTCATACTCATCTGTTCCTTTTTAGATGCACATATCTGTACAGAATCAGATTGGCTCTTTTTATCTCATTAAATCAAAAGCAGGAGATTTATCTCTGGCTGCAGAATTCTTTATGACAAAGAAGTCCAGAGAATCAGGAACAAGGAATCCACAGGAAGCTCCATATTTGTGTGAAAGGCTAGCCTGATATTTATGTTTTGTGGCTTTTGCTGAAGTTATATGCAAAGGCAGCTTCTTGGAATGTAATAGTTTTTTACTTTTCTTGGTCAGGAATATGTATGCCTGTGTTGTACAGTCACATACATCTACAGCATGTCAGAGTTATCAGATACCACACTGTCTAAACAGTACAGGTGGAATTCTGTTAATTAAAAAAACTGTTTTAAACTACCTTCACTTTTATTTTATACAGTATATATACATATATGCATGTATTTCTGCAGCTATACTTCTGCTTATGGCAGCAAATTGGTATGCTTTCTGTGCAAAGGAACCTGTCTAGTCACAGTGTGTCAAGTGCTCTGCTTTTCCAACTGTCTTAGTTTCAGCTGGAATAGACTTAATTTTCTTCCTAGTACCTGTGATTTAGTATAAGACTGTTAATAATATACTGATACTTTGATTGCTATGAGGCAACGTTTATACCAAGTCAGGGACATTTCCAACAGAAAGATGCGGTGCACAAGAAGCTGGGAGGGAGCAAAGCCAGGACAGCTGACCCAAGCTGCTCAGAGGGTATTCCTTAACATGTGATGTCATGCTCAGTATATAAACTGGAGTTGTTTGGGTGGCAAATATTGCTACTCAGGAACCAAGGGGCTATTGGTGTTGTGGACAGTGAGCAATTATATTGTGCATCACTTCACAGGATCACAGTATCACAGTATGTTTGGGATTGGAAGGGACCTCAAAAGATCATCTAGTCCAATCCCCCTGCTGGAGCAGGAACGCCTAGGTGAGGTTGCACAGGAACATGTACAGGCGGGTTTTGAATGTCTCCAGAGAGAGAGACTCCACAACCTCCTTGGGCAGCCTGTTCCAGTGCTCTGTCACCCTCACTGAGAAGAAGTTTTTTCTCAAATTTAAGTGGAACCTCTTGTGTTCCAGCTTGATCCCATTACCCTTGTCCTGTCATTGTTTGCCACCGAGAAGAGCCTGGCTCCGTCCTTGTGGCACTCACCCTTTATATATTTATAAGCATTAATAAGGTCACCCCTCAGTCTCCTCCAAACTAAAGAGACCCAGCTCCCTCAGCCTTTCTTCATAAGGGAGGTGCTCCACTCCCTTAATCATCTTTGTTGCCCTACCCTGGACCCTCTCCAGCAGTTCCCTGTCCTTTTGGAACTGAGGGGACCAGAACTGGACACAATATTCCAGATGTGGTCTCACCAGGGCGGAGTAGAGGGGAAGGAGGACCTCTCTTGACCTACTAACCACCCCCCTTCTAATACACCCCAGGATGCCATTGGCCTTCCTGGCCACAACGGCACAGTGCTGGCTCATGGTCATCCTGTTGTCCACCAGGACCCCCAGGTCCCTTCCCCTACACTGCTCTCTAATATGTAATTTCCCAACCTATGGGGTTGTTCCTGCCCAGATGCAGGACTCTACGCTTTCCCTTGTTAAATTTCATCAGGTTATTCCCCGCCCAACTCTCCAGCCTGTCCAGGTCCCGCTGGATGGCAGCACAGCCTTCTGGCGTGTCAGCCACTACTCCCAGCTTGGTGTCATCAGCAAACTTGCTGATAGTGCACTCTATTCCCTCGTCTAAATCGTTAATGAATATATTGAATAATATTGGCCCCAGTACTGACCCCTGAGGCACTCCACTAGATACTGGCCTCCAACTAGACTCCGCACCATTGACTACCACTCTCTGGCTTCTCTCCTTAAGCCAGTTTGCAACCCACCTCACTACTCTATTGTCTAGACCACACCTCTGCAACTTAGCTGTGAGGATGCTGTGGGAGACTGTGTCAAATGCACAGAACACATCCACCACTCTGCCATCATCCATCCACCTTGTTACATTCTCATAAAAGGCTATGAGGTTAGTCAAGCATGACTTACTCTTGGTAAAGCCATGCTGACTGCCCCTAATAACCCTCTTATCCTTGATATGCCTTGCGATGGCACCAAGGATAAGCTGTTCCATTACTTTCCCAGGGACAGAGGTGAGGCTGACCGGTCTATAATTACCTGGGTCCTCCTTCTTGCCCTTTTTGAAGACTGGAGTGACATTTGCTTTCCTCCAATCCTCGGGCACCTCTCCCGTTTCCCAAGACTTGGCAAAGATGATGGAGAGCGGTCTAGCAATGACTTCAGCCAGCTCCCTCAGCACCTGCAGATGCATCCCCTCTGGACCCATGGATTTATGGATGTCCAGACTATTGAATTGCTCCCTAACCCAGTCCTCATTGACTAAAGGAAACTCCTCCATTGACCTGGCTTCATCTGGGGTCTCAGGGGTACAGGGTTCCCCAGGACAGCCTCCAGCAGAGTAGGCAGAGACAAAGAAGGCATTCAGTAATTCTGCCTTCTCTGTATCTTCTGCCACCAGGGCACCCACCCCATTCAGCAGTGGGCCTACGTTGCCTCGGGTATTAGTTTTATCTACTATGTATTTGAAAAAGTTCTTTTTGCTGTCCTTGACCCCTCTCGCCAGCTGTAATTCTAAGGAGGCCTTGGCTATCCTAGCTGCCTTCCTACATCCTCTAACAGCAGCCTTATATTCCTCCCAAGTGGCCAGCCCCTGCTTCCATGACCTGTAAACTCTCCTATTCTGCTTGAGCATACCCAACAGACCTATTCAACCACACAGGCCTCCTGGCTCCCTTCCTTGACTTCCTACGTGTGGGGATGCTCTGATCCTGAGTGTGGAAGAAGCAATCTCTGAATGCAATCCAGCTATCTTGGGCCCCTTTTCCTTCAAGCAGTCTTGCCCATGGGATTGACCCCAGCAATTGCTTGAAAAGGCTAAAGTTAGCCCTGCTAAAGTCCAGGGTTGCAATTCTACTTGCTATTCTGTTCCTGCCACACAAGATGCTGAACTCCACCATCTCGTGGTCACTGCAACCCAGGCACTTGTTTTGTGTATTTTATTATTATTATTATGAATAATACTATTTTATCTTCTTTTCTGCCCTATTAAACTGTTCTTATCTCAGCCCATGAGCTGGTGTTTTTTTTTCTTTGCCCCCTTTCAGTTGTCTCCCTCAGCCCTGGGGCTTGGAGTGAGCAAGTGGCTGCACAGTCTTAGTTGCTGTCTGGGGTTAAATCATGGCACTAACATTTGTACAGACATGTGGTGAAGGAATACTGTAGAGATTCAGGATTTCCCAGATACATACAGAAGTTATGCATTTGCTGTATTAATAATCAGCTGCTGCTTTTGTTCTTGTTCCAGTAAGCCAACATCCAGAAACCCAGATAAGTGTTAAAAGCTCTCACAATTTCTAGATGGGATTTCCAAATGGAAAAGAAGAACACGGAGAAGTCTTAGTGCAGGTGTCATGGATTTGGAGTTCAATTTGAAACAATTAATTAGACACCTTGTGTGTTTTGCTTTGTTGGTTCTTTCATTCTGTCCTAGTCCTGTTTTAGGTTTCAGATCAAGTTCCTCTCCAGACCTAACATTTTATTCCTTTTTGATGATAAATGCAAAGAATAGGATGACTCAGCTAGCAGATTACTCTGTTACTTCTCACAGCAAAGTAAGTTGTTTACTTCTTGAAAAATCTCTTTTCCTTCTTCCGAATGAAAACATGATAGAATGTTATGAATAGTGAAACTTACTGTTATATTGAAAAAAACTTCCTTTTTGAGCTTTGAATATATTAAGACAGACATAGAATATGTTAGAGAAATTAGATGGCTTGATAGAAACTGTAACTGAAAACATTGATAAGAAACATAATTATGAATCATTTAAAGGTATATTATTTGATAAAAGAGAGACCTCCGCATGTACAAAAAAAACCTGGGTCACACTCAAAAAAAAAATTCATTCTGTTTTTTAGATTGCTATGTGCTAGTTCAAGTACTCATTATTTATAAGAAGCTTATCATTGATTTCTGTGCTTTAAGACAAGATTTGAATTGATATGTAAAAATGAGAAGAAAGTAAGAATGGAAAAGGCTTAGTAAAAATAAAATGTAGAGTGATAAAGGAACATACACTCTGAATATAAGAGGTTACAATTACTGAAATTATTTCATGTTTAATAGTTTAAGTTCATAAATTTCTAAGTTTTGACCCTAAGAGCTCTATCATCTCGTTTCATTTTTGCATTGAATAGGAATTTTCCTGTAGGACTTTGGAGAAACATCGTATGAAAGCATTTGTGATCTTAGTAAGAAAATATAATACATCCATCAATAATTTTAATTAATGCCAGTATCTTGTTTAATCCTGGGAAAGATGGGTTCTTCAAGAAAGCCCTATAAAATTTAAGATAAGTAGAATTAAAGGGAATTTTTACAAAGTATTTTTAAGAAGGTTTAGAAAGTATGAATAAAAAATAGCTTAGTGGAAATAATGTGTTATATGGGGGGGGGGGGGGGGGGGGCAGGCGAAAAGAGGTGTTGAAATAAATGGCTGTTGAAAATTCACCAGCAGATTTGTATGGAAACCAGAATAGGAGCTACATGACTAATGACTACAGATGAGATTTTAACAGAAGTCAAGGATTTATCAGGAGAAACAATAATTTAAGCATGTAACAAGTTAATTGAATGTTTTGAGTGGGGAGTTCTGGGAATATTTCTTAGATGTGCTTTAATTAAGATGAGCCAGTGTACATTTTATTCCAGTTATAAGGCATATTCATTGGCAGAGGGAGTAGTGCCTGTCAATAATAGAGGTATTTATGAAAAGGGAGCTTTAGGGAGCGGGGGACAGAGTTATGGATGTTTGCACATAATTTGGATAAAACTAATAAAATACAAATTGGAGATTACTCAGCTGACATTAACTATATCTTCAAGACTTCAAATATTTGAACAGTCTCTGAAGTCTTCACTGAGATGGGAAGATGTAGTGTTACCTATACAAACACTGTGCTTATATCTTCAAATATTGTGTGGAGAAAATACATCACTTGCATGGTAGTGTCTGATATGACCATCAACAAGGATTGCTACCCAGCTCAGTTTCTTTTGGGTCTTCTTTGGGACTAGGTTTCTTAGCTGCCAGTAAAACATACTAATCTGTGGTCGAAGTAGGGTGGGGAGGAGTTGAGTGAAAGAATATAACACTGGGAAGGGACATCAGAGTCCCTTACTGCTGAAGGATTAGGGAGGTTCAAATTTTTGGTGAACTCTGTATACAGAAGCAATGAAAGAACTCAGCAGTAACTCTGTGGTTGGAAACGTTTTTCAGTACTCAGAGTACAAAACTGTCAAGTGAATACACTGTTGGGCAGAGGATGTCTAGCAAGAGGAAATGTTCTTTTTGCTAACTTTTCTTTATAAGTAAGCTGAGAATGCTCATTATAATTCATAATGTAAAAAATTAGGTGCTGATGTTAGTGCTTAAGTAATTCCCTTCATTTTTCTTTCTCCTTTTTTTTTTTTTTAAATAGTACTTACTGTTGAACATGCTTATTTAACTGATAGAATATTAATAGACTAGTTTCTTATTGAACAGTTAAAAAAGTGCACATTTTTTTTAACCTTTATGGAAAGGTAGTGATATGTAAAGCATCAGGAAGCTTGCTAGTTTAATGTTTTATATACAAATGAAAACACTATTGAAATATATTAAGGCTTAAAGCAGGATGGGAAGTGAAGTAGCATGCTTACTAATGTTTTTATGTGACTTTGAAACCCTGGGGGTAGGAGGTGGGAGCAACTGGGAAAAGATGTTATAGTAAGTGTATAAATTCTAAAAGACTTTCTAATAAATACAGTTACGAAAGAATTTAGGGAAAATAATACAAAATAATACCAAATAATTTAAATTATTAGAATCTATGGTTTTAGCATTGAAAGAATGCACAGAAAATGCTATCTAAAGGGGGTAAACATCTTAATATGAGACTTATGAGATTTATCTGCCTGAACATTTTTCACACTGGCTATAGAACACAGTGGAAGGAAGACTCAGATACTTCAGAATAATTACTACTGATTGATCATATTCTATTGCAAACAGATGATCCTTATCATCTTTATTATAATCAGGTGTAAGCTTGATAATTAATGTTGCTGTATGCAATACTGTAATGATCTGCTTGCTTTTGCATTAAAACAACATGTTGCTGTTGTCCAAAAGCAGACTTGGATACATATGTACTCTGTTAGGCACAATTAGATTTGTATGTTTGGTCTTTGCAGATGGTTGGTGTGCAGGCAGCACATCACACACTTTGGTTACTTTGGATTGGTTGGTGGTGTCCTGTGTACAATTAACATGGGATACATCTGAAAGTA
This sequence comes from Streptopelia decaocto, assembly GCF_964273445.1. Lineage (NCBI taxonomy): Eukaryota > Metazoa > Chordata > Aves > Columbiformes > Columbidae > Streptopelia > Streptopelia decaocto. The sequence goes on along the minus strand of NC_138663.1, from coordinate 35,013,074 downwards.
ATTTGGATCGTGTGAAATAATTCTGTTCTAAAATATCATTTCCCCAGTGCTTGTATTTGAAATCAAGGAAAATTATCTTGCTTAGTAAAATAAGTACAATAGACTGTTTTGGAAAAAAAGTGTTTGTTCCCCTTTCCCCTCATATCTGTTTTCCACATTTTCAAGAGAATTTGTCCTTGTGATAAGAAATAGGTGACAAAAGACCATTATTTTTTTTCAATTTGTTTGTTTTATAATGAAGCTAAAACTTCACTGGTTCAAAGAAATAAAGTACATCTCCGTTGTGAAAAGGGTTTCAGGTTTCAGTAACTTATTCAAGGCTTCATCAAATGGCTGAGTTTAGATCAGGCAATAGAATAAGGCGTGCTGTTTCTGTGGCTACTCACAAGTAAGATTCAGGACTCATTTTCTCTCTGACACTTAAGGTGAAAACTGCAGAGCTTCTTTTCCTACTTCTATCTCACTAAGAACTTTGTTTATCAACATTCTAAAACACATAAGGAATCATTGTCCATGATGACCTTTAGGAATTGTACAAGAATGTGTGTATGATTGCCCACTGAGCCATGGAAGTGTGAAATTCAATAATTTACAAGTTATGGATTTCTGCTTACCAGATCTTGTAGACATCAGGTACAATATTTCTCAAACGAGTTATTAAAATTAATGTCCCATCCTTATCACCACAATCTCCTTCTTCCTAGATATCTCCCTTTTGTCACCACACTGTCACATTTCCTGGAAAATATGCCCCTGGTTATTTTTTTTCTCTTCCAAGGAGACTCCTTTCAGTTTGAGGAGAGTTCTGTGAAGTTCAAATTCAACAAAGCTGTCAGAGGACAGGGCTGAGGATAAGAAGAGAAAGAAGTATGGTTTTGAATAGTTACATAGAATGTAATGGATTTAAAAACAACAGAAAGACATATATAAAAAATTAATAAGAATTCTGTGGAAACCACTCTAAAAACCTTACAGAGCTTAATAGAGTGTTGTGTTCTACACTACCTCACTTTTAACCATATCATAGATTCTATTCTAATATTACCCAGAGCTTCTAAATTTTGTAAAACTGGTTTACAAACTTAAGAAAAATAGACTCAGATAATCATGCCATCATGCCATCAACCCAAACCCCCAGATCTTTTTTCATGGAACTGCTTTCCAGACCCAGGCCTCTAATGTTATAGGCTGCATTTACTGTATTCATATACAAGCTTAATATTTTTCCATTTCACACATTTTCTGTTTGTATCTTGATGAAAATCTTCTTTATCAAAAGCAATTTTGCAAAATCAAGATAAATGTTTAAACATCTATGGAACAGTGTTTGACACTGACTACTAAAAACAATGGCTAAAGTTTAGTTCATTCAGATCTGCTTTAATAGTGGTGAGTTTTTTTCTTTTTAAAATGTCCTTTAATACTCTAATAATTTCTAGTAAAACTTTGCAGTTAACGGTATCAACAGACAATTTTAATTTCTGCGTTAAATGTCAATACTGTAAACATTTTGTTGTCTAAAAATGATTTAAATAATGTAAGAAATATTCTATACATAGCACATTGTCAGCTGATCTGTTTTTTGAAGAGAAAAACAAACTTTCATTTTCTTAGACTAGAAAGTAATAAATGTCACTATTTGATTAGTTAGATAAAATACACCTTTTTTTTCTTGAGAAACTCACTGCAAATCTTAAAAGATTACCTTGTTATTTCTAGATTTTGTCAATTGTAAAATAAATTACCTATATTCACACACATGTTGGTTTATCATTCATACACATGCTGCTTTATAATAGGAGTGGAGAAAGACCACACATACTAAGGATTCTCTACTTCAGATTCAAGAAAAAGAATAAAAGATGCTGACTCTCTGAAAATTTAATGCACATCTCCTACTGCCTTAGTGATGTCTCATGGAGTTAGTCCAAAATGTATAAAAGAAATCTTTGACAATTTTTTCCACTGTGACCTCAAAAATCATCCTACCAAAGCTTTTAAAATGTGGTATACGTGAACACACACACAGAGACATGTATGAATTTAAGTAATATAGGTATTATTATTGTTACTGTTATTATTACACTAAGTACTGTAGGTATACTGAACTTCAACAGAAATGTGAACGCTGAACTGGTATATCAACATTTTGATATAGTAAACAGTATCTCTAGAGCAGAGGCTCCCTTGTACTTACTCATATGAGTAGTTTCAGGGATGTTAATGGTGCTACACTGGTAGATAAAGAAGGAATGACTGTGTAATTAATTTTATTTCCAGCTGTTGAGATTTCAGACTATAGCTTTAAGCTCTCTAAGTAAACATCTTCCTTTTCTTTACTTCTTTCCAGGCAAACGGATCAGAGGTGCTTTGTGGATTGGCTGTGTGCCCAGTTTCCATAAATGCCAAAGACTCCTTCACATTGAGTTAATTAAAATTGACTGCTTCTCTTAGGCAGAAGAAACAGGCTAAATTCTGGCTTGTTCTAAAAAATAATTGAACAATTTAGGCAAACAAAATAACTTGCTACTAAGCTAGGGAATAAAAATAATGTATTGCTTTGCCTTGAAAGCACAGATCATAATTCTATTTTGTTTTCACTTCTACCTCAAAAGCTTTTTCTGTTTCTTGTTTGGTTGGTTATGTTGGTTTTTTCTTTACCCTGCTGCAGTGAATTGTAAATTGTTAGATCTGTGTATCCCGAGGATAAGAAGACATATATCAAATGAAGGATATAGGCAGATTTTACAGACTAAAATTATAAATGACAACAAGAAGTCTAATCCTGCAAGTGTTAAAACCTCCCAGGTATCTCCTTTCTTGAGTGAAACTTCCCGGTGTCTAGTATGGCTTTCTCACTCAAGTGCACCAGAAGTGCTGCAATCTGCACAGCTCAGAAACTATCACATGCTTAAGAGCAGCCAAGTACCAAAGGTCTCCAGAGACATTTAATATGCATTTCCTCAGAACAACTGACTGACACTGACAGTGGGGCTCTCAGTGAACTGAAAACATGTTCAACATTTATAGCATTCATACACTCAGGTTCAATGGCCTCCTCAGGTTTAGGAGTTAAAATTTGCACATTCCTGAAGGTGTTTTTACTTCTAGCGTATATTATAGGCTAAGGTTAGCAATGGGAAGCACTCCCTACCTACTTTTCTTCTGCTGTTTTACAGGAAGCGATTCAGAGGAGTGTACAGAAAGAGGTGAAAGAAGAAATTGGTGGGGAGTGAGAAGCACTAGAAAATACATTACGCTATAATTCAACATTTATAGTGTTCATAAATTCTGTCTTTCCTTCAAGAGACTCTTTCATACTTTTTAGTAACCAGTCTTCTGGGGACAAAAGATGAGCAGACTTGATAAGAAACCCATAAATGATTATTTCCCTGATGAGGGTCCACCCCACAAGGCTATGGGGTCATCTGCTGGGTGTTTCTAATGGGTCTTGAATTCTCCTGTGTATGGTTGTGAATCTTCATCTGGCATACAAAGGTTTCTGAAAAAAAAATAGCCTACAATTTGTTACAGCAATCTTCAGGGGGAAAGTGACATGAATTTGGTGGTAGATGACATCGTATTATAGCTTTATTTTAAAACAAAAGGCTTTGGATTTTGAAAGGATCTACCTCAGGAGAGGGCTCCAGCCTCTAGGTATGAAATGATCAGAAGAGTCTCCTTATATGACTAACTCTCCAGCCACTCCTTAGGGTTTCCTATTGATTTTATATATGTGATTTCCCCAGCACACTGGCTGTTCTGTTTCACAATCTGAGCTTTTAGTGTCTCCCTAGGCATGTTACAGATGCCCTCAAATCAATATATACACTCAAACGACATTTTTTAATAGTATATTTTTGTGTTTTCTCAAGAGAATTTGATTTTAAACCAGATTTTTTTAATTTGTTCTGAAACAATTGATTTGTCTACTAACTGATGTTAGTGCTCTATCTACATAATTGTGATAGTGTGGAAATGTGTCAAATCCTGTTCATAAGAGCAATATGATATTAATTTACCTCTTGGAATGCTCTGAGGATCTAAATAGAATTATTAGGTAATCCTGGTGGGTATTCACAATATAAGACATGGAAAGAATCAGGCAGAAAAATGTTAGCCTAGGGATGTTAATCTCTCCAGTTCTTTTTCAAGACATGGTTTTCTAGGCCTTAGGAACCAGTTCAGAAGGAGGACCCAAGAATCAGCTGCTCATGTGCAGGTGGTCTCTTTAGATTTGGTGTTGCAAGCAGGGTTAATCTGAAGGAGAAACACACTTTAGCCACAATTGTGCTTTCCTGATGGACAGATCTCATTCTGCCTGTGCTCCAATATTTCTAACTCTTGCCATACTGATAATGACTCAAGCAAGGTCAAATTGTCAAGCAAGGTCTCAGTATGTGTGTTGACAGTCAAGGAGTTATGGTAGAGGTGTGATTTTGTACCAGCTTGGACTCAGCTTGGATGAATTTTTTTCCTCTCCATTCCTTACGCTATCCTTACACAAGTGGTAGTTGTCTACCTATTGCCTCTGTTAGTAATGTGATTTATTGAGTTCCGTTTTTATTTGTTTACATCAAGTGGAGAAACATATTTGAATTGTTGTACATGGGAAATGTGTTTGCTACCTGTACCTATGCTATGCTTTAACTGAGTGTTGCCAAGCCACAGGCCTTAGGAGGAGAGCACATGTAGATCAAACTATTACAAATACTTTCTAGGGTACTGTCAGCATATATAGACTGAAGTTTCTACATTGCAGATGCTATAAGCAAGTCCAGACATACACAAAGTGGAGGCCCCATCTTGTTTGACATTCTTATGCACATCTTTGTGTATACATGTGATGTCCTAGGCCTCCTGGCTTCTCAGGAGTAAACCAGAATCTTCTGCAGCTTCATAGCAATTCAGAGATCATACAGATATGCTTCTGTTCTGAATCATTTAACTTATCCCAGCCAGTCCAGGGATAATAATGCCTCTGGAAGAATGTTAGTTTTCAAAATACCCTTTTTAGTTGCATAGCTTGGTATCTTTGGATTCAAGCACTACATGAGTCAAACAAGGTGATGAAAAAAAGATTCTAAAACAATTTTTACATATATATTTTGCAGAGCATGGTACACTATCAGACAAGGCTTATGGGTGGCAAAGTGAAAGAGGAAAAGTTCCACTTCTGTTTAAATATGTGTCTTCCTTCAGAAGCACTGTGCTTAAACAAAGTTTTCTTTAACAGCTGATAAACATAAAATATTGCTGATCACCATGTACCTGAAAATGCAGCTACAAAGTAGAAAAAGAAAAAAGTCTTACTTCAAGGAGGAATGAAATTAAGAGCGAAGAAAGGCCGAAATGGTTTGGAAAGAGAGATGCAAGTAATAATTTTGGGAGGGACTCTTGGAATGTTGTACACATGGTGTAATGTAAAGATATTGCCTGCAGGGATTTATGTCCTGTGAAGACTTCTGCATAATTTTTTGAAAAGAACAATATATATAGGCTGGGCATCAAACAGCACTACTGTTTGGAAGAGTGCTGGAGGAGATGCAAATAAAATTGGCAGCTGACCCAAGATTAAAAAAATACATTATATGTCAAAGACTTTGTTATAAAGAACATTAAATTTTAACCAAAGAGTAAATGCTGATATATATACACAAAGGGAGTGAAGATACACATTTGACGTTAAATCTGTAATGAGTCCTATGTTGTTCCATAATAGAATCAAGGTTTTTATTACTCTAATATTAAATTATTTTACATTATACTTACAGTATATTTTTTTCTAAAAATATATCAGTTAGACAAAAGGCTAAATATGCCTTCCTAAAATGCAATTATCTTCTTAATAGAGGAACCTGTATGTAGTATAAATTGAAACCCCAGCTTCCTTTCTAACCTGTTTTTCCATTGTATTTTCAAAGACCTATAGGATTAAATTTTTCTATGTGGGGGGGGAGGGGTGTGAATAGAGAGAATAAAAGAGAAATATAAGCAAATATCGTCATAAAAATTCTTGAATATGTCATATTATTTACTGAAATTAAGAAGCAAAATAACACTTGTATTGCACTGGACAGGTTAGCTTAGATAAGTAAATCACACTTAAAGGAAAGAAAATATGATATTTTATGAGAAATTCTAAACTTAGCATAGACAATGAGAAATTTCATAGACATTCTTATAAATATTTTCTTTCTTGTTTTTGGCTATATCTGCAATGCACAATACTAGTAACTGTCAGCTGAATAAATTTATGCTGGTCTGTGACTGATCCTGGTACCTCCTTTAGAGCTTATTTAGAAAGAACTTGGGTATATTGTGGGATTGTGAAACACATGCCTGTTTTTTGTGCCCTTTAAACCATTTCTGCACTTTGAGTTTTAAACTATTTTCCCCCACTAGTTTACTCTTCTCTCATTAGACAGCTTTTATCAATAAGCTTATATGAATGAACAATTTTTTTTTTTTTTTTTTTTTTTTTTTAGATTTCTAGAATATAATTTTAAATTGGTAAACATTTTGGTAACTTTTAAACGTAAATCTCTTTGAAGCCTTAAAGAGAGATCAAAGTCTGAAATGGGTCATAAGTCAGGTGAATTGTAATACAATAAAAAATGAAACTAAATCCTTTCCTAAGGAAATTTGCTTGATCTATCCAAAATTATATGGTTAAAAATGTAGTTACAAACTGCATTGATTCATTTTTAAGTAAAACTATTCCAAACTAATAATTTTCTTCTTTATACTGGGTTTCGTGTTACTTATAATCAATAAATGAAAAATACATAGAAGTAACAGAAGGGTACCTAGTATGGATATCAGTTGCAGGGAAAAAACTAATAGGTCTAATATGTCTGAAGAATTTGATTCTTCAGCAAAATCTGTTTACAATCATCAAAGTGATGCTGTTGCTATTGAAGGCTAAGTGTAAGTGAACAATCAAATTTACTTGATGTGCTCAAAGAACCATAAATCAGGAATGATTTGAAAGTGAAAAGATTATTCAATCTAACCCTTGTATGAAAAGGTGACAAACCTGACAGTGCAGCAAGATAGTTATCACAGCTTTAAGATAGAAATCATTACTTGAAAGAAGAATTTAATCTGATCTTAGCTTAAAAAATATTTTCATTTTCAGGTTTCATTTTCTTACAGAGGTAATAAAACTGCTAACACATTGAAAGTAACATCATGAAAACAAAAGGTACACCATCTCTTAAAGACTATTTCTTACTTTCTAACATGGCTTAGTATATAAACACCTTTTTTTTTTTCTTTTCACATACATACACTTTTCAGCAACTCTCTGCTGCAGACATAGCTGTACTGTATTATTAATTGAAAAAGAGTTTAAAAGCAAATTAAAACAGATCACATTTATTTGAGTTTCATAAACCTTGTGAGTTCAGAATTGGTGGCTACACTCATACTATCTGACTTGTATTACCCAATCCCATTAAAAAAAAAAGTTCTAAATAAGAAAAGGGTCTGGAATTTGCATTCTGTTCAGTTTTGAAGAGTCTGTGCTAATTTCAAATATGTATGACTTTTGGTCTTCACTATCACTTTTTCTTTGCTTATGGGTTGTTAGTAAGTGATGGAAGGCTCTAGCAATTAGGCTACATGTTTTAACAGTCAGTGTATAAGTTTTGAAAGTTGAAGAAGGAAAGTAGGTAAAGCTTAAATGCTGGGTAGAAAACTGGTGAGAAAACATACAGTAAGTTTCATCAAAACGCTTAATCCTTAAGTCATTGGGTCAGGTTGCTCTACAGTTGGCTTGAAATTCAGATTTTAGTGTGATGTACAAAGAAAGACAACTTTGAATTTCCTACTCTTTTAATATTTATTTTTTTATTTTATTTTTTTTTATTTTTTTTTTTTTTTAATGGGAGAAGTGAAGACATGTCTTTCATGATTGACAAATGTCTGTACTTGACCAAAGTTTAGGGAAAAATTATGTCTTTGTTCATTAAATCAGCTCAGTGTATAAAGTATACCTATCTGTTAGAGACGTGTACCAGCACATGACCAGTAAAACGTTTTTCATTTTTTTCCCCTTCTGTTTTATAACAGCAGAAGTGCAATTATGTTAGAACAAACCCAACTTTTATCCTTCTTGAATACTGCCTATGGAGCTGTTTTCCCGTCCTGCTTAGACGCTAGTTCTAGTCCTACATGTGACACATTTGTAACACGTGACACATTTGTAACAATCTAAGGACCCTGTTTGTGTTTCAGTGCAGGCATATATGTCTGAGCAAGGCCTTTGAGGGAGACATGTCGAAAGAAATAATAGAAGGTTTCTTCCCAAAGACATTCAAAGAGTGAAAAAGGATTTCACAAAGTTCCTAGAAGATAGAAAGTGCTATGCCTAAGGTATCGCAAAATAAGATCCACAATGGTCAGACAAAAATTAATATGTTCAGCAGGGTCCACCTTAATTAAGCTGAAGATATTAGAAGCAAGGCTTGCTCTTCAGTCCTACTCTGAAAGTCTGCTACCTGCATTTTCTTTTTAGCAAAGTAGTCAACTTTAAGAATGGTTCTAGAACTAGGACATCAGAACTAGGACATTTATCATAAATCCTTACCTCCAAGTCCTGGGCTTGGGTCAAGACATCCTTTTGCTTTGCTTTTCCTTCTCCCTCTTTTCTGTTTTCCCTAACCTTCCATGCTGATCAGAGAGTCGTCTCTAAAATAGAAAGATCTTAACATTTGAAATGTCATTCAGGTGCCTTGAGCTCACTGCTGACCTAAAGACCTTTGTGCATTGACTCTGTCCAGGGTATGCATAATTTCCAGACTGAACACCCTTCATATCACACAGCTGTTTGTTCAAGCTCACACCATTCTGTCTGGAATCATTGCTTCAGTCTCACTACCACTGATGCCATTCTCCACTCTTTTCTTCCTTTCTTATTCTCTTCTCTCCTATCTGAGTGACCTCCCTTCCCTCATTGATCTTCCTTTATCAAAAATCCACTTGAAAAAGTTAAAAGCTAGGCACAACTCAAACAGAAAAATGGAAAACAAGCAGGAAGACTGCAAACCGAGATATTATTTGCTCTTCTTTTGTCAAGCTCCTCTCCTTGGTCTGCAAAAGACTACATAGCTTTTAAGATGCCTTGCTTGCAACCATCACAATGAGTAAGTGATAAGTAAACTAGTTTAGTATCCTTGTAGCAGAGAGGGCAAGAGATAGAGGGCATCTGATCTGTGATTATTGCCATAAATTCCTGAGTCAGAGTCCTATTCTCAGGTCACACACAATTTCTATTATGCTTCTTTTTTAATTCAGAGGTTAAAATGGAAGCCTGTTACACTACAATACATGGCAGAAGATAGCAATTTTCTTGCTTTGCCTGCTGCCAGTAATTACAGCATGGTTAAGAAGTTTAGGAGGGTTTTTTTAGCTATTCAGTTTACTTATTTCTTTTTCTCTAATCTGATACTGAAAAAGTAGTGAGGCTAACAACAAAGCTCAAGGAAAAAAAGGCTAAGATTAAATTCTACACTCACACTTCTTCATGAATTTGAAGTAACTCCATTCAAGGTGAATGAGTGAGAGAGAACAACAAAAAAATCTTTTTCTCACTCTATTTTTACCAGTAGCAAGTTCTACTTTTTCATATTGTTTTCTAAGGTCAGTGACAGAACTAGGTCAAACAGATGAAAACAAGGAAGAAAACCCTGGATCATAAGTCAATACTATGACAGTGAATGAAGTAAGAATAATACAGTGCCTACAGAAAAAAAATCTGCATATTTTCTTGCAATGAAAATAAGTATCTAAACACCAAACAGTAGACTAATGCAGTGGCTTCATAATGGACTGTGGTATTTACACATGAAAAAGAATAGAGTTGTTAGTATATCTAGAAAGGAACTAAAGGATAACATGACGTAACTTTGAGTTACATTCCAGTGAACTAATATGCTGCAGGTGTAATCAAATTAAAGTTAGACAGTATCCCCTCTAAAAGCCCCATTTTCACATTGTTAGAGAAGGAGGCAAAAAGCCATTTTCATTCTACAGGATTTAAGGGTCTCAGGTGTTCATTGCAGATGGTACTGATTTGTCTCATGATTATGTTTCTTTTTGAGAGTATTTTCTCCTGCTCTTCATTACAAGTCCAAATAGAGAAGTTTTCTCTTTCCTCTGTAGATCTGCCTTTTGCATAGCATAATGTAACATTTACAACAAGAGATAAGAAAGACTTTCAAGAGGAAATAATGGGATTTCCCAATCATGACAAAGTGTAAAATGGTGATAAAACAGAAATTCTGAGCTGGTGAGTAAGGTGATAGCAACTTTATATGTTGGCAAGCTGGACACTAGGTTTGGGGAACAGGGGTGTAGAGGCCTCACAGCTTTGAAAAAAAGGGCTATAAACATATCAGAGAACTAACTTTAACAATAAGTTAATGAATAGCAATGAGTTAGGTCATGCTGTACCTTTTAGTGGGGGCAAGGCTAATTGATAGAATCTAAATGATTGACATCTGAGAGGTCAGTTCCATTCATGAAGGTCTTCCTGGGTGACAGTAATTACTCAACACAGGAAACACTTGTGTCCCTCTGACTAATTTTAGTATTCATTGAGAGGAAAAACCTCAAACCATTACAATTATTATCACAATTATTGTTCATAATCTGATATTCAGAACTATTATGGGTTGGTTATGTATGTGTACAACAAAATGTTGGAAAAGAGTAAGAATGTCTTTACGTGGCCTAACAAAAGCTTACCTAACACAGAGACCACAGACTCTGGGCCTCAGGGCTCTCAAATACTGAATGATGCAAGCCAAAGCAACTAGAATATTTCCTGTAGTCCTCTGAGGAAATGGAAAGAGATTGAGGTGGTCAAAGAGTTCAAGTTAGACAGATTAAAGTACTTTTCTTTTAAATGATTTTTTTTTAATATTGTTTAAGAATGCTCTGGGAAGAACTGAGATGAAGGAGCGAATGCTCTTACAATCTTTAACGAAGTAATATGCTAAGGTCCCCAAATAAGTCAGTTGCATGATTCAATAATGCTCTTAACATTTTCTATTTTCAGCATTGGTCTTTCACCTTTTAGAAAGTTTTATCAACTATTGTATTAGCAAACTTAAATTTACCATCTGTGGCTGAAGGAAAATAACTGGTGGGCTGGTATAATGTTTTCACATTACTGTGATGTTCCATTAAACTGTCACCAATTTGAAGAATGTAACCTAACTTTTGAGAGGGTGCTGAGACTTTTCAAGGGCAAGACTGAGAAAGATAATCTTAGCACTGGAAATTTCCTGCAAGGTTAGCATGCAAGACTCCATCTTTAATGGTCCTCCTGAAAAAGATGCTACAGAAAATACAATTTTGATGTGCAGATTTAAAAAAAAAAAAATAAAATAAAAAAAAAATATTGGAACTGACAGCTGAGCTGGGGCCTTCCTGAGAAGTCCTAAAAGCCGAATACACAGGTCTCAGCATCAAGCAGAGAGAAATCTTGTTGAAGTACAGAATCTGATCTAATATGACTCAATGACTAACCAAGAGACCTTGTAAGGATTTCTGGAAAATACTGTTGTTGTGCAAATTAGTGCAGAATTCTTGAGGAAGGACAAACATCGTGTTTTGGGACTGTTTGTTTTCTTGATGACCTGTGATGTCCAAATGCAAATGTGCAAATGTGCAAAGCTTTGCTTTGAGCAGGACTTTGGAACAGAGCAGATGTGTCTGTTATTTTCCTATGATATTATGAAAAGTAAAAGGCCCTGTAACAAGGAAATCAATGTGTAAATAATTGTGTATAACACTCATTGTGTTATATACGCCAGAAAAGGAGAAGGACCAGTAAAGGGTTATAAATTAATTGTTGCAGAGATTTTGTAGGTTTCAGCAGTGGATTTGAATCTGAAAATTGTTGAAAAGTGAAGCCCTATCTCAAGGGGAAGGATGCTGCACCAGTGGTTGGCCTCAAGAGTGTTCCTGAGCTGGGAATGTTCAAATCTTAAACCAGCTACCATTCATGAGGCTTCATATAATAATTGTTTCAATTACAACTGAGAAAGCCACTTCTAAACCCACATCCGTGATTTCTCAAAATTGATATTGATATATCTTCAAATACAATTTTGTTAACTTCGCCTTCCATTTTCCTCTTACATCTCTTCTTTCCTATTTTTCCACAGCTTCATCTTTAATTAGAAGGGTGTTGTTGAGTATTAACTATACTTCTTCCAGTCAAATAAAGTAAGTAAAGAGCTTGCACTAGAAAACAGTAATCCTGTAGACACTGGAAATATTTGATAACTCCATTTTAGACTCTTCTCATGACAAAGAATTTTTTTTCTTTCTCGTGGCTATCTTTTGTATATCAAATCAGTCAGTGATTCTTCCATTGCAGAGATTACGTTTTAAAGCTTGAAATATTTCCTTGCAGCATCCATTTCAGCTCCTTCCACCACAGAGGTAACTGGTACATTTCAAGGATATTTTCAATTATTCCTACTTCAGAACTTTTTTTTTTATTATTTTTTGTTAAAACTAATTAATTTTAACAAAATAATATTTAGTGTAATAACTTTGTGTCATTATTTTTGTAAAATATTAGTTATATTTGTAAATACCTAACCATTTTTATTCACTTGTCCTGTCTCCTCTAGAACAGCCAGAGAAAAATACTATGTTTCAGTTATCTTCATTCTAACAACAGGTCAGAATTTTTTATCCTGTCCGACAAGCATTTCTCAGGGACTATTGCTACCATGTTGTACAGGGAAGTATTACATAGCTGCTTTGATCTGTCCTGAATAAGGTAGCATATATTTACTGTGAACAAAATAAATCATGAAGGCATTTGCTTCTTCTGAATCTCAGTATTTTCCTCTGCTATTTTCCATGGCAGACTGCACTTGCCACCTAGAATTTTGTATGTGGATTTATTTATTTAGTTAGTTATCTATTTATTTATTTGTGAAGAGAAACTTACAGGTGCCACCTAAGTACACTTGCATGTGCTTCATAATCTGAATGGTCCTTTCTCTGTAATTAATCATCATAATGTTCTTGTAAAACAGCAAAATAATGTTCTTCTGACAAAGAATAGGGTAGAAACAAATACATACTAAACATTACCAATAATAACCTGTCTCAGATACAAAATTTTTAAATACATAGATTGCTCTGAGCCTTATCTTGATCTTAAGGCCTAACTGATCATCTCAATCACTTTTCAGCTTTTGACAATTGTCAGAAGTTAAAGCCCAAAATAAGTCTGAAATTATGAAACTTATGCTTTATGATTCACATATATAAACAGCTAGCCATAGAAAAGCCAAAATTCCATGTCCTGAATCATCATAAAATCTTGCAGAAATTCCACCATTGCAGGTGAAATTTTCTTAAGGGTTTTGAAAAAAATCCTTTAAGATAGGCAGGAATTAGAGCTGCTTGTAGACTTTCTCCACTTAAATTTTAAAAGTCTCACCAGGGGTCTAAACAAGGTCTTTAAAACTGTTATCTAAAGCTGTTAGTTTAATTTGAGAAATAAATCCGGTATTTAATCTTTTAAAACGCTGCTTGCAGATAATTTTAGACAGGGTTTGAGTGCCTGTCCAGTGTAAACAATGAAAAGAAAACCAGTCTGAGTAAAACAACTAATTTGTGGATATTAAAAGTTACATATGTCTTTCAGTACCTCTTTCTTTATTACATGAGTACCTATGAGCATATATGTACATATGAGTACATATGAACATGTTTTGCACATGACTACATATGTCTGTCTTTTTAACATGAGCAGCAACATGCCATTGCTGTAAAGAAGACTAATTGTAAGCTAATGGAGCAATGTTGACAGCAGGTCAAGAGATGTGATCCTTTCTCTCTACTTAGCACTGATGAGGGCACACCTGGAGTGCTGGGTCCACTTCTGAGAGAGACAGAAGATACAAGGACTTACTGCAGGGATTGCAGCAAGGGGCCACTAAGAGAATTAAAGGGCCAGAGCATCTCTCTTATGAGGAAAAAGTGAGAAAGCTTGAACTGTTCAGCCTAGAGAAGAGAAGGCTCTAGAAAGATTTATTAATGTATATAATTAGGTGAAGGGAGGGTGCAGAGAAGAGGGAGACAGGCTCTTTTCACTTGTGTGTAGTGACAGAACAAGAAGCAATGGGCACAAACTGAAGCATGGGGAGTATCTGCCGAACATCCGGAACACTTTTTTACTGTTAAGATGACTAGATACTGGAGCAGGTTGCCCAGAGAGGCTGTGGAGACTCCATCCTTAGAGATGCTAGAAGTCCATCTAGACATGATCCTGGACAACTGGGTCTAGGTAGCTCTGCTTGAGCAGGGGGCTTGGACCAGACGATAATTGTTTTTATCTCCCCATAAAGTATGCTTTTAATAAACATGCTGTTCATGGAAAAAAATTACTGGATCCTTCTGCTTTTCTCCCAGGGCTTAATCAATAATGGATTTAAAACAGATATTGAGGGAGCTGAAGGACATAATGTATCCTTGTTTCACATACTGCTTAGTGGAATATCAGTCACTGCTGCTGTTATTAAATAAGTTGAATTACACTGTGACTAACTGAGAGGATGTTTAGACCGGTGAAGAAAAAAGAATGAACAGTATGGATGCTAAAGAACATAGGAAAAAAACAAAACAAAACAAAACCAAAAAAACCCCACCACAACAACAAAAACATAAAAGACCTGTTGTATTGGAAGGAGGATTCATGTGATCCTAAAATGTCTCAGTAGCCTTCATGCAGGGTTCTCAGAAGGCCTGTGAGAAGATTTTGTGTGAGGCTTAGACTGTATTATTGGCAAAGAAATGTAAACCTATACCTAACACCAAATAAAAGCATCGGAAAAGAATGGAACATGATAAATTCTTCAAGATAAAAGGAGTAGGGAGGCAGCTAGTCAACAGCTGTGAAAACAGAATTAAAACTTGCATAAATTGGAAATGGTATTCCCCAAACCAGAGCTGAATCCAGATAATATAGTATGTATCATCTCAACACAGGATTCAAACTGGGTCAACAGGAGATCGTGACTAATTCTGTGTATGACTGCCAACATATCCAGGCAATTGCAGTCTATTGACCAATGTCAAACAGTTCAAGTTTGCTTTCCCCACAGACTCGAAATTTTCAAATAAATGTATCTTAGAGCAAATGAGACAGTAACTACTCAACAACATAATGCTGAGTGTTAGATTTGAAGCTTAAGTCAAATCACATTTAAACATATTTCAATATGGTATGTGGGTGATAAGAGTAAGGATTTCAAACATAAATGGGATTGGAAAGAATGAAGGACGGACAAATTCTACACAGTATCAGGACTGATCAAAGAAAATGAAAAAAGATACAAGACAATAATGTAATGTACCAATTCCAGTAGGAAAATACATTTTCATTGCTTTGCATGTTTTAATTAAACTAGTCAGTTTATTTGCAAAAAATATTTATTTTCTATAGTTATTCTGTCCTTATTATCTCTTTATACTTCTAAAAACCTTTGTATAATTTATGAATTTTGAATCTAGTGTAAACATTTTTTCCTTTTGTATATTTTTTACCGATGTTAATCTTCACTTTCCTACAGCTCTCACTTTAACTTTTCTTCTACACAGAAATGAAATTCCAAATATTAATTTTATTCCGAATTTTTATCTTCCAGTTGCAGACGAGATCTTTCCTAAGTGGCTTCTATATCAACAATTCTGTGGAACAGTCTGCATCTCAACCAGTAAATAAAACAGGGACAAGGCACTGACTCAGACACTAACTTAAGACTGTCTGCACTGTTTATCATTTGGCTCGTTTTCTGGTATTGGTTTGGCCAATGTCAACAAGCACTGCTCCAGACAGTGCCTCAGCATGGTCTGGGCAAAACCAGGACTCTTCACATAGGCAGTTTGAATGTAGCTTCTCATTTTTGGAGTCAGCCATTTAAACAGGGCTCATCACCATGAAAATCAGAGAAAAGTTTCTGTGTCTTATTAATTACTCAATCTATAGTCATCTTTCTGATCAGAACTTCCAGCCAAAGGCCAGTTCCTGGCATATGAGCTGCTATTGATGTTGGGGTTCTCTTATCGCTCTGATTATTACTTCTATGTTCATTTTCCTTTTTGTTCCTGCCATTTATTCTCTTTCTTACTTTCAAGAAAGATGCCAAGAGATGCTTCATCTGCTGCCTCTGTACTCCTGTGAAATTGTTTCTTATGAAATTGTCTACTCTATTGTGAAATTGTCTCTTGCTAGCATTTTGTGAATCACAGGTCTCTGTCTATACTCTTGATTTGCCAGACATCTGTCCAACCTCATATATTTGTTTCTCAGACACCTTTTTCTACATCATTTGCTAATGCACTAGTAACAAATCATCAACATAAAGTAAATTCCTTGTGCTTCTCAATGCCACTGCACCTTCTAGGCATTATCAAACCTACATAATTCATAGAATCATTATTCTCCCCAAATCACCACTTCAACTGTGACAGTAAAAAAGGAGAAAGTAATGCCTATGGCATTTTTCATTTTCTTCCTCAGGTTATTTCGTCTTGCAAGTTCCACTGCTGTATGAGTAATACCTTGAATGTTTTCTAGTTTCTATTTTATTTCTGTTTGGTTTGAAGAACTTTTAATCCATGGTTTAAATATCCAGTATGAAGTAAGTATCCAGTCTTGTGTGTATCATCAAAGAATAATCTCACAGGAATATTAAATAAGAAAAGATATCTTCAAATCTGAGTGCTTTTGAAGACAGAGGAGTATTTGTCTAAGCAACGATTATCTACAAATTATTGCAAAATAATAAATAAGTTTATAGAAGAAATATCCAACCCTGACAAGCCTTAACTTCTTCACAGAAATATAGTAGCAGGGAAATCTGAGATAGAAAATAGTATATGTATGTTCATCAAATCCATAAATACACAAGTTAGTTCATCTCATCCCATAGACAGGAGCAAATGGTCAATAAGCAGAGATATCACTAAACTGTAAAAAAAAAAAAAAAGTTTACAAGTCCTGCAGACTCAAAGGGATCCATATGAATTATAAGAATGTGAGAACAAAGTGATAAGACAATTACATTATCAAGAATACCAGATTAGATATGGATTCACCTTTTAAATGCAGGAAGTAAAGAGCTTTGGTTCAATTTTGGATTATTGAAGAAATTTGGAATACAAATACTCCTGATAAGGTCTGAAAGGGTTATCAGTTTTTTGAAACAATAAATACGCTAAGTGTCCCACAAATTTCTGAATATTCTGATAGACATAATTTAGATTTCTTTCTACTAAGATGCATGACAAAACAACCACACTGAACTTGCTACTTATTGTCACAGCTAGAATTTTGCATGTAGAAAACAACACCAAACAGTCATGAACTGGCTTGCAGCTAATATGAGACTAGCACTTTCTTTCCTCTAAAAGTAAGGAAGCGGGAGTGGATATTTATGTCCCCAGCAGATGTTATCTGGGAAGTGATAAATATGGTTTCACATCCCTTGTTTGTCTGTTTTATAAATAAGCCAGTAGGGGAAGGGGGGAAGAGTGGGAGGAACTGAGAGGAAGCAAGAGAAGTGCAAAGCTTCCCTTTCTTGGCAGCCACAAACCATTAGAAGAGCTTGGCTGCCCCTGGAACCACAGCCTCAGGCAGCTGAATGCTTGCCCAGAGCAGAAGTGGAGACACAAAGCGAGTCAGGTGCTTATGGGATTATCTTGAAAGAAGACTTGTGAATGCTTAAATGTTGAAGTTTCTTGCCTAGGTTCCTCCAGTGACAAGAAAGCAAAATAAAATTAAAAGTTTTCTCTTTCCTTTCTCTGATGGTTAGAATCTTTCTTGTTTTAGTTTAATTTATTTGGAAGCAAATCTGAAAAGTTGTGTCTTAAATTTTTATAAATTGGGCTAACATTTATTCTGGAACTTAAATTAAAATGAGCAGCTGAGAATCATATAATACAGCTGGAGGAAAGATAGGAATTTGTTCAATGAATGCAACTGCTCTGGAATACTATAGTTAGAGAAATGGTCTCTAAATATCTGAGCCTCAAATCAGTCAAGATTTTGCAGATTTGTATCAGAATTATACCACTGGAGAAGAGAGAGAAGCGTGTGCATTTGTGGCATGCTGTTTGTTGCGCTGGGATTGTGCTTATTAAGATGCTCCTGATCTGAGTTTTTTTTCTGGAATAGCAGCCCTGTGTGCAATTACAATCAATTGATCAAAAAAAAAAAATTCTATTTCTCTTGACTAAGGACAAAGTAGACGCACAACTCTGTATCTTCCATATGCTAAGGTTCCTTTAAGGAATTCAAAACAAATCTTTTATAAGTTAGTGTGCAAAATTGAGTGAGAGAAAACATTAGAAGTCCAGTGCTCCGCTCTGAACAAATGAGCTGTGCCCTAACATCTGTCCTTCAATATCTTTCTTCCTCAGGTTTCAGACCTACACAGATTTGCCACAAATAAAAGTGATACACAAAGGCTAGTGGAATATTACTTCTGTAGTGTTCCTTTCATCTCTGTGGTATAATGGATGAGGTAGTTTGTGTGAACCAAAACATTCAACTCCATAATAATATAAATATATAAATATCTGTAGTACCACTCCCTTCCTGTAAAGAAGGTGTTCATATAGAGGCCATATCAACACAAGTACATAGAATCGTAGAATCATAGAATAGTTTGGGGTGGAAGTGACCTCCAAAGATCACCTAGTCCTTCCTCTTCAATGAGCATGTAGTATGTAGTGTGCAGCTTGCACTGTTTGCATGTAAACTCTTTTTACTGAAATGGTGTTTTTCCTGGGAATATTTGTTTCTACAATTAGCAGCTGTGCATGCGCTGTGCTTACAGCATAGTAAACCCAATATTATTGCTCCGTATTACAGGAGGTGCATCCATATACTGGGTGAAATGCTCAAGTATGACAGCCAGGTTTAAGACAATAGCTAAAAAGAAAGATATGTTCCTCCGTCATGGTATTGTGTGATGGTCAACATGCAAGAAAGTGATTGGAACCATGACTCCTTCTGTAAACCTAAGAGTGAATAAATTACAAGGGTCTCAGACTGGGAGAAGTGCCCAGGTGAAAGGCAAATGAAAAACGGTTGGAATAACTACTTAGCTTTTTCACCCAATGGAATGGTGGAACAGATATTTAATTTTCAGGATTAGCAAGGATTAGCCAGCTGTCATAGCCAGTGCATCTGTTAAAGACTTCTTTAAATCACAGTGAGGCAATTATGTCCTTAATATCCAACATATTAACATATGAAAACAACACTATTATAGTAATTTAGTAAACCAACTTCAGATATTAAGAAAGTACATCTTATACATGTTGCTATTACCTTATGTGGTTGTTTCCTTCTTGTTGTGTTGCTTTTTTTTTTTTGCTTCTTTTTTTTTACTTCACACTCCTGAGAAGATCCTTTTTATTTTGAAGCACGTCTTTTTAGACTTTTATATCTGTCTACACTCCTTCCTTCTACATTGGTATTCCTGACACATAGCAGCAACGAATTCATAAAATTTATCATATGGGTTGTTCACTCAGTATCACAGAAGTTCAGAGTGAGTGCATCCTGAGAGGTGGCAAGGCAGTCAGAACTTGTTAACAGAAGATTAACACTGAGGACCTGTTGAAAACCAAGTGCTTGTGGGCCTTCTATAATCTAGGCAGTAATATAAGTTGGAAATCAGTACTTATCTAAAGCATGGAGTTCCTGAATTCAATTTCGACATTTGGAAAGCCTAAATGCAGTTTACAAAAGAGTACACACCATATTCTATAAAAATGCTAGATGTTCACTCATAAAAGCACATATTATTAGGGTTTCCTGTGCACTTAATCACTTAATCTAGGAGGGTTAAAAGGAGGATGGGGGATTTTTTTCTGGAGTGTGGTGCGTTGTTGTTTTTTTGTGGTTTTTGTTTGTTTGTTTGTTTTTTGTTTTGTTGTTGTGTTTTTTTTTTTTTCTTCTCCCCCGCCGTGTTTAGTTTTGTGGGGGTTTTTTTTGTTTGTCTGTTTTTTTTTTAATTATAAAAAAAATATATATTTATTTTTATTTTATTTTTTTACCTTTCAGGATCTTAATTCCCCTCTGGGAGTTTGAAAAGTAGCCTTTCAATGCTTCACCTTATCTCAGAATATGGAGGTTCACTGGAAGGCCTGTTGGAATATCCTGACAATAATTTACTGTTTTCTCAGAAACACAGCTAACATTTGGTGAGCTACTGTTTGGAAAAAAAAAACAAAAACAAAAACAAAAACAAAAACAGAAACCAAACCAAAACAAAATGAAACAACAACAACAAAAACCCAATCCCCCAAACAAACAAACAAAAAAGAGAAAGAAAAAAAAAAATTGAAGCCAGTGCCCATTTGGCTGGATTACAGAACTGTGAAAGTGATCAAGTGACCTAACAGTTGATGTTCAATGAATCCATTTTGGTCAAAGAGAGTGTGACTGAGACCTTTCATTATAATTCTGTCTCCATGGTGCCATGCAGTGTGATTGACATATCAATGTGCTGAGATCTACACTGCTTCGTTGAATGATTTTGGCTACTTCTGGAGACAGAATAGTCACAAAAGAAAGACACAGAATTGGAGTTCAGTTCCCAGATTGTCTATCAGCCAAACTGAGTTGATCCTGAGAATGGTAAATTTCATTGAGTACCTGTTTTCCACTCCTCTCTTACCTCTTACCTGCAATATTTCCCATAAACTAGCACCAATGCAGAATAGGAATGGTAATAGAAGTTGATCCTGCTCATAATATCAGCTCTTTCCTGTGAAGTGCAATCTAAAATGAGCACAACTATGCATGAACAAAGATGATACACACAAAAATTGGAACATTACACACAGGTTCAAATATAATTTCAATAGTTTCTTGGTGCCTTTTTATTTTTCCTACAATTCTGTTCTTTTTCTTTTTCACTGCACACATAACGGAGTTCAAAGATTTCTCATTTCAGTGTAATGTCAGGAATGGATCAATAAATAATTCTGTGTATACACTTTATCA